>NC_067481.1:76711842-77026009 GCF_947179515.1 Apodemus sylvaticus
ATATGCAAAAGACCTGGATCAGAGAGAGGAGCATGCCTGCCCTGGGTTTCTTTTCCTGTTCAAGCAGCTAGTGCTGCATAGGTAGGGACCAACCATCCTGGGCTCCAGGAGGTGATGTATTTCTGTTCTTAAGCTGTTGGGCTTTGGTACACAGGCAAGGGTGGGAGGGTATAAACATCAGAACACTGAAGAAAGGTGGGTACACTTAAATGAACCAGGTGTGAGCATGCTTTCATGCTTATATTTATTTATTTTAACTCTCCAGTATTGTGATTTGCAAAATGACTTTTATAACAGGCGAGAGAGTCATGGAGAATTCTAATAATTCTCTCACAATGTGTATTTGCCTTTGGTTCTAAAATGTAATAAAGTAATGAGGCCCTTTGTTGACCCACTGCACAGTGCCTAGGATTGTCAAAGGAGAGCAAGAATTTAATAGCAGGCTGAACTGTAGCTAAGCAAATAACACCTGAAGCATGACTAGCCTTTCAATTATTTTAGGGCCACAGCAAGGTAAATGGTGAGAAATGAGAGGTTTAATAACAATCATAAACACTTCAATAATATGATAATCGGTATGATCAACATGTTTAAACTGTTTATTCTCAGAGGGCTCTGTGTGTGTGTGTGTGTGTGTGTGTGTATGTGTGTTTGTGTATATACACATGCCCCTCTGTGTGTTTATAACCAGACAAAATACTTTAAAAAATACTGTTTATCTTCTGAAATGTGCATACATGTATGTAACACATTTTGATCACATCTGTCCACCACTTTCTCCCTCTACTCTCTCCCCATCCCATTCCCTTCCCTGAATCATGTTTTCTTTTTTATTTTATTTATTTTTTTCTTTTTTCTTTTAAATTGTTACTACCCTTCAAGTCCAGTGAGTGCTATCCGCCTATGCACGATGTGGCGTCATCCACGGAGGAGTGAACAGCCTACCAGCAGCCATGTTCCTGAAGGGGGAATGAATCTCTCTCTCTTAGCAGCCATCAACTGCCAATATATTCTCCTTTAGCGGAGGTGGGGCCTTTAGGGATCTTCCTCCAAAGGAATTTTTACAACTGTAACTTTATTCTATGCTTATTGATGAAAAAATAGAGTAAATTCAGGCAACTGGATTGAAATCAATCAAACAAATAATAGATTTATTTTTAATTTTATATATATGACTGTTTGCCTGGATGTATGTGTGTGCACTATGTATGTGCAGTGCCTGCAGGGGCAAGAAGAGAGTGTTGAGTATTGGAACACTTGGGCCTGAAGCTACTATAAGCTTGAGTAGGTGCTTAGAATAAATCCTGAGTTCTCTAGCAGAGCAGCCAGTGCTCTTAACTTAGGAGCCATCTCCTCAGTCCCTTAAAATGTGTATGTAATACATGGTCTTTGGTTTGACTTTAGTCCAATTTCTTCCATATGCTTCCATTTGGTGGTCTTTGGTTTGACTTCAGTCCAGTTCTTCCATTTTTGAGATATACCTATTATATACCATGTATGAGACGTTCCTCCTTTCTTTTCCTCTCCTCTCCCCTCCCCTCCCCTTCCCTCTCCCCCTCCCATCCCCTCCCCTCCCCTCCCTCTCCTTCCCTCCCCTCTCCTCCCCTCTCCTCCCCTCCCTCCCTCCCCCTTCCATCCCCTCCCCTCCCTCTCCTTCCCTCCCCTCTCCTCCCCTCCCATCCCCTCCCCTACCTCCCCCCTCCCATCCCCTCCCCTCCCTTCCTCCCTCCCATCCCCTCCCTTCCTTCCCTCCCCCTCCCCTCTCCTCCCCTCCCTCCCTCCCCCTTTCCCTCCCTCCCCCTTCCCCTCCCTCCCCCTTTCCCTCCCTCCCCTTTCCCCTCCCTCCCCCTTCCCCTCCCTTCCCCTTTCCCTCCCTCCCCCTTCCCCTCCCTCCCCCTTCCCCTCCCTCCCTCTTCCCCTCTCCTCTTCTTCCCTCCTTCCCTCTCTCCCTCCCCTCCCTCCTTCCCTCCTTCCCTCCCCTCCCTCCCTCTCTTCCCTCCCTCCCTCCCTCCCTCCCTCCCTTCCTTCCTTCCTTCCTTCCTTCCTTCCTTCCTTCCTTCCTTCAAATTAAGGTCCCATACATCCCAGAGTGGCCTTGAATTTATGACCTGAATTTCTGATCCTCCTGTCTCTACTTCCTAAGTGCTGGGATTATAGGCATGTGCAGCCAATGGCCCAGCTGAGTTTTGGGCATGTTAGGCAGGCATTGTACCAACTGAGCTAAATTCCTGGCTCGGTTTTATTCATTGTTATTATCAGCAGTATTCTGTTGTTTGAGTACATTTGTTTGCCCATTGTGGTTGATGGTCCCCTGTTCTGTTTGCTGCTATGAACATTTGCTTACATGCTGTTGTTTGCCCACAAAATCATAGTTGTTCCAATTATGCTACAGTTCAGTACCACTATAATTTATTTTTCTTCAGATGATAAAACTGAGACTCAAAAATTAATTCTGAAACTTGCCTAAGTTGACACATCCAGTAGAGGTAATGTTCTGAAAAAATTGTAAAACACACATTTTTAGATTTCTGGACATTTACTGACTCCTCAAGATAGTCCTGAATCTTCTACCTGCGTTGAGTGGATGGTGGGGGTATTAGCATCATGTTCAGAATGAAGCCCAGGGACCAGAAAGTAAGGTAGAGAGCCAGACTTCAGCAGGACAGGTAAAAAGAGAGGGAAAGATGGGGACAGGGCAGTCACGAAGGGTTTTAGTGTGCCTGGAATCTCTAGGGTAAAACTTGGCCAGACCTTTTTCTGATGCTGGGGAGAACTGTGACTTGCATCCTAGGCTGGGGCAGGAAGCACAGAGTTGAGGAAGAGGGAAGTAGCTGCCCAGTGCCTGGCAGTATTTGTACAGAGAAGAGGGAGGAGAGGCCTGGTGGGTCTGCGGATCCTGAGGCCTGCTGGACTTCGAATACAGAGTTAGGAGTGGCAAGATACGGGGTTTTGGACCTAAAGGCCATTCAGAGCTTTAGGTGGGGACAGCGCCAGGCTGACATTCTGGGAGAACAGCGTGTGGGGGACCTAGGCTTAGTTTGCAAGTTGCCTCCAGTGTCCTTGAAATGTGGCATGGACCCAAGCGTTACTGTTACCTATGGTCAGGACTGTCCCATGGGAGCTTGTCTGAGGGACGCCAGCCCTGCTCAGCTTGGATGTGCCTTGCACTTGCTTTCTAGGGCTCTATAGCCTTAGTAGGAACAAATGTGAGACCAGGCTAGCTGAAAATCGTCAGAACCATATCAGGTCAGCATCAGAGCCATTGTTTAGGATGTGCCAGTCACTGACAAGGAGACAAGTGAAAGGTCCCATTGGCCTTTTCAGAGAAGGCAAATGGAAGGGACAGATCACTCTAGGGTGCCATGGGAGAAGGTAGCTGAGCTTTGTGCAGTGCCTCCTGAGTCTGTGTCCTAGAAGCAAAGCCTGACTTGCTATTCCCTTCCCTCTGCTTTCCCACAGCAACACTGGGTTCCTTAGTTACTCTCGCATACTCTTAGTCTTGGAGAGCAGCCTGGCTGGGGTAGACATCTGTGTGTGACATTGACATGAATATGAGGGAGCCTGACACAGGAGTGCTCAGTGCTGGTATCCATCCAGGTTTGCTAGGGAGGGGTGTGTTCAGTTTTTGTGGTTTGATGGTCCTCATTTTTATGACCTGGGGGTTAAAGGCATATGGGAAGGAGGAAAAGGGTTTGTGAGGAGATAAAGAAGAAGCATTTTCTGGCCATGTGGAGAGCAATGTGATGATTTATAACCTATTTTCACAGCATTAGTGAGTCACTTGGCTAGGATGTGAAATCACATTTCCTAGACTCCAGACCTCACTCCTTTAGCCATTGTTCTTGGAACATGGTGACATGGATCGTGGCTAAGACATTCTGGGAGCTTTTTGCATGCCAGGTGCTGTTCTTGGTAATTTGCATGGAACCCTCACAACTCCAATTGGTAGATGTTATCTTCATTTTATAGAGGAAGAAATGAGACAGAAAGTATTTTGGCATTCCCAAAGTCACCAGGCGAGCAATTGGTAGTCAGACGGGTGGTCTGGGTGCACAGCTCATAATCACATTGGCTTAGATGATGTCATCTGTCTTCCATATGGTACTTGCCACCTTTCAAAGATCTATCATGACGTGTTCCTACTCCTCTTCTTCCTCTTCCTCTTCCCCCTCATTCTTTTTATTTGTCACAATAGTCTCAGTGGAAAAGGGGGTAGGAGGTGGTAGTGACAGTTTACATTTTCAGGAACAGGGTTGCCAAGAGCAGAGCAGTGGTAGAGTGCCAGGGACAACAGAGCGTGGAACATGAAGGATGGAGCAGGTGGCATGGTGGATGATAACCAGTGTCACGTCTAGGAGTCTGGTGAGGAGAGTCAGATACAGGGCCATTACAGAAAGACTCACTGAAAGCGGAAAGACATGCAATACATCCTTAGAACCAGCAGGGTATGTAACAACTCTGCTTCTCAAGAGTCCTCTGCTTGGGCCTGTCTTATTTTCTTTTCCCAATGCTGTAACAAAATACTCTGATTATAATCAGCAAGAAGGAGAAGTGAAGTCATGGCTCATACTACAAAGCTCTATGACTTGACGTCACTTTGATCCTTGAGAACCACATGGTGGAAGGAAACCCTCAAGCTGTCTGTTGGACTCTACTCCTGTACATAGTTAGGGAAATAAATAGAAACAGAGGAACAAATGTATTTATAAATGAACAAATACATCAATGCAAATTTAAAATAGTCTGTCAAAAGTAACTTGAGAGAGAAAGGTTTTATTCTGGTTTATGGTTCCAGGGTATAATCCCTTGTGGTAGAGAAGTCACAGTAGCAGAAGAATGAAGCAGCTGGTCATATGGTACCTGCAACCAGAAAGCAGAGAACAATGAATATGTGTTGCTGCTCAGTCCCTTTCTCCATATTTATAGGTCAGGATCCTAGCTAGGGAATGGTGACACCCACAGTAGTCAAGTCTTCTCACATCAATTAATACAATTAACATAATCGCTCACAGGCATGCCCAGAGGACCATTTCCCAAGAAACTCTAGAGTCTATCAGGTTAGACTCTAACACTAACCATCTTAGAGTCCTAAACACTACTGCAGGCGTGGAACATGCCAGCCTTCTGTGCAACTTTGTAGACAATTTGACATCCATTCTTATTAAAATCTGGTTGACCCTAAAGAAAATGTCAACTTTGCTAATTCTTGAGTATATATAGTAATAACCTTCCTCTTATAGTCTTAGATGAAGCAGATAAATAGCATTAGCAGCTAATGGCCAAAACAAGCCTGACTATTCACAAGAACCATCTATTCCCAAGTGCTTAATACAGAAATATTTGCCAAAACTATGGTGTGCAAAGTGGATGGCTTAGTTAACATTGAAAAGGAAGACTTTTAGATAATAGTCATTTTTTTTGCTCTTTTAAAAATGTTGATTTTCTGTGCATAGAAATTAAATACTTACATTTAAGTGTGAGCAGGGGATATAAAGAAAATGTCGGTAGAGTAGGTGAAGGCCCATGTGGGTGTGCACGTTTGTACTCTCAGGACTCAGGAACAGAAACTACAAGCTTATGAGTTCAAGGCCAGCTTGGGCTGCATAATGAATTACAGGGTAGCCTGAGCTATATGAGACTCAGTCTCAAAACAAAATAGTAGAGATTATTTGCAAATGTGAAAAAAATCATAAGATTCATATGCAAATGGCTGAAATTTGAGGGACACTATAAATGGAACAAGCCATGCTAGCAACTCAGAAGTGGAGATGCTGAGATCCCTTCCTGCCTTCCTCTCTCCAGCTCCCCCCTCCCCCACATGCCATGTGCTGCCTGCAGAATTCACTTGTATCAGTTCATTTTACTCAGAGATGGTCTGTGCATCATCACTTGCAAAGCATCATCTGGGGCTACAGAGATGATTGAGTGGGTAAGAATAAATACTGCCCGTACAGAGGACCTAAGTCTGGTTCTTGGTACCCAAGTTGGGTGGCTCACAACCACATGCAACTCTAGCTCCAGAGTATCTAGCACCTCCCCTTGGCTTCCACAGGAACCTGCATTCATCTACACATATCTGTACATATGCAAACATACATACACACATACATAAATACATACATATATACATGTATACAATTAGAAATAAAATCAATCTTTAAGAAACAAAGTATTTGGGAACCATCATTATTATTATGTATTATTATGTATTATTATGAATTACTATGTATTATTGCTCTTGTTGTATTGGATGTCATGATTCCTGGCCTCAAGTCTGCATATCTAGGTTGTTCTTCTATCAGAATCCTGTATGACCATGCTGTTAAATCAGAGCATTGGAAGAAACTCATGATCATCCACCTGGGAGAGGCACCAATTTGTTCTTCATTTCCTTCTTTCCTGGAGTATCATTGTGGTGGCTAGATTTCCAGCAGCCATCTTGGTGCAAGGAACAATGTTGACAGATGCTGAATGCCAGGAGGATATAGCCAGGAGGATATGCAAATGGCTGAAATTTGAGCATCAAGGGGAAGCATCAAGGGGTCCCAATGACCATGGAACTGTACAACTCCCTGAGAGCATCCCAGATCTACTTTTTATTTTTTTATTTATTTATTTTTTTACCTGAAACAGAAAGCAATGTACACATTTATTCGAGGTTTTTGGCTTGAAAGCTATATATGTTACTTGTTGCTGTGAGAAAATATCATGACCAAAAGTGACTCACCGAAGAAAATTTATTTTGGCTACAATTCCAGAGGGTGGGTCCATAGTAGCTGAGGATTATGGCAGCAGATAGCCAGAGCTGAGAGAGATTACATTTTAAAATGCTAACATAAAGCAAAAAAGAGTGATTGGAAGCAGGGTGAGGATCTGAGCTCTCAAAGCTGCTCCCCCAGGGGCATTCTTCCTTCAGCGAGAAAGACTATATCTTGCCAAGCAGTACCACTATCTAGGAACCAAGTATTCAAGTATCTGAGCTATGGGGGACATTTCTATTCAACCCACCACACACCCAAACTTGACAGCAACCAATAGAAGGCAGAGTATCAGTTGAGAATTTAGATAATAATACTTTAAAAACTATTAGGACATATTTTTATTGAAAAATATGCAGCTGTTCAGTAATGGCATCCAGAGCCCAAGTTCTCTGTAGCCTTTTGGTTTCTTACCCTTTGACTATTTGGCTTTTATCTTCATGGGTGATGTCTCACATCTGTAAGAAGCTGCCTGACTTCTGGTCACTATGTCTATACACTAAGCAAGAAGAATAGAGATGAACCCATATTTTGCTACTCATGAGGATTCTTCTTTTTATTAGGGAAGGGATTTTTTTTCTCCAGTCAAAATACATCTTTTTCTTCTTTCGTGGGGGGGTTTCTCTTGAAATCAAGGGATCTTTGTTAGCCACTGAGGGTCTGTGTTACCAGGGAAGAAGGAAGTGGGAGATGCTGTGGGTGGGCCAGATCTTGGGAGGGTAGCAACAAGCCTTGAGGAGGAAGCTGCATTTCCCAGTCCTCAGGCTTGAGTCCTGTGCTAAGTAAGCTGTGCTCAGATCTCAGCCCCCACTCCCAGCTTTCCCTTCTTCCGGTTTTATTTTTAGCTGCTCTGTTGAGAGCTTTATATAGGAAGTCTTTACTGTTGCTGCACGTGGAAACCAGACCTGAAAGATTTCTTTCATTTCAAGCTCTGAGAGCAGCTCTGCCTGTCAGCACACTGGAAGTCACAGAAATGCCCGCTCTGGGTTACCTTGCCCAAAGTAGTAATTTCAAGTGCCCACTGAAGCCTGGAGAATGGCAATTGTGACTGAAGAATTAGACTTTAATTTTCAGTTAATTTCAGTGTAAAGAACCAAATGTGTTGCTGTTAGGTGCCGTGTTGAATGGCTTTGTTCTAGGATCAAAGGCTTTTGTTCTAAGAATCAAAGTTCTCTAAGTGGATATCTTCTCTTGACACAGCAGGTCTCACGTCTTCAGGGCCTGTGAAAGTCACTACAAATGCTTTCTTCATACCCTCTCACCTGTCCCTTCTTGTAACTGCATCCAATTCTCCTCCATCTCATGAAAGGGCACAAATCCAACACCCTGCCATATGTAGTTCTGTTTTCCACTCTTCCTCAGGATATCCATACACTGCTGTACACCACACTGGGAAGAGAAGCGAAGTCCCAAGTGCATAGGTCCCAAGTCCAGTGGTGTGTGTGTGTGTGTGTGTGTGTGTGTGCGTGTGTGTGTGTGAGGGGACTCTTCTCTGAAGATTTCAGAGTTACAGATCTTTTTGGGTGACCTTCTCTTGTATGAAACTGTATGAAACAGTTCTCTTAGATGACATTCAATGTAACAGCTTCTGCTCTTTTTCGGGGTGAACTGGTCTATATTAACCTTGGAAAGTGGGAAGGGGTTCTTCTTAGGGTGACATGCATTGGCTGAGGCTTAAGGTACTAGGATACATCATTTGCATGGAGAGGCATTCAAGGAAGTTGAACCTATAATTTTGCAGGTAGAGTGTGGGTGTTGGGCTCCCCAGATAAAGTGGACAAGAGGAAGCCCTGCTGAGAATGGGCGTCCTCCATTTTACACCAATCTCAGGGGAACTATCTGAACATGGTAGATTATGACCTTTAAATAGCAGGATCTTTCAACAATAACGCTGTGTCTAAAGACAGTGTGATTTAAGCATGCATCCAGTTCATGAATAACAGGAGGGTTTTTTGAGAAACCTATGGCTTTTGTATTTGTTAATGTGGTTTAATAATGAAAAACTTGTCTCCATTTACTCATTCTTAACTCATTTATGCCTGGGCAGTTTACATATGACTTATGCCTATAAAATAGGTGTATAGATACAACATTCCAGGCTTGAGAAATGGCTCAGCACATAAGAGGACATCCTGCTCTTAGAGAGAACCTACGTTTAGCTCTCAGTACCTAAATCTGGTGGCACATAAAGATCTGTAATTCCAGGTCCAGGGTATCTAATAACTTTGGCCTCTGATGGACCTAAATTTGTGCACTTAGATATACACACCCGCCTCCATACATACAAGATTAAACAATGATAATCTAACATTTCTTATGATAAATTTCAAATTTATTTCAATCAATTACTTAGTATATGTATAGTTTTATTATTTATTAGAGATTAAATAAATCAAGTATAAGTATTACTAAAATCAATGCCTTTTTATATAACAATTAAATCTTAATAATTAAAAATATTTGATATTATAGGACACAGAGCTTCTTGAATGTTTTTCAGATTTGATTGACATTTTGATTTTGTAATCATCAATGCTGCGAACTCTACTTCACATAACTCCACAGCTTGAAATGAAAGAGGTATGTTTAAGAACATTCCTCTCTCTCTTTCTTTCTTTCTTTCTTTCTTTCTTTCTTTCTTTCTTTCTTTCTTTCTTTCTTTCTTTCTTTCTTTCTTTCTTTCTTTCTTTCTTTCTTTCTTTCTTTCTTTCTTCCTTGACTAAGTTATCATTGAGTAGAGCATTGTTCAGCTTCCATGTGTATGTGGACTTTCTATTGTTTTTGTTGCTGTTGAAGACCAGCCTTAGTCTGTGGTCATCTGATAGGATCTATGGGATTATTTAAATTTTCTTATATCTGTTGAGGCCAGTTTTGTGACTGATTATATGGTCATTTTTGGAGAAGGTACCATGAGGTGCTGAGAAGAAGGTATATTCTTTTGTTTTAGGATGAAATGTTCTATACATATCTATTAAATCCATTCGGTCCATAACTTCTGTTAGTTTAAATGTGTCTCTGTTTAGTTTGTGTTTCCATGATCTGTCCATTGATGAGAGTGGGGCTTTGAAATCTCTCAGTATTATTGTGTGAACTGCAATGCGTCCTTTGAGCTTTAGTAAAATTTCTTTTATGAAGGTGGGTGTCCTTGCATTTGGAGCATAGATATTCAGAATTGAGAGTTCTTGGTAGATTTTTCCTCTGATGAGTATGAAGTGTCCTTCTTTATCCTTTTTGATAACTTTTGGTTGAAAGTTGATTTTATTCCATATTAGAATGGCTATTCCAGCTTGTTTCTTGGGACCATTTGCTTGGAAAATTGTTTTCCAGCCTTTTACTCTGAAGTAGGGCCTGTCTTTAACACTAAGGCACATTTCCTGTATGTAGCAAAATGCTGGGTCCTGTTTATGTGTCTGGTCTGTTAGTCTGTATGTTTTTATTGGAGAATTGAGTCCATTGATGTTAAGAGATATTAAAGAATAGTGATTGTTGCTTCCTGTTATTTTTGATGTTATTTTTATATTTGTGTGGCTATTTTCTTTTTGGTTTGTTGAAAAATTACTTTCTTGCTTTGTCTAGGGTGTAGTTTCCTTCCTTGTGTTGGAGTTTTCCCTCTATTATCCTTTGTAGTGCTGGATTTATAGAAAGATATTGTGTAAATTTGCTTTTATCTTGGAATATCTTGGTTTCTCCACTTATGTTAATTGAGAGTTTTGCTGGGTATAGTAGCCTGGGTTGGCATTTGTGTTCTCTTATGGTCTGTATAACATCTGCCAAGAATTTTCTAGCTTTCATATTCTCTGGTGACTGTGAAGTCTGGTGTAATTCTGACAGGTCAGCCTTTATATATTACTTGACCTTTTCCCCTTACTGCTTCTAATATTCTTTGTTTTGTGCATTTGGTGTTTTGACTATTATGTGATGGGAGGAATTTTCTGTTCAATCTTTCAGGAGTTCTGTAGGCGGCTTGTATGTTTATGGGCATCTCTATTTTTAGGTTAGGGAAGTTTTCTTCTATAATTTTGTTGAAAATATTAATTAGCCCTTTAAGCTGGGAATATTCTATACCTATTATTTTCAGGTTTGATCTTCTCATTGTGTCCTGGATTTCCATGTTTTGGGTTAGGCGCTTTTTGCATTTTGCATTTTCTTTGACTGTTGTGTCAATGTTTTTTTATAGTATCTTCTGCACCTGAGATTCTCTCTTCTATTTCTTTAATTTTGTTGGTGATGCTTGTATCTATGACTCATGATCTTTGTCCTAGGCTTTCTATCTCCAGGGTTGTCTCCCTTTGTGATTTCTTTATTGTTTTTTTCCCCATTTTTAGATCCTGGCTGGCTTTGTTCAATTTTCCTGTAATTCTTTAAGGGATTTTTGTGTTTCCTCTTTAAGGGCTTCTATTTGTTCTCCTGTATTTCTTTAAGGGAGTTATTTATGTCCTTCTTAAAGCTCTCTATCACCATCATGAGGTATAATTTTAAGTCAGAGTCTTGTTTTTCTAGTGTGTTGAAGTATCTAGGGCTCAGTGCGGTGATAGAACTCAGTTCTGATGATGCCAAATAGCCTTGGTTTCTGTTGCTTATGTTCTTGCCCTTGCCTCTTGCCATCTTGTTAACTCTGATGTTAGCTTGTCTTGCTGTCTCTGACTGTGGCTTGTTTCTCCTGCAAGCCTGAGTGTCAGAACTCCTGGGAGACCAGTTCTTTCTGGGAGGAATTTGGGTATGGAGAGCTGTGACACAGGGTCAACTCAGGGATGCAGACAGAAACCAGAAGGATCCTGTTCTTGGCTGTTCCTTGGTTCCTGTGTCCTGATGGCTCTGGGCAGGTCCCTTTTTGTCCAGGAATTTGAGCAGAAGTGGTGTTCTTACCTGTGCTCATAGGCATGTCTGCACTCCCCAGTGAACTCTCAGGATAAACTCTTAGACTCCCTTACCTCACATCCACATACACATGGTTCTCTCATAAATGAATGAGAATGAGGCTTCTCTCAGCCTGGCATCAGCTGGCTCTAGCCCTTCTGCTCTGCAGAGCCCCAGTGGCATGTTTTTAGTTAGTGTTTCAGTGTTTTTACCTCTTCCTCAGGTTCTGCATGTCTTCTTACACTGTTTCTTCTACTTTGTTTTGGGTCTCAACTCCACTGTAGCCTGTCCTCTTTTGTAGCAGGCATGTGGGAAGATCCAGGTATGTAAATTGTCATTAGGGCTTAGGAAAGATCCTTGAGCTATGCCTTGACACCACAATTCCCAGGTCAATCACCAGGTAAGCATCTCTTAGGAGTTGATGCCTTGTTTGTCAATCACCAATTGGAAAAATCTCAGGTAAGCTTTTCCTCTCCAGCCATTTCAGAAACAGCTCCATTTCCTTGTGGATAAAGCACTCAGAGCCAAGGAGAAGGCAGGAATGCAAATTGAGTTCTTAACTGGGAAGTGTGCTCAAGCACTAATTTGCAAACATCAGAACCTTCCTTTAAGCGACCATTGAAATGTGCATGTTGACACCTGGCATTATCATTTTGGCAAGAACCCTCATACAATATGCATGGAACTTAGACACCAGCCACACAGTATGAGAGCTGATAATGGTGCCTTTGCTTACAAATAAGTGATTATTGACTAAATCAAAAAAAACTAACATTGAAAAACTTTCTTCACCTTCTACCTCAAACTTAAGGAACAGATGGCCATCTATAGCCATGCATTTCTTGTGGTTGCAAGTAAATGCAACCTGGGGAGCTTATTTCATGCTAAAAGCTTCCATCTGTTAGAAGCTGTCTTTCTATACCTGCAGAAAAATGAGTAAAATAAGAACCTGCTTGCTTCTGACTTTGACTCCCAGACAGATTATACTGCAATCCTGCTTTCCTTTTTTCCCTGACAGGTATTAATTCTGAAATGACAATGCTGTAGGTCTTTTCCTTCTCTTCCTTCCTTCCTTCCTTCCTTCCTTCCTTCCTTCCTTCCTTCCTTCCTTCCTTCCTTCCTTCCTTCCTTCCTTCCTTCCTTCTTTTGTTCCTCCCCCTCTTTCCCTCCCCTTCCTTCCTTCTTTCCTTCCTTCTTTTGTTCCTCCCTCCCTCCTTCCCTCCCCCTCCTTCCTTCCTTCCTTCCTTCCTTCCTTCCTTCCTTCCTTCCTTCCTTCCTTCCTTCCTTCCTTCCTTCCTTCCTTCTTCTTCTTCTTCTTCTTCTTCTTCTTCTTCTTCTTCTTCTTCTTCTTCTTCTTCTTCTTCTTCTTCTTCTTCTTCTTCTTCTTCTTCTTCTTCTTCACAAGAGGGAGTGGTTGGTTTCTACATGGCTGGGAATACTACAAAGGCCAATCTTGTAATGTATCAGTGTTATAAGGGAAGATTGTAAACCACCTCTAAGGCTGGATCAGGCTCTACAGCAGGTGGCTGGTACAGGCAGAGTTGAGTAGGAACAGTTCTTTGTGTTATGTAATCCTGAATCCAGATAGGCTTAAGCTGGACAGTGTGATTGTTCAGCCTCTGGTATCGTTGCTATTTACAGTGGCAAGAGCAAGAACCATGAGGTTTGCTATCAGGTTGTGGGCTGTGGAAGCACTTTGAGTTCTCCAGGGCAACACTAACAATTAGGCAAGTACAGCATTGTCTTGAGCGTCAGGACTATGTACTCCAATAGGCTGTCTACTAATGATGTCAGAGGTTATGTATGCACTGAGTACCCAAGGGCAAAGCTCTCCATATGCAAGTTGAAGCTGTAACTCTACAGGTTGATTGATCGGCCCTTGTTCAGGAGCAGGGTGAGTCCCAAGGAAATGCACTGAATTCTCCCAGTGACCCCCACTAAATGTAATAATTCCATTAAAAGGTTGTACTGGAAATGTTTAAGACCGTGCTGTACTTAAACCAACAATGCTAACTTCCACTGTTCTCTTCACCTCGCTGTAATGGAGATGACAGTCCTCTCCAGTGCTACCCCTCAGCAGGGTCATCACTTGTCTGTTTGTCAGAGGGCTCCTGGATGAAGTTCTAAACCAGGTGCAATCATGCTCAGAGCAGCAACTGATTCCTGCCTGTCGTGACCTGGGATGACTCCCCCATCTTGTAGCTTCGAGATAACCTCTCCGGCAGCAAGATCCCTTAGGACAGTATTGTGTAAGCTGCCATTGACTGGTGGAGGTTGT
The DNA here is from genome assembly GCF_947179515.1 of Apodemus sylvaticus. Taxonomy (NCBI): domain Eukaryota; kingdom Metazoa; phylum Chordata; class Mammalia; order Rodentia; family Muridae; genus Apodemus; species Apodemus sylvaticus. The sequence continues at coordinate 76,725,736 of NC_067481.1, forward strand.
TGCGCCTCCTTTAATGTCATCAATTCCCCCAGGACAGAATTGCTCGTGTGCAGCCATTCTAGCCTTCTGGAGATGATAGGCTACCCTCAAAGCCTCCTTTAAAAATAGTAGATGTATTGCTGTTTGGTTTCTACCTCTTTCTTTTGACAGATTCATCCTTTTGCCTAAATGGAGGGGCAAATTGGGCTTCATAGTATTTCTGCCTGGCATATGTTTCTTGCCTGTGTAGGGAGTGAATTTTGTTTTAATGAGCAATATTCTTCTGTGTGGTCTTTCATGGCGTCTTTTTCCTGTTGTACAACTACTTGCATCCGCCCTCTACTTTCTGTTGTTTTGTGCCAAGTAGAAGTAAATCATTACAAATGAAAATAGTCTTTAAAAATCCTCTCCTGAGTCTTGGAACTGTTACTGGAGGGAAGCAAGAGCAGGCAAACAGAGCTGCAAATGCTTGGATATTTTGTTCCCACCTTTTCAGGGTGAGCCTCAAAGGCTCCCTACTTCGTGTCCGTCTTCCACTCACCTCCATCACCTGGCACTGCCCTCTGGGGACTTCCTGTTTTATTCCTAGTGGATATTCGGAATGGGAAGCTATCTAAAAGGAGCCCATTGTCATTCGGGTTTCCTTTGGTTCCGACAAGTTGCTTGAATTTTTTTTTTTTCCTCAGCTCTGTAGCAAGTTGGAGCTGAAAGGAGGACCTTAGAGGTTGCTCTCATTTTACAAGTCAAAAAATCTCGAGGCCAGAGGAAGAGACTGATAGCCCAAGGCAAAACTTGCACTGGACATGAGCAGTTTTTCCTCTCTGACATGGGGACTGAAAGAATTATGCAGGTATACTGAATCTTAAGCATTCCAGTAGCACTGGGGATGCTGATGTCAAATGGGGCTTCCTTGGGCTCCTTGCTGTTGACCTTGAGAAATGTGAAATAAATGATCATAAAATGATTAAATATAAGGGTGAGAAAAGTAAGAAGGATTTAAGTACAACTTCAAGATTGTTTCCTGTAGAATCATGGCCATTCTCTGTCTTTCACTCTAATTACTTCTTAATGCATTTAATTTAGGGATGGACACGTTTTTGGGCAAAACACATAAATACACATGCATATACATTCATGCATACACATATGTATATATGAAAAAATGGAAGGAGAGAGAGAGAGAGAGAGAGAGAGAGAGAGAGAGAGAGAGAGAGAGAGAGGAACCACTTCTTGATTAATGTCAGCAAACTGTAGGCTGTGATCCAAACTTGTAATGTGATCTAAGGCAAGTCACCCACAAGTCACACCTTATTTTCTCTATCTTTCAAAGATGCCACAGTTGTAGATCCTAGTGATCAGTGTCATCTGAGCAATTGTTGAAACTATCAACTTTTAGAGCCTACCCAGACCTGTGACTGAGCAGCTCTGTGGCCAGTTCCTCAGTCAGTCAATGACACCCTGCAGTTGCTTCAGACATCCTCAGGTTTGGGAATAACTGAGGGACCTTCTGTAAATAGTCAAAACCTAGACACCTGAGTTAAGGACAGAGACTGCTTCTTCCTTCCAGATGGAAAGTCCGTCATCCCAAGACTCCATCCGATTGTATGGACTGTTGATTTCAACTCTCTATCATCATAACATTTTCTGCTAGTGTAAACCCCTATAAACTAATTAGTTTATGGTTTAAAATGTGAGACAGCCACAAAAAGGCTTTAGAGCAACAGTGCCATCTCAGGTAACTTTAACTGTCAACTTGACACGGTGTAAAATCATCTGAGGGGGAGTTCTGAGGGCTGTTCAGATCTGATTAGCGTGTGTGTGTGTGGGGGGGGGGTTGTTAACTTAGGGTGCTGTTCACTGGAATGACATGGTTTCCTGGGCAGGCTGACCTGGGCTATATGAAGAGAGCTTAAGCATAAGTATGGGTGAACTAGCAAGTAGCATTCCTACATGGTCTATGATCAAGATCCTCCTTGTGTTCCTGCTCTAATGTCCCTCTGTGATGGAGCAAAGCCTTTAAACAGAGTTACGCCCTTTCCCTCTCTGAGTTGCTTTGGTCATGGTTTTTACATCAGCAACAGAAAAGGTCAAGTATGAACCTGGATCTTCCTAGTTTCAGATGCAGAGAACTAAGTGTCTGTCATTGTGACTGTCACATGAGGGAGCACTGTTTCTAGAGGAGGAAGGCTCAGGTGAGCTGACAAATCCTTTTCACAGTTTTGGGTCTTTCTGACCTGGCTTAGGCGAGTCAGTGGTTTCAGTAGTGTAAACAGGAACCCAGTTCCATACTACTACTTTGGATCTTCATTTTACTCCATTTGACCTTGGACTACTTTGCCTTGTCTTCAAATGACAATTTTCACATGTGTAGATAAAGGCCCACCTAGCTAGCATTTGCCTTCCCCGAGTTCTTGAGGAGTTAGAGCTGTGAAGTTTGTATAAAGTGCTCAGTACAGTGGTGTCTGAGTATTAGGCAATCCACATTTTGATAGCAGAGATAACATACCAGGAGGTATGCTATAGGCACATATGAAGTAAACTAGTCTATGTGTTGCTGACATTAGAAATATTGAGAATACTGCAGTAGATGTTATATAGATAAAATAACTATCTAGATGAATGAAGACTTGGATGTCTCTGCTCATGAGAATGCATACTCATCTGTGGAACAATGTATAGAAACAAAGTAAGACACATCACAGAACAGACCCAATGGCCATGGAAGTAATTCAAGACAAAGTTGAGCTACTAGCTTGTAGCAAGGAAGACCCATATCACTTAGCAAACATGCTTTGGGAGTTCCTGGAGGAGAAAGCAAGGCAATTAAATCTTATTTTAGAAGGAAAATTTTGGTAAAGTAGACTTATCTGTTCATCTTGTGTAAAAATGACTGGAGTCTCTGCTGGAGTTATTACTTATTTTCAAGTGTTTAATATTGACAACATCATCCTCAGAGAGGTCTAGAAAGGGCTAAGAGACTCTGGGTCTCTTGGTAGGTAGCATTGCCATTTGAGCAGGTAGGCACAACTGCCATTTATCATAAACTTATTGCAAAAAATTCCTCTCTTCTTGACTCCACTGTTGGCCTATTATGTTAGCAGAATGGCTTGCTGGTATTGGTTGAGGGAAAACAGTTATTACATACTTGTCATTTTTTGGGGGGGGGAGTTAAATGAACAAGATGTTAATCAGTCAAGTTGTTCAGGTTAGGGGGATGGGTTGAGGAGTTTTAAATAGCTCAAAGTTTTAGAGATTTACTATTCAAACCGGTATGAAAATAGGAAGAGATTCCAAGTCCCTCCTACCTTACCATTTACTGTTTGGGACCTGACACTATTTCTTGAAGGCAGAATGGTTTCGAGGACCATATATTTGATTAGTGACTTTTCTGTCATCTTCAACTTACCAAGATGCTTCTGATATAGCTGGACACAGTAGGAGTGCATTATCACTAATAAAATATGTTAAACCTTGTTTACTTAGGGCTGGGAATACTTATGTTGTGGGCACCCATTTATTATATGAGGGGATATCATGGAGTCTGATTAAGGTGTGTTTGGTGGGGGAATGTAAAGCATAAAAATCATAAACTGTGAGCTGGACCCTAAACATGTAACCCACGAGAATGTGTCATTTCTTGTGTGGGTTACCATGGTGACTGGTGGTGGTGATCATATGAAATTTTTAGGAAGCAGGGAGAGTTTGGACAATATTGGAGCTAAAACTTTTTTTTTTTGGTGTTTGTTTTTCTAGTAGTTTTAAGCCAGTTAGAAATTTCAGAATTATTCATGTTATGCCATTGCTTGGTTCTCTGGCACTGGCATTAGAGGCTACCGTCACTGTAGGAAATGGATTCTGGACTGTTATTCAAAAGAAATCAGTGGGTTAAGGGAAGATTGTCAGCCTGGGCACGATGTATCTCCGTGTTGCCTGTACTAGCCACGGAGCCTCAGCATTCACAGCTACTATTTCCTCCCTTTCCATGGGAATACAGTTCTTGCCAGTTGGAGAGAGACTGAAATAATGAGGCAGCTGCCAGTGATCACCTAATGATGGGTCAGGAGAGGTGTGCCTCAGCATAGAGATGAAACCTTTCTAGGGAAAATGCCTAATGGGAGTGAGGCTTGATAAACAGAAGAGTCAATGAAGGGGCTGTGGGGAAGCACACTCCTGGGGTGGGGCATTGGGTTGGGGAAAGCAAGTCAAATACAAGACAAGAATGAAAATATTATAGAGCAAAGGAAAAGAAAGCAAGGCAGAAAAGAAGCGGGAGGTGAAATTGGACCCCCTACTTAATAACTTCTCATAGTGATCTGACTTGATTCTTCTAAGAGCACCCCAGCTTTCAGAGGGTCTGCCTTATGCTGCTTGTTAAAACAGACCTTTTATATCTGCGGTGTTCAGAGTCATGCTACAGAGGTGGGCAAAGGGAGAATTACTTCCTACACTCTGTGAGACAAGTCGCTAACTTCATTTGCCCTTGACTTCCTTTTATAAAGACAGTGGTTCTAGTTGGGCGAGACGGAGGGGGAACAAAACCAGAGACATGGTCTCCTGATTTTTCTTTTTTGTCCTTCCTTCCATATCTTCTTGTTTCTCTGTGGAGGACTGTGAATTTGCAAGTGATACTGCTGCTGATTTGATGTAGCTTTTTTGGTGACCTGTGGGCATAGCAGTCAAGAGATATGTGAAATAATATTGAAAGAAAATTCAAAGGTGCTGCTCACACACACAGCTCTGTATTCAGTGAAGGAAGGTAGTCTGGTAATGTATAGTCAGAACAAGCACCTGAAGTCATGTGATGTAGATATTCTAGGAACCATGCTTGGGATATACTGTCGATGTGTGGGACACACATTGTACCTCATACTCTGATGTTAGAGAGCTGTGATTTCAACAGCAGCTTAGTCACTGTGTAACGGTGTGACTTTGGATAAATGGATTTTTTATCTGTGCTTGTTTCCTGGTGTAGAAAAGTATAATACTAGCATTTATCTCATGGGGGTATATTCTAAGCTGATGCAGAAATATCCATGTATGTAGAAATGAATGTGATGTTGGAAAAAAAATACTACAGAGGAGTCAGTGGGTAGGGGTACCTATGTGGGTTAGTTTGATTTCATTGTAAATTGCCCAGATATAGACATTGTCATATGACTTCTGGAGAGACACGAGCAAGCATCTATTCCCAAATATGGCATTGATGATAGGTCACAGAATCTATTCCATTCATGTCTACCTTATTGAATGTTAGTCCATCGGGGTTACTTACAGGAGTATGGGTGAGAAGCTACTTACTGTTGTGTGGATAACAAAGGTAACCATAGCACTGAAATGCCCTGTTCACACGTGACTCCCAATACCTGTGTCCCTGGGGTTCTCAGCATCATTTAGAAGCAGCTCAGCTGGTCAGTGAAGTTTCCCAGCTTCCATTTCTGCTAATGATTTGGGGAAGTGCCTTGGACTCTTGTTCTAGGAGTTTCCTGAGACTTGTGAGTTTTGTTTCCTCAGCATTGTATGTTTTGTTTATTTTCTATAGTTTTACCGGCTTCTCTCATGGAGCCAACTTATCAGTTCAGAGGAAATAGCTACATCACAGACACCTGCCACTCAAATTCACTTCCTCTCCTTTTACAAATGAGGTTGTTTCATGTCACTGTCATTAGTGAGTGTATCATTGATAATAACAGTGACTGTTAGTACTTACTGAGCCCTTGACGTTTACCAGGTAACATTTCTGGTACTGTATGTGGATCCTTTCATTCAATACTGCCATAACCCTGGGAGATAGCCATTGGTATATTCATTATGCAGATCAGAAAACAGAAATAGGGAGATGTGCCTATCATAATTTTGGAGGATTGGAGTATCCCCACTTTCCATGTCTCCCCCCCCCCCTCTCTCTCTCTCTCACACACACACATTTCTATTGTACAAATCAAAATAATGGAATCTATTGTCTTGTTGAAGACCAGCAAATATTTCTCCTATAATTGGGCAATCCCTCTCCCCCCTCCCCCCACAGCAGCAACAGAGAGCACAAATGAGAAGGAAATCAAAACACACTAGTAAAAACACTTCAAAGCTATTCACTTTAATGGTACCTTCTGTTATTCATTTGCGTTGATTTTAAATTCACATTTTATTTATGAGAACACTCTGTATGTATGCTGCTTGGATCATGTGCCCACAGAGGCCAGAAGAGAGTTGCATCCCTAGGAACTGGAGCTATAGGCACTCGTGAGCTGCCCCACATGGGTGCTGGGACTGTGTCCTGTGGAAGGGCAGCAGGTAACTATTAACCACTGAGCCATCTCTCAGCCCAGGCTCTTCTTCTGTTATCATGTTTAGTAAAGTTCTATCTAGTTTCTATAGGACTGTACCTGTGTTATTAAATTAGAAGCATTTAAAAAAGTTTTTAGAAAAAAAAGAAAAAAAAAAGCCAGGCAGTATAAGGCCAGCCTCATCTATGTAGTAAGTTTCATGATAGTACAGTCTTGAAACCCTGTCTCTACCCTCCCACCTCCAAAAAGAAAGAAAGAAAGAAAAAGAAAGGAAGGAAGAAAGGAAGGAAGGAAGAAAGAAAGAAAAAAGGAAGAAAGGAAGGAAGGAAGAAAGAAAAGAAAGGAAAGAAAAGGAAAGAAAGAAAGAAAGATGTGTTGAGATCCCAGGTCAAAGGGTCATATACCTTTTTTATGCCAAATTCAATAACAAGTATTTTAGGCTTTGCCTAAATCATAATGTCTTTGATATACTGTTCAGTTTGTTTGTAACATGGAAACAGTCTTACACCACATATATGTGTGGACGTGTTCCACCATGACTTCATTCAAAAATGGCTATACTTTCTCATCTGTAGGCTTAGGTGGCCTTATGGTATTTAATGTGCATTCAGTTTAAGGTCTGGGAACATAAATCCTCTGCCTGCACTGTTCACACACGATGGGTATGTAGAACATTTTGAGAGACACAATTTGACTAGACGGTGATGCGCACCACCAGTCAGGACTGTCTCTAAGGCTGCTGCTGTGGATCCCTTTCCCCTAACTGGTCTGCCTTGTCTATCCTCAGTGGGAGAGGATGCATCTAGCCCTGCAGATCTACCAGGATGGGGCCATACCCAAGGGAGCCTCCACCCTTTCAGAAAAGGAGAGGAGGGGAGATGGGGGAGGGACTGTGTGATGGGGCAGCAATTGGAATGTAAAGTGAATGAATAAATAAATTAATGGAAAAAAAGAGAAAATGATGAGCACTAGATGGGGCTTTGTAGATTTTTGCACATTTTTGCATTTTTCAAAAGTTTTACATGAGTATAGTTCAAGAATTAGATTAACTAGTTAAAATGTGTACATCATACAAACTCACATACACGTGGGGGGTGGGATACAGAGAGATGGATGGATGAGAGAACAAAACCATGAAAGAGAAAGAGACTAAGAGAGAGGAAGGAATCCAGAGTGATACTGGCTCTTAGCCAGCTTGAAGTCTCACTGTGGAAAAATGCAGCCCTCATCAATGGTAAGAGGCAAGAGCAAAGCTTTGGGAGTAAATTCCTTTCAGAAACGACATTCAAAATGGCTGTCCTTCATGTGCCTCACCCTTCCAGGGCAGCTTGCTGGACCAATGCCACCTTTCCCTGGAGACCAGTCTGACCTTGCCCATCCATCTCTGCTTGATAAAACCAGGCTCCACAAATCAGATGGCCTGCCATTGACTTTCTGTCAGGGTAGGGTAACCAACATTCTTCTTTAGGCTCAGAGGCATGGCACACAGGTCATTTTATAATAGGAACTTAAAAGGCCGAAAGGCAGCATGTTATGTCCCAGAGAACACATGGTAAAAGGGCATGGACATTTATGACATGCCTTCTGTGCTCAAGGTACTGCTGGGCTTTTGAGATACCTAAGGGATAAGTGACATCTGGAACACTCTGTGTTGGAGGTATACGTAGGGGGACAGGATGTAAATTCAGACTAAGAACAGACAGCACATCTGTGCTTGTGGCAATGGGATGCAGGGAAGCATGGTGTGCCTGGCTGCCACCTGAGCATCAGCAGTTTTCTGTACTTTGGACCATGTTACACTTAGCTAATGCTCACACACACAAGTACAGTGAACACATTTAACCACACAAATTATATCATTGACTTCTTCCTTGACAGATTCACTGTGTCTCAATGACTTCTATGGGCCCCATGCTGTCTCTTTTTTAATATCTGATAAGATAGTCTCTTTGCAGGAGGAGAGATGAGTCAGAAATTTCTCAAGAGAATGGTTCTTCTATGTTTCCTGGAGAAAGACCATTCTTTCCTGACTAGGAGATACATTTTCTGCAGTGTTTGGTAAGTCCAGAGTGGCTGCAAGGCACTTTCCTGGAGGGGCTGACACTTCTAGAGTCTACTGATAATCCCTATAAAGCTCTCAAATATGTCGTTGAGGCTTATATGCAATAATGCTACTTGGTTGTTGTGGTGGTTTGAATTAGTATGGCCCCCACAGGCTCATATATTTGAATACTTAGTCATGAGAGAATGGCACCTCTCGAGAAGGATTAGGAGGTGTGGCCTAGTTGGGGTATGTGTGGTCTTGTTGTGGGAAGCATTGGCTGGGCTTTGAGGATTCAAAAGCTCAGGCCAGGCCCAGTGTCCCTCTCTTCCTGCTGCCTGTGGATTCTGATGTAGAGCTCTCATCTCCTTCTCCAGCACCGTCTCTGCCTGCATGCTGCCATGTTCTACACTAAGATGATAATGGTGCAAACCTCAAAAACAGTAAGACAGCCCCAATGAAATGCTTTTCTTTGTGACTTGCTGTGGCCATGGTTTCTCTTCACAGCAATAGACTGTGACTAAGACAATTGTGTTTAATTTTTTTTTGGAAAAAGTAACTTATGCATGTATTCTAATGTATGAACCAATCAAATACTGTTTGCACACTAAGCATAGCCTAATACTGTTATATATTTGGGTATGTAACAGACATTGTGGTCTCTGGGCAGCCCTATATTGCTTATTTATCTTGTTTGTGTGACTAGACACCCAACATGAACCAATGAAAGGAGGAAAGGTTTCACCAAGACCAGCAGCAGCAGTGGAGTACAGGCAGCTGGAGCCTAGAAGACAAGCTGTGTGCTACAAAGGGCAGAGCTAAAGAAGTGACCCAAGCCCTTGGAGGAGCCCAGAAGATCGTGAGTTGGATCCCAGACATTGAACCATTGGAGTTTGAGTTTTGCTTTTGGTTGTGACTGTGCCCTGATATGTTTCTCTCTTGAAGGAAGAAAGTATTTTAGTGGAGCCCAGAGTTGAGAGACTTTGAATTTTTAAAAGACTTTGAATTTGAAAGATATTGGACATTTTAAGGTGATTGAACTTTTAATACATAAAGACTGTGGGACTTTTAAAGTAATTTAGATCTTGGGGATGAATAAGAAAGTAAGGGTTGAGGCTTAATAGTGATGTATTTGTGTGTCAAGTTGACAAGGGGTCAATTGTACTGGCTAGTTTTCTGTGTCAACTTGACACAGGCTGGAGTTATCACAGAGAAAGGAGCTTTACTTGGGGAAGTGCCTCCATGAGATACATTTGTGGGGCATTTTCTCAATTAGTGATAAAGGGGGAGGGGCCCCTTGTGGGTGGTACTACCTTTGGGCTGGTGCTCTTGGGTTCTATAAGAGAGCAGGCTGAGAAAGCCAGGGGAAGCAAGCCAGTAAGAAACATTCCTCCATGGCCTCTGCATTAGCTCCTGCTTCTTGACCTGCTTGAGTTCCAGTCCTGACTTCCTTTAGTGATGAACTGCAATGTGGAAGTGTAAGCTCAATAAACCCTTTCCTCCCCCCCCAAAAAAAGGATAAAGAAAAATGTGAACATTGCGAGTTATTTGTATAATTTAATGGAAACACTGAATGTTTCCTGGTGACCTGTCTATAGAATTCTCTCCGCAAGTCTGCTTGTTCCCCTCTTTAACTCTGTCCCCTTCTGCTCCTCTCAGCATGATTGCTATGAGAGCATCACCGTACTGAGCATGGCTTCTGCCATTGATGGTAACAGTCTTCTCAGGCTTCTTCCTCTGCCAACATTACTGAAGGCAGGAAAACAGCTCTAAGTTTTCTAGTAGCCCAATTTACTGTATTTTAGGGTCACAAAGTAGGGTGGCTGGTTCAGAGGAATGGCCAGATCACAAAGTGTGTGAAGCAAAAATTCTCTAGATTTTTGTCATGATGAAATCTTTGAAACTCCCAGATGATAAATGGGCACCATAACACTTATATAGGGCTCAACCATATTTTGGGTTAAATAAAATTTTAATGTTTTCTTTTTTCTAAAAAAAAGGAGGAAAGGTCTCTTTTGGCTTATAGTTTGAGGGAACACATTTTAATATTGCAAGAAAGACATTGTACTGGCTAGTTTTGTGTGTCAGCTTGACACAGACGGGAGTTATCACAGAGAAAGGAGCTTCAGTTGGGGAAGTGCCTCCATGAGATCCAGTTGTGGGGCATTTTCTCAATTAGTGATCAAGAGGGAAGGACTTAGCACTTTGTGGGTGGTGCCATCCCTGGGTTGGTATTCTTGGGTTCTATAAGAAAGCAGGCTGAGCAAGCCAGGGGAAGCAAGCCAGTAAGTAACATCCCTCCATGGCTTCTGCATCAGCTTCTGCTTCCTGACCTGCTTGAATTACAGTCCTGACTTCCTTTGGTGATGAACAGTTGTGTGGAAGTGTAAGCAGATTAAACCCTTTCCTTCCCAACTTGCTTCTTAGTCATGATGTTTGTGCAGGAATAGAAACCCTGACTAAGACAGACATGGAGGCAGGTATGTGAGGGTGTTGGTCACACTGCATTCATAAATAGGAAGCAGAGAAAGATGAACACTGCTTGCTTGCTTTCTCCTTTTCCTTTACTCTGGGACCTCTGCCCATAGAGAACTGTATAGTTCTCATTCAGGGTGGGTTCTTATATATGAATCTCTTCTCAAATCTTTGGATCCATGGTACTCTCTCTTTTTTTATTCTGCTATTTAATGAATAAGTAGATCTTTTGCATTTGGTTATGCTATATCAGAAAGAGCTATGCTTTATGGAATGTTTTCACTGTCATACTAGTTGACAGATCCTTCTCTCTCTTTTCTCTCTCCTGTCTCTGTTTCTGTCTCTGTCTCTCTGTCTCTCTCTCTGACTCTCTCTGTCTCTCTCCCAGCAGATGACACAGCAGGAAGAACACTGAGCTAATTGGCCAGAAGACCTGAGTCTAAAGCCTTTATTCTACCAGTCTTTAGTCTTCCTGATTAAGTTTGTCTTCCTTAATTGTTACAGCAGTGCAATAGATAGAATAATGCCTGTGTTGCAGGATGTCTGGGTAACCTGATAGTGCTGCCTGAGCTGTTCTGCTGTCCTGGCCATCAGACACACATTTTTTTTTTTTACATTAGAAGCAGCTGATCGTCGTCCCTCAAGGCCCTGGTGTATGAAAGCTTTCCTGTTTTATTATAAACCACATTCAGTGATACTACTCACTAAGCGCTTCAGACTCTAAATAGATCATCTTATTCAATCCTTACCCACCTCTCAGAGATAAGTATTAGCATACTATTCCTAGAGATAAGAAACCTCAGGCAGAGGCTGAGATAACCCAACTAGAAATACCAGCTAAAGATTGCTATTCCTACCATCGATGAGATCAGGAGATAGAAACTGGTCCAGTCGTCCAGGCCCCCAGAGCAGTGGTTCTGATGATGTCTTTGCTGTAGGCCACAAATACCAGGAGGAGATTCTGGTTTCTGTTTCTTAATTTCCTAGATGTAACTCTGCCTAAACTTATAAAGTAACTTGGAGGCACTTGGGTACCTGGTTGAGTCAATAGGCCTGACCAGCTAGCTCATCTGAGTCCCTATACCTCATCTCAGTTTATGCCAGAAGTCCTTAAAAAAGCCTGGACTAGCACATCGGTGATGCTCTGTTTCCTGGGGACCCTCTCCACAGAGCAGCTTTGCTCACACTCTTCTGCCGTTCTGAGTTTCTGCCTCATTGCTGGGATGTTTGAACGCATACATGCTGCTCAGGGAAGGTGAAATGAAGTCTGAGACAGGGGTCCCAGCCTGTGTTTCTCTGGGTGAGAGATGGTGGGGGCTGGGACAGAGGCTATAGTTCTCAAACTCCTGTGTAACCAGACGCTGCTGGAGACAAGAGGAGTTGGGGCCCCCAGGATGGGGAGTCAGAGTTGGGAGGGGTATCTGGCTTGGCTCCAGATGAAAGGCAATAAGATAGAGGGGCTTCTTCTATGGGAGACTTAGGCATGGGTCTATATGACAAAGGTCTTTCCCTGAGTTGGTTCTTGATAAAGAAGACAGTCCTTGCTTGTCCAAACAGTTTCATTCATGGCGGATGAAGATCTGTATGTCTTACTCACAGTGAACCAGAGGTTAAATACCTATTGCAGGAAGGGATGCCCAGGTAGGGACACACATTGGCTAAACACTCAGGGCCTATCTATATAACCTCATTAGCATGGGGAACTCTAGGTTCTATGCTATGTGACCGTTGTACTCTTAGTGGGGCATTGTGGTCACATGCTCCAGGACAGGAACCTGGTCAGGAGCTATTTCAAACTCCTGCTATTCTTAATTATGAGATTTATTGGGGTTCTGAACTTGTTACCACCTTACCAGCTCTTCTGTCTAGTGGTACTGGTCCATAGTCTTTTCTCTCTGTCCTTTTCTCTCTTTTAGCTTTCCTCCTCCTTCCTTTCTTCCATCTCTTCTTTCCCTCCTCCCTCTTTCCCTCTCTCCCTCTTACACTCCCATCTATGGATCTATAGCAAACTCTCTAAAACTCACTGTGGTGGTTTGAATATGCTTAGCCCAGGGAATGGCACTATTAGTAGGTGTGGCCTTGTTGGAGTAGGTGTCACCTTATTGGAGGAAGTGTCTCACTCTTGGCATGGGCTTTAAAACCCTCATCCTAGCTGCCAGAGGATAGTCTTCTCCTGGTTCTCTTCAGAACAAGATATATGTAGAACTCAGCTCTGAACCCACTGCAGTGTTTATCTGGGACGCTGCAATGCTTTCTACCTTGATGATAACGGACTGAACCTCTGAACCTGTAAGCTAGCCCCAATTAAATGTTGTTCTTTTTAAGTGTCATCATGGTTGTGATGTCTGTTCACAGCAGCAAAACCCTAACTAAGACACCCTTTGCATCCAGGCTTTTCATTCCTTGAATTTGTAAGGCAAGAACCCAAATACAACAGTATGTACCAACTTTGGTGACTATCTAGTTTTTGTGCCTCTAGCTCCCCAGGAAAGTCTCTGTTGTTACCCAAGACACATCAGTATTCCCATTACTACCAGGGTCTGACAACATAACTGAGTTTATACTCTGATTTGCTGAACCTCTGGGATACACAAATACCCTTGTGGGCACCTTGAGGGTGGCAAGTTAGTCATTTAGAACACCTGCACACGTTTCTTCTTTTACATGTGCAACATAGGAAAATACAGTCAGGATAACTCTTCATTTAGTGGCTGCCATGCACAGGACATACTGCCTGCACTGTCTCTCTGCTTCTCATTACCTGTCAAGGCAGGCTGTGGAAACTGTGTTTCACAGGTAACAGAGAAGTTCCTGGAGAAGAAATAACTTCCTTCGGGTCATGTAGGTAGCACTGATTCAATCTTCTGCTCACGAGTTCTGTCATCTGCAGCCCCCTATCCTGATGCAGAAAGATACATGGCAGGCAGAGGCAGCAAGCATTCAGCACTGTACAAAGGTTGCAGACACTCAGAATGAGCTGAGCACTGCGTGGGCTGGTGGCCAACTGCTGAGGTCAATTTAGCCAATGTTTATTAAGCAGCTTTTGTTGGCCACATACTGCGGGAGCAGCTGGGGAGACAAAGATGCTATGGCCACTGAGTTCAATGGAGGAGCTGTTGAATGAAGGCACTCCATGGTCAAGTGTGAAGGACAGATGCATAAATGTGCAATTTTGACCCAGCAGGACCAGTGATGTGCTGCTGGGCAGCTGAGGTGTCTGGAATCAGAGAGGCTCACAGAGGCAGGAAAGCTTTCCCACCCAAGCTGCATCCCAAACTGTCTCTCATTTACCTGCCGCAGAGGAAGCACCACGTTCTCATTTGCCTTCCCACTGTTTAAACAAGATTCTCTATTGTATTTTAGTTAGTTAGTTAGGTAGTTTGTTTATTTATTTATTTATTTATGTGTGTGTGTGTGTGTTTAAGAGATTTTTCATGACCTCAGCCTGTTGACCAAAGTTCTCCTGTGTTTCTTTAAGTGTTTTTTGCATTTCCTCCTTATTGGCTTTTGTATTCTCCTGGTTTTCTTTCAATGATTTTGTGTTCCCCTTGCAAGGGCTTCTAACTTTTGATCCATTTTCTCCTGAATTTCTTTAAGTATGTCCTTCATGTGTTCCTGTACCAGCATCATGACCAGTGATTTTAAATCCAAATCTTGTTTTACTGGTGTGATGGGGTATCCAGGACATGCTGGTAAAGGAGTTCAGATGTTGCCATATTGCCTTGATTTCTGTTAGTGACATTCCTGTGTTTGCCTTTTGCCATCTAGTTCTCACTGGTGTTAGTTGGTCTTGTCAATGCTGGACTCACCAGTGCAAGCTGCCCCTTCCCAGGTGGCCTCTGGTGCACAGCTTACCTCCTGCACTGCCTGGAGACAGGGTGCTGTTGCCCAGTCTGTTCAGATCCGGAAGCAGACACCTGAAGGCTCCCGCTGGGGGCTGCTGGATTCAGATTGCCTCTGGGTGCATACCAGGTCTCTCGCACTTCCTGAAGACCAAGTGCTGTGGCCCAGGCTGTTCAGATCCCAAAGCAGGCACCTGAAGGCTCCTGCTGGGGCCCGCTGGATTCACTGGAGCACACCAACTTCTCCCCGCTGGCTGCCCGGAAGCCCCTCTTGCCTCTTGCAGGACCTGGAGATGTGGTGTTGCCGCCCAGGCTGATCTGGATCCGGAAGCGGAGAGGTCTGAGGGCTACCGCCAGAGGCCTCCGGACTGGAGCCTAAGCTCTGTGCCACAGGAGCAAGCTGTGCTGTGAGGTCCACTGGCTTGCATCTTAGTCTCCTCTTGTTCTTCTGGTCGACAATGCATTTTTGAGATTGTCTGGCCTGCTGCATTCTTCTCAATGGATATGTGATGCTCTCTTGACCCATTTTCACTGAATCCCTCTTCATATACACTATGGCCATGGTTGGCCTTTGGTCATCATATATTGGATTCCAGTGAATACCATTGAACATACCAATTGGCCTTTATTTGAATGTTCTTTCTGGATATTGTCATGGTTTTAATTATAAACTTGGCATAATCTAGACTCATCTGGGAAGAGAGCCTCATGAAGGGTTATTGACATCAGATTGGTCTGTTGGTCTCTTTGTGGGAGATTATCTGGATTACCTTAGTTGATATGGGAAGACCTACCCTGAACGTGAGTGTGCCTTCTGTTGTACCCCATATAAAAGGGCACTGAAGGGAAAACGTTTGCTTTTTAGCTAGCTTGGCTATCACTCTCAGATGGTGAGTTCATCTGTCCTGTTGGTACCATTGATCATTCTTTCGCTAATACCATAACCAGCTTCTTTGAGATTCCTCTGTGGACTGAAACCAGTAGTTTTCTAGGAATCCCCTAGACCTTCAGCATCCAATTTGAACAGCTGAGGCATCTGGCCATTTGGGTTGAATTAGCAACTGGGCTCTTGGCCTCTCTGGTAAGAGACGGGCCTTTGTTGTACTACTTTAGCCATGAAGAGAAGTCAACTTAACAAATCCCTTTCTAATATATGCTCATTCTGTTGTTTCTCTTCCTTTAGAGAACCTTGATGCATACAGATATTGTCCTTTAAGTAGAATCTTCAAATGGAATGCTGTATTACTTTAAATTGTACTTAGAAATCACTCAACTGCCCTCTCAAACATGGTGGTGGCAATTCATACTACCATCAAAAAGCACAGAAAGACACCTGTTCCTCCCCACATTCTGTGTATGATTTTGGTCCACTTCCAAGGACACAGTTCAATGATGTTAGGTAGTTTGAATGACAAGTTGGATATAAACCAGATACTAGAGGCTGGGCATTGATCACCTGATTAGCTGTGAACAGTTGGATGTCAATATTTGGGGACAAAATCTTGTCTCTTGTATTCTCCAGGCATGACAAGGGTGCCTTTTTATGAGTATTGTGGCACCAAGTTGCATTTGGCCTTGTCTTTTCACTTGTTAATGACATCTGTCTACCTCATATTTGTGTATTCTAGAAGCTTGGCTTATAAGTTTCCTCCAATTAGCCTTTGTCTTTTCGAAGGTTCCCTCTGATCTCTGTGTTATGCTGACCACCCCACGCTGTAGCTTTCTCCATTTCCACCTGCCTTTCCAGTGGGTCTTAAATGGATGGCCCTATCACTGCAGGAAGCAAACCATACACGGTGCAGGTCTGCCAAGCTCAGCATCCTTTTACTTAAATGTTAGATGTATTTATGTTATTGCTATGGAAAGCAGTGACCCCTGGGGAAATTCATGTTTTGAGAGGACCCTGGACCTCTTAGAACTACAAGGGAAGGATGTATGTACCCACACAAAGCCATGAGATGAGGCCTTTCCTTTTTCCTCTCACTGAGTCATTTGACTTACTTTTGCTTGTACCTAAGCACTAGTTATGCTGAGACCTCTGGACATGTGGCATCACCATCTCTGTCTTTGTGAATTTCAGTGGGACAAAAAGAAAAACCACAGTAAGATGTTCTTTGATGTGAGCTCAGATGCTGTAACAGTCTAAGCAGTAGGCAGGCATAGGTCCATTTGATAAGAGATTGTAAAGGGAGCTTTTCCTTTTGGAGGATGCTGTGAAGGCATACAGCATTTTAGAAGCTATGTTCACACATGAGACTGACCATTGTAGATCAACTGTTGATAATAGTGCCTGTTGATCTTTACCAAAGGACTATCAGGTAGAAAAAGTGAACTGCTAGTCAATCATTTAAAACCAGACATCCTTAATACTCAATTGACAATATATACTAGGCATTTCACCTGCCATTATTTAATTCTTTTCTTTTTAAACTTTGTATTGATTCTTTCTGAATATCATACCCTATACCCCAGTGCCACTCATCTCCTTGCCTTTCCATATCTGCTCTCTACCCTTGCAACCTTTCCACACAAAGAAAACCAAACCCAAACTAAAACAACAAAAAACTCAATAGCAACAAAATCTATCTCACTGTGAAGTCAGCCATGGTGTGTTTTACAGTATAATATTTTTGTCCAAACAACTTGACTTGCAAAGTTCTTTGCTGAGAGTCATTTTCTGGTTTGAGGCTTCTAACCTCTGCTATATACCAACACTGGATCCTCACTGTGACTCTTCTTGGATATTTTGTCCTATGTCATAGAAACTCTGCTGCTTTTGTTCTGCAGGACTGGCCTCTTCACCTGCTCCTGCATTTCATAGATTTGGTAGATGTTTGGGTGGACCAACTCAAAGTCCTGGATCTGGGGCCTGGGTGGTAGCTGATTTGGTTAGCCCACCAGCTCTCAGCTCTCCTGCACTCATGCCTTCAGGACCAGCTCTATCCTGCTGCCAAGTTGAGGTGCTGGGTCTGCTTTCCTGATGCTGTAGCTTGTGAGGGGTTGGGCCAGCTCTCCCACCTGCTGCAGGATTATGCCCTTGGAGCTGGCTTTCCTGTGCCCATGCCACAAGGGCCAGCTTTATTCTGCTACACAGGTGAGGTATGGAGTCTGCTTTCCCGAGTGCTGCAGCTGGTGAGGGAGGAGGCCAGCTCTGCACAGCCCTGTGAGGGCAGTCTGGATCAGGGACATCTGCTTGGCCTTTGGTGATAATATGGGCCATGGAATCAGACATCAACACAGTCTCCCTGTTCCTTCAGGACCATGAACCCAGACATAATCACCATCAGCAGCACAGGCCGGGATGTCATTATGTCCTCAGGTGGCAGTACAGGCTGCTCACTTCAGATTGGTCCTCACTACCCCATTCTGCCTCTCTTCATTGTATACACACTGTTCTGCTTCTCTCCCCCCTCCCCCCTCCCGCTACTAACTTGGTCATCTTAGTGGTACCCAGGTTTCTGGGTGTCTTTCACCCTACATGTGGTGGCAGGTGGGATCATCCAGGCATTTAATTCTTTTCTTAAAGTAGGGTCTCATGTGGTCTGGGCTTAAAGTCATTTGATAGCAGAGGATGACCTTGAATTTCTGATTCTTCTGTTCTCATCTCCTGAGAGCTATGATGTAAATAAGCCAACGTGTCTGGTTTCATGTGGTTCTGGGGACTTGAACTCTCAGTTTCATGCATTTGAGGCAAGTACTCTATCAACAGAAGTATATCTCCAGTCCCATGTTACTTAATTTTTGTACCTGAAATCTGAGATAACGCTCCCACCCCCATTTTGTAGATTAAGAAGAGACATTCAGAATAGTGAGGGAGCTGTACAAGGTCATACAGTCTACATGGCTGCTAAATGTTTGAGTCCCTTTGTTACCATCATGGAGTAAAAGAGACCAAAAATGAAGGTCAGCTCTTATCTTTGAGTACCAGACTCCACTTCATGTGTCTCTAGCCTAGTGGTGCTTGAATAGTGTTGGCTATTCCCACCAGTATTTGATGATGTCTGGAGACATTGTTGGTTGTCATATGAGGAAAGTGTATATTATCAGCCTTTATCCAGGTATCTAGCCTTTTGAATTTCCTAGGCTACCTTGAATGAAAAAGAAATTGTCTTGGGTCACAGTCTAGAGGTACTTAATTTGCAGCTGATAGCTTGTGTGATACATTTTGTGACATTTTGACAAGTCAAGTTATCCTTGGCCACTTGTGGCCTGTGGGCCATGGACTGAACATATGTGTAATTCTCATGGGTAAGGGTCAAGGATGTTGCTAAGTATCCTGGAAGACAGCCTCAGTATCAATGGTACTGATGAAGAGACATCCTAAGTTAACCATGTGGTTTTAACATTTATCTACAGAGAAGATAAAAGAAGACAATCTTTCCCTAGCTGATATATTTTTCTGTCTAGAAATACTGAGAACTGATGCATTGTGTTTGTGTTTTGTGTCTCCATTCACCAGAGGGTAAACCTCAGAGATCCAGATACCTTTTCTATTTTCCTAGAATAACTTTTGCATTGTAGGTGTACAAGAAATATTTGTTGCACAAATGAATGCATGATTATGTTCATGGTAACAACTTAGACATCACTTTCTGTAGGGAAAGCTAACAGTAATATTAGATTCTAGGATCAGTTGGTGGCCAGGATGAGTTCCTGTCAAGGTGTCTCTTCAGAGAGCTAGCTTAGGGAACCTCTGTAGCTTAGAGTGTTTTTAAGTGCTTCTCTGAAGTGAGATACTGGGACCTAATGCAGCCGGATATTGTCCTTCCTCAGTGGTCAAAGGGCCCCTCTATCTTGTTTCCTGGGTGTTCAGGACCTGTATGATTCTGCAGTGATTCTGACCTTTCTATGGAGATGGTATTGGGTTAACTTTAGTACAAAGGGGTACATTTTCCTTAAGTTCAAAGTCAAGTCTATCCAGGACAAGTTAATTCTATAAAAGAGGGAACATGTCTTGTTTGGACAAAAGGCTCCTATGACACTCCCCAGTATTCTCACATGCCCATGCTGTTGGCTCCCTGCCAGCTTACCTGATGCTGCGTTTATAGGAAGGAAGAGTGAGACTCTTATTCCACAGATATTGGGAGAGCATGGGCAAGGATAAGGCGCTCTCTCCTATGGTAATCTTTTGAAATTATCATCTTGGCATCTTAAAATGACAACCTCTACCTCAGATTTTATTCTAGATATGACAGGGTAAGGATTTATAGACTAACACTTAATTCCACAAAAGAGGGATTTATAGACTGTTCCCAGAGTCTCTTTTTTTTTTTTTAGGAGAGAACCTCTTTTTTTAAGAAAAGATCTGTGGGGGATGTAACTCAGTTGATAGATTACATGTCTACTGTGTATAAGGCTCTGGGTTCGATTCCCAGCCCTGCAGCATCAGTGCGGTGCAGCAGTATAGACCAAGCTGAATTCAGGGTCATCCTCATCTATATAGCAAGTTTGAGGCCATCTCGGGACACAGGAGACCTGAGGCAGAGGAAACTCAAGCAGATCAGAAAATAATTCTAGGAGTATGGAAATTACATGCTGTTTTCCTAGTTTGGAGTGAAACAGAAAAATTAAAAGACAAAGGATTAGTTTAAAATGTATAAGAATGCACAGATTTAGGAGTAGAGTTAAAGAGAGAAGAGCAAATGAGTGCAGTGACCATGGGGTTAGAAGATATCAGATTGTCATGGTAGCATCTGCTCCCAAATCACTCCAGGTTCTGTGAATGTTTGTGGAGAAAGCAGGAAGGAAGGGGTGAAATCCATGTCTCTGACAGCCCCAGACAAAGAGAATTTATGCAAGTGAGATGCTAATGAGATTGCAAATTCACTGCAGGTAACTTGGTGGTAGGAGTAAAAATGAAAATTATACCTTAAAGACTCTTCCGGTCGCCACATCTGCCGGCTCGGCGCACTCAGGGCACGCTGCCTGAAGCCGAGTTGCCACCCCGGAAACGGAAGTCAGGTCTTGGAGGTCACAGTGCTCCCGCGCTGGAGGTGGGCGAGTGTGCGCGTAGAGCTGTGCGCAGTTGGTTGCACTCTGAACCGGAAGAACTGCGGGCTGGTCACCTGCCCGGAGTTTTTTTAAAAAGAAATCTCATGCTTTTGAACTTCGGGCGGCGGCGGCAGCGGCGGCAGTGCAGCAGTAGCTGGTCCAGCTGAAGGGCCATCAGCAGTGGAGCCAGGGCGACACAGGGACCAGTTAGGCCCTGCGCCCACGACCACTGACCTTCGCTGACCAGCCGGGCGGCAAGCAGCTGCAGTTGTGCTGCGCCTTTCCTGCACGGAGGCCACTTCAGAACTCGGCCTCCCACCAGTCAGGAGAGGCGCATCCATCTTGGTTCCGGACTCCGAGGATCGGACAGACCGAGGTACACAAACATAATCCGAGGCCAACACCGCGGTGGTCTGAGCCCGACGGGCGTTGGCCTGCACCCAGGCCCTGGGCTGGTCGGGAGGCCATTGGGGTGCCAACCCAGCCAGGGGTTTTTTTGCCCAGGCCTGCGCGCGCGCCGCCGCCATTTTGCCTGCAGGAAGACAGAGAGCTCTGGCGGGCAGACCTGTAACAGGCATAGCCTGAGGCTAACAAAGCGAGGGTCTAGGCCCCAAAAGGCACAGGACTGACCCCAAGGACTGGGCGGCTTGGTGAGCCATCTGTGAGTCAACCCGCCCAGGGGATTGTTAGCACAGCAGACTCTCCCTGCGCTTTCAGGGAGCACGGGCGCCCACGCCCGCCATCCTAGTCACCTGGCAGACCCAATTAACAGTCATAGCCCTAGGGGAACTTTGCTTGGACCTTGGCCTCCCAGGCTTTTGCCTGGACTCAGGGACTGGGCGGCCAGGCTAACCTTGTGTGCGACAGCCCGGTTGGCGGATCGGCTGCCCAGCGGAGTGAGCGGAACACAGGGGAGATCACAGCAGCATACACCATCGGCACTCCCTGGGGGTGCACACAGGCTCCATCTGGTCCACAGACACAATCTGGGGCAAGGCCTCAGGCTGAAGCCTACTCCCTCCGCTTCCGGATCCAGATCAGCCTGGGCGGCAGCACCACATCTCCAAGTCCTGCAAGAGGCTAGCTGGGCTTCCGGGAGGCCAGCCGGGAGAAGTCAGTGTGCTCCAGTGAATCCAGCGGGCCCCAGCGGGAGCCTTCGGGTGCCTGCTTTGGGATCTGAACAGCCTGGGAAGCAGCACCCTGTCTACAAGCAGTGCAGGAGGTAAGCTGTGCACCAGAGGCCAACTGGGAAGGGGCAGCTTACACTGGTGAGTCCAGCACTGAAAAGACAAACTAACACCAGTGAGAACTAGATGGCAAAAGGCAAACGCAGGAACGTCACTAACAGAAATCAAGGCAATATGGCAACATCTGAACCCAATTCTCCTCTACCAACATGTCCTGGATACCCCATCACACCAGTAAAACAAGATTTGGATTTAAAATCACTGGTCATGATGCTGGTACAGGAACACATGAAGGACATACTTAAAGAAATTCAAGAGAAAATGGATCAAAAGTTAGAAGCCCTTGCAAGGGAAACACAAAAATCATTGAAAGAAATCCAGGAGAATACAAAAGCCAACAAGGAGGAAATGCAAAAATCACTTAAAGAAATACAGGAGAACTTTGGTCAACAGGCTGAGGTCATGAAAGACGAAACACAAAAATCTCTTAAAGAAATACAGGAGAACTTTGGTCAACAGGCTGAGGTCATGAAAAAGGAAACACAAAAATCTCTTAAAGAATTCCAGGAAAACACAAACATGCAAGTGAAGGAGCTAAGCAAAACCATCCAGGATCTAAAATCAGAAGTAGAAACAACTAAGAAAACTCAAAGGGAGACAACTTTGGAGATAGAAAGCCTTGGGAAGAAATCGGGGGACAGAGATGCAAATATCAACAACAGAATACAAGAGATAGAAGAAAGAATCTCAGATGCTGAAGATTCCATAGAAACCATGGACTCAACAGTTAAAGAAAATGCAAAATGCAAAAAGCTTGTAACCCAAAATATCCAGGAAATCCAGGACACAATGAGAAGACCAAACCTAAGGATTATAGGCATAGATGAGAGTGAAGATTTACAACTTAAAGGGCCAGCAAATATCTTCAATAAAATTATGGAAGAAAACTTCCCTAACCTAAAGAGAGAGATGCCCATGAATATACAAGAAGCCTACAGAACTCCAAACAGACTGGACCAGAACAGAAATACCTCCTGTCACATAATAATCAAAACACCAAATGTTCTAAACAAAGAAAGAATACTAAAGGCAGTAAGAGAAAAAGGCCAAGTACCATATAAAGGAAGACCTATCAGAATCACAGCAGACTTTTCACCTGAGACTATGAAGGCTAGAAGGTCCTGGGCAGATCTCATGCAGACTCTAAGAGAACACAAATGCCAACCAAAACTACTATATCCAGCAAAACTCTCAATCACCATAGATGGAGAAACTAAGATATTTCATGACAAAACCAAGTTTACCCAATATCTATCCACAAACCCGGCCCTAAAAAGGATAATAGGAGGACAACACCAATACAAGGAGGGAAACTTCACCCTGGAAAAAGCAAGATAGTAACCTTTCATCAAACCCAAAAGAAGATAAGCATTCAAATTTAAAAAATAACGTCAAAAATGATAGGAAGTAACAATCACTATTCCTTAATATCTCTTAACATCAATGGACTTAATGCCCCAATAAAAAGACACAGACTAACTGACTGGATACGTAAACAGGACCCTACATTTTGCTGCTTACAGGAAACACACCTCAGGGTCAAAGACAAACACTACCTTAGAGTAAAAGGCTGAAGACAATTTTACAAGCAAATGGTCTCAGGAAACAAGCTGGAGTAGCCATTTTAATATCAGATAAAATTGACTTTCAACCCAAAGTCATCAAAAGGGACCCTGAGGGACACTTCTTGCTGGTCAAAGGAAAAATACAAAAAGAAGAACTGTCAATCCTGAACATCTATGCCCCAAATGCAAGGGCACCCTCTTTCGTAAAAGAAACTTTATTAAAACTAAAAGCACACATTGCACCTAACACAATAATTGTGGGTGACTTCAACACTGCACTTTCCTCAATGGACCGATCAGGAAAACAGAAACTAAACAGGGACACAATGAAACTAATTGAAGCTTTGGACCAATTAGATTTAACCGATATATATAGAACATTCTATCCTAAAACAAAAGAATATACCTTTTTCTCAGCACCTCATGGTACCTTCTCCAAAATCGACCATATAATTGGTCACAAGACAGACCTCAACAAATATAAGAAGATAGAACTAATCCCATGCCTCCTATCTGATCACTATGGAGTAAAAGTGGTCTTCAATAGCAACAGAAACAACAGAAAACCCACATACACGTGGAAACTGAACAATACTCTACTCAATGATACCTTGGTCAAGGAAGAAATAAAGAAAGAAATTAAAGACTTTTTAGAACATAATGAAAATGAAAACACAACATACCCAAATCTATGGGACACAATGAAAGCAGTGCTAAGAGGAAAACTCATAGCCCTGAGTGCCTCCAAAAAGAAAATGGAGAGAGCATACATTACCAGCTTAATGACACACCTGAAAGCCGTAGAACAAAAAGAAGCTATTTCGCCCAGGAGGAGTAGAAGGCAGGAAATCATCAAACTCAGGGCCTAAATCAATCAAGTAGAAACAAAGAGAACCATACAAAAAATCAACAAAACCAGGAGCTGGTTCTTTGAGAAAATCAACAAGATAGATAAACCCTTAGCCAGACTGACCAAAGGGCACAGAGAAAGTATCCAAATTAACAAACTTAGAAATGAAAAGGGAGATATAACAACGGAAACTGAGGAAATCCAAAAAATCATCAGATCCTACTACAAGAGCCTGTACTCAACACAACTGGAGAATCTGGAGGAAATGGACAATTTCCTTGACAGATACCAAATACCAAAATTAAATCAGGACCAACTAGACCATCTAAACAGTCCCATAATGCCTAAAGAAATAGAAGGAGTCATAGAAAGTCTTCCAACCAAAAAAAGCACAGGACCAGATGGTTTCAGTGCAGAATTCTACCAGACCTTCAAAGAAGAGTTAACACCAATACTCTTCAAACTATTCCACAAAATAGAAACAGAAAGAACACTACCCAATTCCTTCTACGAAGCCACAATTACGCTGATACCAAAGCCACAAAAAGATCCAACAAAGAAAGAGAACTTCAGACCAATTTCCCTTATGAGCATAGATGCAAAAATACTCAATAAAATTCTTGCCAACCGAATCCAAGAACACATCAAAACGATCATCCAACATGATCAAGTAGGCTTTATCCCGGGAATGCAGGGTTGGTTCAATATACGGAAATCCATCAATACAATCCACTACATAAACAAACTCAAAGAACAAAACCACATGGTCATTTCATTGGATGCTGAAAAAGCATTTGACAAAATTCAGCATCCCTTCATGCTTAAAGTCTTGGAGAGAACAGGAATTCAAGGCCCATACCTAAACATAGTAAAAGCAATATACAGCAAACCGGTAGCCAGCATCAAACTAAATGGAGAGAAACTTGAAGCAATCCCACTGAAATCAGGGACCAGACAAGGCTGCCCCCTTTCTCCTTATCTTTTCAATATTGTACTTGAGGTACTAGCTCGGGCAATTCGACAACATAAGGAGGTCAAAGGGATACAAATTGGAAAGGAAGAAGTCAAACTATCATTATTCGTAGACGACATGATCATCTACCTAAGTGACCCAAAGAACTCCACTAGAGAGCTCCTACAGCTGATAAACAACTTCAGCAAAGTGGCAGGTTATAAAATCAACTCAAGCAAATCAGTGGCCTTCCTATACTTAAAGGATAAGCAGGCTGAGAAAGAAATTAGGGAAATGACCCCCTTCACAATAGCCACAAACAGTATAAAGTATCTTGGGGTGACTCTTACCAAACATGTGAAAGATCTGTATGACAAGAACTTCAAGACTCTGAAGAAGGAAATGGAAGAAGACCTCAAAAAATGGGAAAACCTCACATGCTCATGGATCGGTAGAATCAATATAGTTAAAATGGCCATTTGCCTAAAGCACTATACAGATTCAATGCAATACCCATCAAAATCCCAACTCAATTCTTCACAGAGTTAGAAAGAGCAATTATCAAATTCATCTGGAACAACAAAAAACCCAGGATAGCTAAAACTATTCTCAGCAACAAAAGAAAATCTGGGGGAATCAGTATCCCTGACCTCAAGCAATACTACAGACCAATAGTGTTAAAAACTGCATGGTATTGGTACAGTGACAGGCAGGAGGATCAATGGAACAGGATTGAAGATCCAGAAATGAACCCACACACCTATGGCCACTTGATCCTCGACAAAGAGGCTGAAAACATCCAATGGAAAAAAGATAGCCTTTTCAACAAATGGTGCTGGTTCAACTGGAGGTCAGCATGCAGAAGAATGCGAATTGATCCATCCTTGTCTCCTTATACTAAGCTCAAATCCAAATGGATCAAGGACCTCCACATAAAGCCAGACACTCTGAAGCTAATAGAAAAAAAACTGGGGAAGACTCTTGAGGACATCGGTACAGGGAGAAAGTTTCTGAACAGAACACCAATAGCGTATGCTCTAAGAGCAAGAATTGACAAATGGGACCTCATAAGGTTACAGAGTTTCTGTAAGGCAAAGGACACCATCAAGAGGACAGATCGGCAACCAACAAATTGGGAAAAGATCTTCACCAATCCTACATCAGATAGAGGGCTAATATCCAATATATATAAAGAACTCAAGAAGTTAGACTCCAGAAAACCGAACAACCCTATTAAAAAATGGGGTACAGAGTTAAACAAAGAATTCTCACCTGAAGAACTTCGGATGGCAGAGAAGCATCTTAAAAAATGCTCAACTTCATTAGTCATTAGGGAAATGCAAATCAAAACAACCCTAAGATTTCATCTTACACCAGTCAGAATGGCTAAGATTAAAAATTCAGGAGACAGCAGGTGTTGGAGAGGGTGTGGAGAAAGAGGAACACTCCTCCACTGCTGGTGGGGTTGCAAATTGGTACAACCACTCTGGAAATCAGTCTGGCGGTTCCTCCGAAAACTGGGCACCTCACTTCCAGAAGATCCTGCTATACCACTCCTGGGCATATATCCAGAGGATTCCCCACCATGTTATCAGGATACATGCTCTACTATGTTCATAGCAGCCCTATTTATAATTGCCAGATGCTGGAAAGAACCCAGGTATCCCTCAACAGAAGAGTGGATGCAAAAAATGTGGTATATCTACACAATGGAGTACTATTCAGCCATTAGAAACAATGAATTCATGAAATTCTTAGGCAAATGGATGGAGCTAGAGAACATCATACTAAGTGAGGTAACCCAGACTCAAAAGGTGAATCATGGTATGCACTCACTAATAAGTGGTTATTAACCTAGAAAACTGGAATACCCAAAACATAATCCACACATCAAATGAGATACAAGAAGAAAGGAGGAGTGGCCCCTGGTTCTGGAAAGACTCAGTGAAACAGTATTTGGCAAAACCAGAACTGGGAAGTGGGAAGGGGTGGGAGGGAGGACAGGGGAAGAGAAGGGACTATCGGGGAGTGGGGGGGCTAGAAAAGGGGAAATCATTTGAAATGTAAGTAAATTATATCGAATAAAAAAAAAAAGAAAATTATACCTTAAGGATACACTGAACTTTTTGAGGAGGCCCTGGTTTTCCTACAGGGGATGAGACAGAGGTTTTGGCTTTGTTTAATATAATTGTCATAGATGCTTCTCCGCCATCCGAAGTTCTTCAGGTGAAAATTCTTTAACTCTGTACCCCATTTTTTAATAGGGCTGTTTGGTTTTCTGGAGTCTAACTTCTTGAGTTCTTTATATATATTGGATATTAGCCCTCTATCTGATGTAGGACTGGTGAAGATCTTTCCCAGTTTGTTGGTTGCTGATTCGTCCTTTTGATGGTGTCCTTTGCCTTACAGAAACTTTGTAATTTTATGAGGTCCTGTTTGTCAATTCTTTTTTTTTTATTCGATATAATTTATTTACATTTCAAATGATTTCCCTTTTCTAGCCCCCCAACTCCCCGAAAGTCCCGTAAGCCCCCTTCTCTTCCCCTGTCCTCCCACCCACCCCTTCCCACTTCCCTGTTCTGGTTTTGCTGAATACTGTTTCACTGAGTCTTTCCAGAACCAGGGGCCACTCCTCCTTTCTTCTTGTACCTCATTTGATGTGTGGATTATGTTTTGGGTATTCCAGTTTTCTAGGTTAATATCCACTTATTAGTGAGTGCATACCATGATTCACCTTTTGAGTCTGGGTTACCTCACTTAGTATGATATTCTCTAGCTCCATCCATTTGCCTAAGAATTTCATGAATTCATTGTTTCTAATGGCTGAATAGTACTCCATTGTGTAGATATACCACATTTTTTGCATCCACTCTTCTGTTGAGGGATACCTGGGTTCTTTCCAGCATCTGGCAATTATAAATAGGGCTGCTATGAACATAGTAGAGCATGTATCCTTATTACATGGTGGGGAGTCTTCTGGGTATATGCCCAGGAGTGGTATAGCAGGATCTTCTGGAAGTGAGGTGCCCAGTTTTCGGAGGAACCGCCAGACTGCTTTCCAGAGTGGTTGTACCAATTTGCAACCCCACCAGCAGTGGAGGAGTGTTCCTCTTTCTCCACACCCTCTCCAACACCTGCTGTCTCCTGAATTTTTAATCTTAGCCATTCTGACTGGTGTAAGATGAAATCTTAGGGTTGTTTTGATTTGCATTTCCCTAATGACTAATGAAGTTGAGCATTT
Organism: Apodemus sylvaticus; assembly: GCF_947179515.1. Classification (NCBI taxonomy): domain Eukaryota; kingdom Metazoa; phylum Chordata; class Mammalia; order Rodentia; family Muridae; genus Apodemus; species Apodemus sylvaticus. The sequence goes on from NC_067481.1 coordinate 76,754,203, forward strand.
TTTAAGATGCTTCTTCGCCATTCGAAGTTCTTCAGGTGAGAATTCTTTGTTTAACTCTGTACCCCATTTTTTAATAGGGTTGTTTGGTTTTCTGGAGTCTAACTTCTTGAGTTCTTTATATATATTGGATATTAGCCCTCTATCTGATGTAGGATTGGTGAAGATCCTTTCCCAAATTGTTGGTTGCCGATTTGTCCTTTTGATGGTGTCGTTTGCCTTACAGAAACTTTGTAATTTTATGAGGTCCCATTTGTCAATTCTTGATCTTAGAGCATACGCTATTGGTGATCTGTTCAGAAACTTTCCCCCTGTACCGATGTCCTCAAGGGTCTTCCCCAGTTTCTTTTCTATTAGCTTCAGAGTGTCTGGCTTTATGTGGAGGTCCTTGATCCATTTGGATTTGAGCTTAGTACAAGGAGACAAGGATGGACCAATTCCTATTCTTCTGCATGCTAACCTCTAGTTGAACCAGCACCATTTGTTGAAAAGGCTATCTTTTTTCCACTGGATGTTTTCAGCCCCTTTGTAGAGGATCAAGTGGCCATAGGTGTGTTGGTTCATTTCGTGATCTTCAATCCTGTTCCATTGATCCTCCTGCCTGTCATTGTACCAATACCATGCAGTTTTTAACACTATTGGTCTGTAGTATTGCTTGAGGTCAGGGATACTGATTCCTCCAGAATTTCTTTTGTTGCTGAGAATAGTTTTAGCTATCCTGGGTTTTTTGTTATTCCAGATGAATTTGATAATTGCTCTTTCTAACTCTGTGAAGAACTGAGTTGGGATTTTGATGGGTATTATGTTAGTCATTAGGGAAATGAAAATCAAAACAACCCTGAGATTTCACCTTACACTCGTCAGAATGGCTAAGATTAAAAGGTCAGGAGACAGCAGGTGTTGGAGAGGGTGTGGAGAAAGAGGAACACTCCTCCACTGCTGGTGGGGTTGCAAATTGGTACAACCACTCTGGAAATCAGTCTGGCGGTTCCTCAGAAAACTGGGCACCTCACTTCTGGAAGATCCTGCTATACCACTCTTGGGCATATACCCAGAGGATCCCCAGCATGTAATAAGTATACATGCTCCACTATGTTCATAGCAGCCCTATTTATAATAGCCAGAAGCTGGAAAGAACCCAGGTATCCCTCAACAGAAGAGTGGATGCAAAAAATGTGGTATATATACACAATGGAGTACTATTCAGACATTAGAAACAATGAATTCATGAAATTCTTTTTTTTTTCTAAAAGTGATTGGGAAGTTTTATTGGATGCTTCTCTCACAGTCCATCTTTAGACTTTAAATGCCCCGTGGTGGCACCCCAGATGTCTATGCAGTTCCCCTTACTCTGTTTCTATACTGGACACACAAGTTACCCATGGCTGTGGCATGGCAAGTGCATGCAACCAATCAGCTCAAGGAAAGCTTCTCAATTCATGAAATTCTTAGGCAAATGGATGGAGCTGGAGAGCATCATACTAAGTGAGATAACCCAGTCTCAAAAGATCAATCATGGTATGCATTCACTAATAAGTGGATATTAACCTAGAAAACTGGAATACCCAAAGCATAATCCACACATCAAATGAGGTACAAGAAGAATGGAGGAGTGGTCCCTGGTTCTGGAAAGACTCAGTGAAGCAGTATAGGGCAAAACCAGGACAGGGAAGTGGGAAGGGGTGGGTGGGAGAACAGGGGGAGGGAAGGTGACTTATGGGACTTTCGGGGAGTGGGGGGCTAGAAAAGGGGAATTCATTTGAAATGTAAATAAAAAATATATCGAATAAAAAAAGAATATATCAAATTAAAAAAAAGAAATGTTAAAAAGATACAATTGGACAGGAAACTCCAAGTTAAATTGAGAGCCAAGTTAGTATTTAAAAATCATTTATTGCAATGCCTAAAGTATAGTAGATATACAGTAAGTTATTTATACACACCAAATCATGCATACTTCTGTCATGAAATTCTGTGACTCTTCCAACAGAATCATTCTGCATTTCAATGAGAATTGACAAAATGGATGCAAATATGGTTTATTTGGGCTGTTTTTAAAGTACTGTGCTCTTACTCTTAGACCAGGGAATGTTCTTTCTTATTGTTTCATACCTCCCTGCTCCCTGCTGCCCTTTTCCTACTGGCTGACTCTCTGTCTGTGTGTAGGTTGCTTGGATCCTGCAGGTGCATGAATGTATAGCTCATAATTCAACTATATAGAGATAAGAAAGCCAGCTGCTCGTTGTCACTGTTCGTGTATGTAGAGCATATTTTTGGCCATAATACTTGCTGCCTTTCCTGTGGAGGACTTAGACTGTCCTAGCACATTGGTAAGTGATAAATAAAGACAGATGAATAGAAGTTAAATATGTTACTTGCAATACAAGGGATGAGCCACTTCTGTAAAGATGCTTTCAAAACCATTGTGTAGGTCATGCCCTGCCCTCTTTTGCCATGAGGACCAGCAGTGTCTGAGATGGGGATGTCTGTGTGGGCAAACGGAATGCTACAGGCAAAGCTGTTGGCAACTTTTGATCAGCAGTAGAAGCAAGAAATGCTTGGTGGTGTGAACTGCTGATATTTAGGGAGCCATTTTTACCATAGCGTGACTAATAAAACTCTTTTATTTGTTCTAAAGGGAAGGAATTTAAGAAACTTTACCACCTTGGAGGGAGTGCTCAGCAGCCTTTTAGCTTTTATTTACACGGAGATGATGGTAATTTGGGGAGAAAGATTTCAACATTCTGTTGCAGGGATCACATATTAAGGAAAAATACAGTTTATTGCTCTGATAGTGGTTGGGTTTAAAACCATAGTCAGTGTCCCCAAAGGGGACGTTCAAACTGGTATATGAGTGCTGACTTAAGTTGTGTGACCTTTGTCACTGTGTCTACTCATATGTCGTTCCTTCTTTATCAACTCGTGATTAACTGAGCATGATTATTTGGGCTGCTTCGAAGTCCATGTTAACCCACTGAAAATCTGAGAAGAAAAATCTATGAAGCAAGAGCTTTTGCAGGAATAACGTTAGGGTTGGAGAAACGACCCCCACCCCCAAGTCTCAATTGCTCAACAATGGATGACTCTAAAGCACCCAAATCCCTAAGCAGACATGCAGTATTATGTGTTAGCCATTCACTATGTTCCGGATAATAGCGTCTCTTCTAGTCTCATTCTGCCACTTTGACATGACACTTTGGGCAAAAGAAGCTTGAGGAGGAAAGGGTTTATGTAGCCGACAATTTGAAGTGAAAGCGTATCATCGAGGGATGTCAGACAGGAACTCAGGCAGGATCTTGAAGCAGAAGCCATGGAGAAACACTCTAGCTGGCTGACACTCAGGCTTAACTAGACTTACTATATAACCCAGGAGTACCAGCTCAGAGATGGTACCACTCACAGTGGCTCAGCCCTCCAGCATTAATTCATCATCAAGACAATCCCTCGCACACATGCTCATGGGCCATGCTGACCATAATTCCTCCATTGAGATTTTTCTCCCAGGTGACTCTAGATAGTGTCAGGTTGAGGCTTAAAGTTAATGGAGATAGCTCCGAAATCTATACCACTATTGTTTTCTCCTTCCTAGGTCAGTTGCTTATTTCCCTAGTCACCTGAACAATCCTTTGTTGTTGTTGTTATTTTTGTTTGTTTTGTTTTTCTATCTCCTAGCATTTGAAATCTAGAGCCGGCATGGTAGGAAAGGAACTCTGAGAGGGCAAATAATACAGAGAAAATCAAATGCTAAAATTCATTTTGGGGACTGAGTGTTGAGCACAGACAAATGGTAGAAGCAGCATATAGAATTTAACAATGGATTGAGGGTTTGGGGTTGGACTGGGAACAGCCTGGGAAGTGTGGGGTTAAGAGGTTAGACTTCAATTCTACAACCAGCAGGAAGTCAGAGCTGCTTATACTTTTGGCCTGTTAGGATCATTTCATTCTGAGTGTTGGTCACACAAGTACATAGAGGTGATGGGAGAAGAGTGACACAGGAGAGAGAGACCAATTAGGTGGCTGAAATAATTCTGCTGAAAGAGGCTCAGAACCTGAACTAGGTCATGGGGACCATCCAGACAGAATGTCAGCTCCTGACCTCTGCAGGGAGACGAGGAACCCTGTATGCCCTGTTTCCAGCTTCTGTGTTCAGTGAAGTGCCTGGGTTGCACTGACCTAAAGAGAAGATTTGAGACTGGGAGGGCACTCTGAAATCTCCTGGGGCTCTGAAGGGCAGCCGTGTGGGAATTTATAGCCTGAGCCAGCAGTTCCCTCCAGAACTGCCGAACACAGGTTAGCTCAGCAGAGCTTCTGGCTCAGAGACAGCCAGAGATCCCAGCCTCTGTTCTCTGCTTCTTGCTTACTTCTTAATTCTCTGTTGTGCTCCACAGTTGGGGTCTGTAGAAACTCAGCTGCCCTCTCCCACCCCCTCCTCTTTTGTTACAGGCAAGAAAATTGTCAATGCTACTGGCAATCCATGCAGAAAACATATTTCCCAGCAGGTATTTCTGAACACTAAGCAGTATCTGCCACTGTTCCTTCCACATGTCACTTTAACAGCCACTCCACAAAAGTGCTTAGGCCATAATTTCTCATCACCTTCACTGCCTGTGTTAAACTCTTCTCTTAAAGAAGAAAAAGTAAAGATCATTAAGAACTCCTTTCCTTATTATTATTATTTTTTAAAGGGCATGATGCATTGGGTGGGGGAGGGAACAAGCTGAAACTCAGCTACAACCGTTATGCAAACGAGCACTTTTGTTCTTAGAGGTGTTCATATGCGAGTGGCTCAGGGAAGCCTAACCTACATTCTGGGAAGAAGGAAACCACTGAAGTCTTCCATTTGTTATCTCTCTGTCTGTCAGTTTGTCTATCTATCTATCTATCTATCTATCTATCTATCTATCTATCTATCTATCTATCTATCTATCTATCCTCTATCTATCTATCCTCTATCTATTATCTCTCTCTCTATCATCTATCTATCTATCTATCTATCTATCTATCTATCTATCTATCTATCTATCATCTGTGGTAGGTTGAATGAAAATGGCATCTACGTGTTTATAGGGAGTGGTACTATTGGGAGGTGTGGCCTTGTTGGAGGAAGTGTGTCATAAGGTGTAGGCCTGGAAATTTTACAAGCTTCATCTAGGCCCAGTGGCTCACTCTTCCTTCCTGCTGCCTGAGGATCTAGATGTACTCTCAGCCCCTCTCCAGCATCATGTCTGTCTGCACTCCATTGTGTTTCCTGCCATGATGATAATGGACTAAACCTTTTAACTGTAAGCCAACCAATTCAGTATTTTTCTTTATAAGAATTGCTGTGGTCATGGCATCTCTTCATAGCAATAGAAACTCTAAGACATTGTCTATTATCTATCTGTCTATCTATCTATCTATCTATCTATCTATCTATCTATCTATCTACCTATCTATTATCTATCTATCTATCTATCATCTATCTATCTATCTATCTATCTATCTATCTATCTATCTATCTATCATATATCATCAATTGTGTGTGAGTGTGCAACAAAGCATAGGTGGAGGCTGAAAGAAAACTTGCTTGAGTTAATTCTCTTTCTCCACAATGTGGGAACCAGGGATTGACCTTGGGTCATCAGTTCTGGAGTCCATAAGATTTGACCCACTGATCCATTTTACCAGACCAAGATCTTTAAGATCTTTATAAAATTGGGAAGATTCAAGGCAAAGTGGCCAGTGTTTGAAGACATCTTTGTAGTTGTAACAAGAATAATCTTCTTTCAAACTGATAGCTTCCAGACTCTTACACTCAGATTTTTAGTATCATAAAGGTTGAGTTCTTTGGGTTGTAAAACTCAGAGACACATGGAAACCTAGCTGAGGAGAAGAAACATAGGGCAACACAGCTATCAGGGATTTCACAGAAGTGCAATGAAGCCCCATGGTTTAGTTTTTCTTCTTGGGGTCAGGAAGCATATTAAGGATGTTTGTAGGATGTTGAAGTGAGTTATTTGTGGCTGTTCACTCTGCTGCTTTACTTCAGTCAGATTCCTTCATTTTCAACTCAACCATAGCTTTTTCCTATTACTCTCTGTCTGTCAAACATCCCATAATGTTTCCTTTACCTCAGTGCTTCTGCTTGTGGTCTCTGCTACTTGATGTTCCAAATTCCCTAGATTATCTGGATGACTTCATCCTCATGAAAATTCATGGTATCAATTAGCTCATGAGTTTTCTGCCTTGGGCCATTTGTGTTTGATGGTGGTCCATGCAGTGTCTTGGGAAGAGGGTGATAGAGTTGTGGTTATCCACAGAACTACAATTAAGAAGGAAGGTCTCTCTCTCTCTTAGCAGCTAATTAAAATAATGTAAATGGCATTTGCTCTTCACACAACAAATGTTTCAACAGATGATGTTGAAAGTAGATTATGGAACTAGAGACTTAAGCAGTGATAGCAAAGTCTTACATATATTTATGACAAAATACAATTTATAATGAAGGAAGCTTTCCTTGACAGGGTTTAGTCCATGGTTGCTTGGTTCCATGAACATCATGGTGACAGGATCATATAGCAGGGGATGTTTTTCAGCTTCTGATGGTAGAGCAAAAGGGAAGGAGGAAGGAGGATGGAAAAGAAGGTGGGGAAAAGAAATAGCAAGGACAAGATATGCCTAAATACCTATAGCCAGTAACATTCTTTCTGTAGTTAGGGCCCACCTTTAAATATTTGTGAATCTCTCATGGTAGTGTCACTAGCTGGTAGACATTTTAGATTTGAACCACAATGTAGTAGGTCTTTTGCATGAAGCTAACATTTCTTCCTGCCAATAATATTATGCTCCTCTGTATTGTCTGGGGACTGTCTTTAGCTCTACAAGGCTCAGACTCTGTGGTGATACTTAGCAGGGGAGCATCTTATGTTGCTTCTAAGACATCACCCTGTCCCCAGTTGTGCTCATCCTTAAATGTTTAGAATTTGCTTTCAATTCATAGAGAAATCTTTGTATTTAGTGTCAAATTTTCCTTCCATGAAAGAAAAATTTTGAGTGGTTTCATGCATTCTGAGTATTTTGTGTTTAAAGTGTCCTTGGCCCATACTTCTTAGAGTTTTCTCAGAAAAAGGAATTCCTTTTTTAAAAATTAAATTTATTTATTTATTTATTGACTTTACAATCTAATATCAGCCCTTCCTCTCCTCCAAGTACAGCCTCATTTCAGTCCTCTCCCCATTCCTCTTAGAAGGGGAAAGCCCCCCTTTGGGCTTCCCCCACCCCCACCCTACACATCAAGAAAAAAGGAATTCTTAGAATGTTTGTGAGTTCCATTTGGAGCCAGCAAGACATTAATTCTAGCAGTGATTACTAGAATGCTAGATAGTTTCTAGTCTGGACTTCAGCCAGTCTTGAGTCATTATTCTGTGCTTAAAGAAACCTGGGAGGGGGAACATTCCTTAAGGATGGGAAAGGAGGAATGTACAGACAGAAGGTAAAATAACAGTAAGGATGTCTGGGAAAGTCATAAGGAACCATACTATTAGCTCCTTGTCTTAAAAATCCCTACGATACTCATAAGTCTTTCTCTATTTCTATCTCTCTATTAAATGAAAAATTTCTCATCTCAGCTGATAATGCTCCCTTCAAGAGTCAAAGATAATCTTAAAATACTTCAATACCGGACATGAGAAGAACTCTTTTGAGTTATTGGTCAGGGTTGTTCAAGGGACTATCAAACATTGGTCTGTTGCTACCTTGGCTGCCCTCAAGAGGTGTAAAGTAAGTCTTTACTCCTGAAAACACCATGGGCTTCAGACAGAGTCCAGAAGCCCTTAAGCTGGACCTGACCTTCATGAATACTTCCTCCCTGAGGGGTAGCTTTTATGATACCAGAAGGTGCTATGCTGGTTTGTAAACAAAGGAGGTGACCAATAGTTCTACCCAAGCTATGGTGCATATGAACCACAAAACCTAGCACAGCACAATAACCCTAAGCATGCAGTAATGGCTTATATACTTTAGAGCTAACCAACAGCTCTCTAATTGTACTAAGATCCACCCAAAAAAGAGGAAGATCATACCTGTACTGGAAACGTGTGTATGTGTGTGTGTGTGTGTGTGTGTGCGCGCGCGCGCGTGCGCACAAGGTTGATGTCAGGTGTCTACTTTGATCTCTGTTCACACTATATATTAAAACAAGGTCTCTTGCTGAACTTAGGGCTTACTGGTTCAATTAGTATAGCTAGTCACCTTGCTTCTAGGATCCTTGTCTCAATGCTACAAGTTCTGAGATGTGGGTCACTGTGGTTGCTCAGCTCTCGGAGGACATCCATGCGGGGGGGGGGGGGGGGGAACTCCAGTCCTCATGCTTGTGTAATGAGCACCTTACCACTGATTTAGCCCCATGATTATCATCTTTGGACCCAGTGATATTTCTGCACATCTCCTGGTTTGGTTTGGATACATGTCCCCCAAAGATCCACCTGTAAAAGCTTGACTCCCTGGGTTGTGACACTGAGAAGTGCTGTGAACCTTTAAGAGGTGGAGTCTGGTAGGTAGTCCTTCCATGATTGGAGGTTGGAGGTGTGCCCATGAAAAGCACTGTGTGACATTGATCTTTTATCTCTCTCACTCTCTTCTACTTCCTGGTTCCTTACTCTATGATATTCTCCTGTCACAATAGGGTGTGCCCACTAGAGGCCCAAACCAAATTTTCCGTGTGATACTGGAATTGAGCCTTGAGAACATTGGGCTCTTTTCATAAGAGCTTTGTTTCAGCTATGTTGGTAGTCATATAAAATTGACTAACAGACTTTTTTTTCCCAGCTTGCTTTTGCACAGACTCCCATTGTACTATCGATGTGTTTCTGCAGGTTGCTTAGGATGCAGCAACACCACCATTACTTGGAAGCGTGTTAAAATTTAAGAGTCCAAGTTTCTCTCCTGTAACAGATGAGTTAGAACACACATCTTTTAAAAAATTAATTATTTTATTTATTTATATTCCAAAATGTTGCCCCCATGCAGGTTTTCGCCCCCAGAGTTCTTCACCCCATTTCCCCCCTTTGCCTCTGAGAGGGTACTCTCCCACCAGCACCCTCCTTCCCTGGGCATCAAGTCTCTACAGGATTAGGTGCATCTCCCCACTGAGGCCAGACAAGGCAGTCCTCTGCTACATATGTGTGTGGGGCTATGGACCAGTATGGTCTTTGGTTGGTGGCTTAGTCTGTGGGAGCTCCCAGGGGTTTGGATTAGTTGATACTGTTGGTCTTCCTGTGGGGTTGCCATCCCCTTCAGCTACTTCAATCTTTCTCCTAACTCTTCTATAGGGGTTCCCAACCTCAGTCTAATGTTTGGCTGTTAGTAACTGCATCTGCATCTGCCTCAGTCAGTTGCTGGTAGAGCCTCTCGGAGGACATCCATGCTAAGCTCCTGTCTCCACGCACAACTTAGTTTTAGTAATAGGGTCAGGGTTTGGTGCCTGCCCATGGATGGCCAACTAAGTTGGGCCAGTCACCGGATGGCCATTCCTTTACTCTCTGTTCCATTTTATCCCTGCATTTCTTTTAGACAAGAACTATTCTAAGTCAAAAAAATTGAAGGTGGGTTGATGACCCCATCCATCCATTGGGGGTGGTCTCTTCAGGTTCCATCTCCCCACTGTTGAGTATTTTGGCTAAGGTCATCCCCACCGAGTCCTGGGAGCCTCTCACATTCCAAGTCTTTTGGAACTTTCTAGAGGTTTCCCCCTACCCCTTCCCCTACCCCTAGAGGCCACATATCTCCAATCTTTCTCCTGGCCCTCTGGGCTTGTCTCCTCTTCTCCCCGCATATCTGATTCTGCACCCTTCCTCTCCCTCTCCCCTCTCCCACCCAGTTCCCTCCCTTCCTCTGCCTCCCATGATTATTTTGTTGCCCCTTCTAAGTGGGATTGAAACATCCTCACTGGGGTCCTCCTTCTTGCTAAACACTTTATGGTCTGTGAATTGTATCATGGGTATTCGGCACTTTTTGGCTAATATCCAGTTATCAGTGACTACATACCTATATGTCCTTTGGGTCTAGGTTACCTTACCAGGGATGAATATTTTCTAGTTCCGTCCATTTGTCTGCAAAGTTCATGATGGCCTCATTTTTAATAGCTGAATAGTATTCCATTGTTAGACTTCACCTCTTAAAAGACATTGAGCTATAGTTATTTTTCCTTTATAGTTTATATTGTATTTTTTCTATTGCTGCTCTATGTAGCAAGGTATTAAAAAAAGAGGGTGAAAGATTGTTTCAGAAAAGATACATATCTAGGTATGACCTCTGTCACATCTAATAATTGCTGACAGCAAAGCATTTCGGTAGGATGGGTCTCTGACCTAGTACTTGCTATGTTCTTTAACTGAATATGCTTAGTGCCTACTTTACCCACTGAGTGTTTCAGAATTCAGGTCAATGTCTTTGTACATGAACCTGTCTGTATGCCTGCCTCTCTTTCATCACTCAACAGCTGACATTTTCAGATTGCATGCATTGTATATGAAGTCTATAAGGATGGCAACAATTCCAGGACTAATGCCAACATGAGCAGGTCCGGACATCCTGGAAGAGAAAAGCCAGAGGGGACAGTCTGTGGCATACAGAGAAGGTGGCTGTCACAACCAATTAGAAACAACAAGGTTCAAAAAACTAGAGGCCACCAACCTGAAAAGCTTTGAGCTCAGGGATTTGAGGATAAAATAGCTTTTTCACAATGGGTAATTAACTCATGGAGTGGGTTCCTGGAGGCAGCTGGGAGAGCTGATCGACACTGACAGAGCCTGGGAATTGCTCTCACAGCTCTTTCCCTGTTTGGCTTAAGAATGGAAGGGGAAGAGGACTCTGGCTGCCAGGGAGGCTAAAGGGAGGCTAGAGCAGACAACATGGCGGCGGGGCCTTGCAAGAGGCTGGGAGGCCTGGGTTGCGCCCTCTCGCGGGTCCCTAGAAGCTGGCACGCAGCTGGCGCGGAGGCCCTGGCGCATCCTTCTGCCCCGCAGCCTGAGCCAGGGCCACTGGAGGGCTCAGCTGCCCGAGGATGGGAATTCTCTTCACCAGGATCTGGAGGCTATTCAATCACCATGAGCACAAAGTTATCATTTGTTGGGCTGGACAATGCTGGGAAGACTACTACCCTAACCAGTTTTCCATGGATGAAGTTGTACATATATCTCCTACAATAGGAATGTGGAAGTGATTGTGGTTAATAATATACATCACATGATGTGGGATATTAGCGGCCAAGAATCCCTTCGTTCTTCCTGGGTCACTTACTATACTAACAGAGTTTGTAATAGTTGTTGACAGCACAGAGAAAGAATTTCTGCAACTAGAGAAGAGCTCTGCAAAATGCTAGCCCACGAGGACCTAAGAAAAGCTACGTTGCTGATTTTTGCTAATAAGATGTTAAAGAATGCATGACGTTAGCAGAAATCTCCCAGTCTTTGAAGCTCACGTCTATAGAAGACCACCAGTGGCATATCCAAGCATGCTGTGCTCTCACTGGCGAGGGATTGTGCCAAGGACTTGAATGGATGGTGTCATGGCTGAAGATCAGATGATCTCTTCTGACCCCTTCTCACAGACGTTGTATCAACAAAGTTCTGGACTTTACCTGAAAGCTGCAAAAAATGGTTTAGATATATTTATAAAAACCTACAAGATTTTTCTATGAGAAGAAAATTAAGACCACTTATTTGAAAACAAAGATGAAATGTCATCGCCCGATTTGCTCACTCATTCCTTCCAAACCCGTGACTGGTATTTTCTCATGGTGAATCCTCTCAAGACATGGTAGGGCTCTGGTGAGTACAAAGGGAGAGGAAGACACTTGAACTTTGGAGCTTTATTTCAGCGTGATTCTCCCACCCTGCCCTAAGTCGAATGTTCCCTTCTCATTACATTGTGTCAAATACAAATCAGCACAGATACTGTTTCCAGTTTTTAAAAATGTAATATTATGGAAAGTATTTTGTATATTTTGTATATTCTTTCCATATTTTGTATATTCTTCAAGTTCAGGTTAATGGCTTTGATTTGTGTTCTAAAGGAAAGCAAATAATGCAGGTTAATGGTAAGTTGTTATTTTCCTGATGGCATTGAGTACCACCTTTGGTGTTAAGTGTCATTGTTTAGTTTACCCTCTGTTCGCTGTGTGGTCCTAACAAGCCAACCCCAACCCAGAATTGTTAAGCTGCTCTTTAAAAATAACACAGGAGAAAGCTTGACCTTGGATACCCATTTTTGTTGCCCAGTAATAAAGATGGAAATATATGCTGTAAATGGGTAGAGTGTCTGCTAGACTCCTGGCTGGTGTGGCTGGGCAGAATTACAAGGTAAACAGTTGCCACACTTTCCCTTCTGTTGATCCTTATGCCAATTCAGCTGCTAATTGATCATTCATAAATTGTGGTTAAAATGATCAGGTTATTTGTAATTGAAAATCACTGTGTGAAATATACCTACCCAAAGAGGTAACATCCTATAAATAGTAGTAATCGATTTAGCTGCAGCCTTTTTAGGTATTAAATTACACGACAAAGAGTTAAAATGAATTTAACAGTAAACATACATGGCATAGTTTTCAATGAACAGTAATACTTTTTCAAATTACAGATTAGTATAATCTGAAAAGGTTTTCTTATATCATCTTCCATTGCATAATATGCCTTGTTTAATAGTTAAAAAATCACATATTCTGAATGACTTCAAAAATTTGATTGAAAATTTGACAAATTATATTATTTATACTAGAATTTGACCCCAAAACACAGTTTGTATTTGTTAAAAGTATTTGTTTTTTTTAAATTTAGTTAAAAATTGAAACATTTCTGTCATAATTATAAACAGAATTATTCTTCATTTTAACATATTCTTGGTGACTCTATAAACCTTTTGTGCCCTGAAAACTTGAAGGTTAATCCAAACTGTCAAGATTTAGGATAGTCAAGAAAAGGTTTAACTAGTTTTAGTATCAGACTTTAAAATCTTTAAAGATTTTGGTAAGAAATACAAGTCCACATTATAAGCATTGAGGAAACCTTGAAAAAAATCTTTGTAAGACCCTTAATGACTAAAGCCGTTGGATGTGATGTGTGTTACCATGGAGGCTTTGTGTTCGAGATCTGTGCTGTAAGGTTCCCTGTGCACCTCAGCATTTAATGTTTGCCCGCCTGCTCTGAGAACCAGCCCTCAGTCACCAGGCTTTGCAGTGCTAAGGCCTGTCCATAGGTTCTCATACTTTTCCAAATCACGATGAGGATTTTTCTCCTATATACTAAAACCACTCTTTTTTTTTTTCTCTAAGCCTTCTAAAACCACTCTTAAAGACTCAAATCTACTTTGTAGTTTTGTCAAAGACAAATAGTCTGTAAAGTCCCCACCTACCCCACATCTACAGCTTTTTAGCTTTTAATTTGAATAGTCATCTGCATAATTGCTTGGATCAATTCGTCACTTAGCAGCATATTCTGGTGTTGCCAAGGTATTGGCTAAAATTTGTTCTTAACGGGATCTTTAAAGCATTTACTCCACTGTTAAAGTTGTCATGTCAGTTATTGACATGACATAAAAAAGCATGAAACATTACCTCAATTACAAAATATGAGGGATTTTTTTTGTTTTCAACCCTTTTAGACTAAGACTCAAAAATAATATCACACCTGTGTACTTGTACATAAAAACAAAATTATTACTGAGTAAAAAGAGATTTAATATATGAACCTCTCAGAACTGTTGCTAACAGTATTAATTAGGTCTAAATATAGTGGAGCACCCTTGGTATCTTGCTGACAGTTTACACGTCATAGGGCAGAACTCAGCAAGTCCTGTGGTTTCTGGTGTTAATATGTAAACAAACATCTCACTTATCCTCACTCTGCTCAGCTTTGAAAAGATCAAAGATTTATACCTCTGTGCATGTGGATAGATTTAAGTGTCCTGTTTTGATACTAATTTTGAAAGTTGTTTATTTTCTCTTGCTATCTTGGTAAAACTGGCCACAAGATAAACCATTTGAATATATTTGATGTTGTCACAACATTTATAAAGTGTATTTTCCCATGGAGGGGAAAGAGCATGGAAGGACAAGCTGCTGGGTAAGTCATCCAGGAGGGCACAGCTCAGTGAGCAGCTCTTAGAAATGCGGAAGTAAGTGGCCATGGATCCAGACGGGGTGGGTGCACCTTCCCATAGCTACAGTGCTGGCTAGGAGTCTCCTCTGTCCTCATCTACACTCGCTCTCACATTCTGCCCCAAATAATGTTCCTATAAAATGGATTTAGCCCAAAAGCTCTGAATACTCAAGACACAATTAGCATATCAAATGATTCCCATGAAGAAGGAAGGAGAGGGCCCTGGTCCTGGAAAGGCTTGATCCAGCATTGTAGGGGAGTACCAGGACAGAAAAGTGGGAGGGGAGATTGGGGAATGGGCAGAGGGAAGAGCACTTATGGGACATATGGGGAGGGGGGAATGGGGGAAGAGGAAAGCATTTGGAATGTAAACAAAGAATATAGAAAATAAAAAAGGAAAAAAATGAATTTTATTGGCTTTAGTGACTGACATAGGTGGCAAAGGTGGTAGTATTCTTATACAAGTATGCATTCTTCTCTTTAATCCCATAACCCATCTTTCCTCCCCTTGTTCCCCATTCAACCCAAGCCTGCTTCCCTGTCCTGGTATTCCTCTACACTGTGGCATCAAGCCTTCTCAGGACCAAGGACCTCTCCTCCCTTTGATGTCCAACAAGGGCATCCTCTGCTGCCTATGTATCTGGAGCCATGTATACTCTTTGGTTGGTGGCTTAATCCCTGGGAGCTGGGGGTGGGGGGAAGTACTGGGTGACTCATATTGTTGTTCCTCTTATGGTGCTGCAAACCCTTCAGCTCCTTGGGTCCTTTATCTAGCTCCTCCATTGGGGACCCTGTGCTCAGTTCAATGGCTGGCTGACAGTGTCCCCCGCTCTCTTTGTTATGAACTAGCAGAGCCTCCCAGGTGACAGCTATATCCGGATATCCGGCTCTGGTCAGCAAACACTTGTGGGCATCCACAATAGTGTCTGGGTTTTGTAACTGTATATGGGATGGGTCCCTAGGTGGGGCAGTCTCTGGATGGTCTTTCTCTTAGACTCTGCTCCACACGTTGTCTCTGTATCTCTTCCTGTGGGTGTTTAGTTCCCCCTTCTAAGAAGGGCCAGAGTATCCATACTTTGTTCTTCCTTCTTCTTGAGCTCTATTTGATCTGTGAATTGTGTCTTGGGTATTCTAAGCTTCTGGGCTAATAGCCACTTATCAGTGAGTGCATTCCATGTGTGTTCTTTTGTGATTGGGTTGCCTCACTCAGGATGGTATTTACCAGTCCCACCCATTTGCCTAAGAATTTCATGAATTCATTGTTTTTAATAGCTGAGTAGTATTCCATTGTGTAAATATACCACATTTTCTGTATCCATTCCTCCATTGAGGGACATCTGGGTTCTTTTCGGCTTCTGGCTGTTGCAAATAAGGCTGCTATGAACATAGTGGACCATGTGTCCTTATTACATGCTGGAGAATCCTCTGGGTATATGCCCAAGAGTGGTATAGCAGGGTCCTCTGGTAGTATTATGCCCAATTTTCTGAGGAACCACCAAACTGATTTCCAGAGTGGTTTTTACCAACTTGCAATCCCACCAGCAGTGGAGGAGTGTTCCTTTCTCCACATCCTTGCCAGCACCTGCTGTCTCCTGAGGTTTTGATCTTAGCCATTCTGACTGGTTGTGAGGTGAAATCTCAGGGTTGTTTTGATTTGCATTTCTCTGATGACTAAGGATGTTGAACACTTCTTTATGTACTTCTCAGTCTGGCCTTTCTTCTGGTCATCTGTGTCTCTGTTTTTATTGCTGTATACGGGAAGTATGAAAGTCATAAGGAAAAAGAATTTACTCTGTGTTGTGAGGAATTCTATTACCTCTGAGTTTCTTTCTACTTTAATACTCTGCTATATGAATGAGACGAACAGTAAGGGTTTATAATGAGTCTGAGTAACTTCTCTATAGTTGATCATATGCTTAGCTTTATATTAAACTGTGTAGGTATTTTCTCATTTAATCCTCATAAGGAATGAATGAAGCAGATATTCATTCCTCCTGTGGATTGTAAGCTCTTATTGAGAGGCACTCAAAAGATGTCATTGGACAGACTGACTTGTTTGTTATCCCTCAATGACATAGTGATTATAAATTAATATGCAAATTAACTATAGCAGTAGGTCAGATAATGAGGTCCCCTGGCATTTTAGGAGAAAGAAAGGAGAGCAAAAACTTTGTTTTCAAGAGAACACTGATGTTCACTATCATCTAACCCTTTCCTTGTAGGTGAGTTGCCAACATTTGGGAAACTGTAGTCTGAATTGCCTTTCTAAAGTTTTATTATTCCAAGTGCCAGGAAGAGTAGTTAAAGATTCTGTCTTTTCAATTCAACAAGTCTCTTTGGAATGAGTTCATGTGCCAACTGAGTGTAACTTAGCTGCATTTATTTAAAGTAATTTGTACTTTTTAAAATTTCTGGAGCTTAAGAGTCATTAAGTTCTATCAAGATATCTGAGACAGTGGATGAATGAAGGGGCCCTGTTTCTCTTCATTGTCATCTTTTTTCAACTCAATATTTTTATTGATTATTTAGGAATTTTGAATCATGCTTGCTTCTCAGTCCTCCAAGGTCCACGCCTCCCTACCCTTGTGACCTGTGCCCTCCTTCCAAGAGAAGAACCCATACCCAGAAAAACACAAGTCTAATTTGTTTTGCTCATATACTTACTGGAACATTATCAAACTCCTAGTGGCTAGCCCCTTAACAAAAATTGAGTCCTTTCCCCTACATCCCTGCCATAAGCCATCAATAGCAGAGAATATTTAAGAGGTCTCTTCAATGACTTCCTGTCTGTTACCTTTTTAGGGGAGTGGGATGGGTTGGGATAGAAGTTGTCACAGAAGCCTTCAACTTCCTTATGTATGCTTTTTCTTTGTAGGTACCTATTGAATTCATGGCTTCATTGACTGGTGAGAGAATAAAGACATGAAGTCATACCAGATGAAAGAATTCATGGTCAGGAACGAGTATTCCGTTTTGGATTGATTGTTTATTTTGGCTTTTTGTAGATTAAAGTGACCAGTACATGCTCATGGCCTAATATTTAAAGTAGTTTCAGATGATCCATAGAGGTCAGATAGGGTCTCACTTAGAAAGTCAAGAAGAAATGTTTCTGTAGAAGATTGATATTTTGTTGTTGAGCCAATAGTGATCATTTTCAATCTCACAATGAACAAAATTAATAAACCAAAGTTACAGATGGGAACTTGGAGAAAAAGCAAGGCTGAGAGAAACCAAAGGTCACACAGTGACATTATACTCTCTGTTAAATTGAAAGCTTATTCACATAATTTCTAAAAGCATTTTTCATTAATATACGTGATGATTAATCTTGATTTCTAACTCAGTTGGATTGATAGATGTCTAAGAAACCAGTCAGCACAGCACACTGCTGGGCATGTTTCTGGAGAGGTATTACCACATGAGGAAAAGCTGCCTGGGTGGTGTGAGAGGAGGGAAGGAAAAAAGCAGAGTACAGGCATTCCCCTCCCTGCTTTCTGTCAACCATGAGATGGAGTGCCTCCTCTCAATGCTCTCTCACTACAGGGTTTTCTCTTCCCACCACTCAGAATCAACCAGACCAAGCACTGTGGCCAAAATCTTCTGGACATGGGGAATGAAATAAGTCCTTCTTCCGTAAGATGTTTGTGTCAGGTATTTTGTAACAGTGATAAAAAGTCTAATATACTATATATGAATTTTATGAAACAGTGGGTTGTGTTGCTATTTTCATAGGTATAACTATTTTTACATTTGATCATATAGATCATATGTTTCCTTTGATCATTCAGAAGAAATTACTCTCTCCTATTGCCCCTCTCTTCCTGCTACTCTTAATTTCCCTAACAGTCTTCATATATTCATGCCTCCCTTGCTTCCAAAGCATGAAATTATATTTGTCTTTGCAAATATGGATTATTTTGGTATTAATGTTTGTTTTGCTTTGTTTACTTTCTTACAATAGAAATAATTCTCTTCTTTATTTTTGAATAATTCTTTATTGACTTCATTGGGTGTTCATTTGTTAGTGGAAACTTTGCTTTTTTTTTTTTTTTTTTAACTTGGCCACATGGTAGTGCCAAGACAAACATGGGAATTCAGGACACTTAGTGGTGTGCTGACTTTCAATAGTTTGAATAGTCATCTAGGAATGATAAAGTCAAAAGGTAGGAGTGATTTTTGGTTTAGAAGGAACCTTCATACCAATTTCCATAGACTTGGGACTAATTGTATCCCTACTAAGTATAAGCAAGATTGGTGTATAGACAGTATTCATGTGATATTTGCCAAGATATGTGAGTTCTAAGTCAGTATAGAAAAAGGGATTAAGGAAAAATGCAAATGCTTTTGCCTTCTTTTTTTTTTTTTTTGCTTGTTTTTTGTTTTATTTTTAATTTTTATTGAATATTTTTTTTTATTTACGTTTCAAATGTTATCCCTTTTCTGGTCTCCACTGGAAGCTTCCTATCCAATCCCTCCTCCTCTTGCTTCTATGAGGGTGTTCCCCCACCCTCTCACCCACTCATGCCTCCCTGCCCTAGAATTCCCCTACACTGGGGCATTGAGCCTTAACAGAACCAAGGGCCTCTTCTCCCACTGATGCCCAACAAGGCCATCCTCTGCTACATATGCAGCTGGAGCCATGGCTAGGTCCATGTGTGCTCCTTGGTTGGAGGTTTAGTCCATGGGAGCTCTGGGGGTACTGGTTGGTTGATATTTTCATTCTTCCTATGGGATTGCAAATTCCTTGAGCTCCTTCAGTCCTTTCTCTAACTCCTCCCTTGGGAACCCTGTGCTCCGTCCAATGGTTGGCTGTAAGCATCCACCTCTATATTTGTCAGGTTCTGGCAGAGCCTCTCAGGAGACAGCTATATCAGACTTCTGTCATCCTGGACTTCTTGGCATCCACAATAGTGTCTGCGTTTGGTGACTGTATATGGGATGGATACCTAGGTGGGGCAGTCTTGGGATGGCCTTTACTTCAGTCTCTGATCCACACTTTGTCTCTGCATTTGCTCCCATGAGTATTTTGTTCCCCTTTCTAAGAAAGACAAGCATCCACACTCTGTTTTTCCTCCTTTCTTGAGCTTCATGTGGTCTGTGAATTGTATCTTGGGGTTTTAGAGCTTTTGGGCTACTATCTACTTATCAGGGAGTGCAGACTATGTGTGTTCTTTTGTGATTGGGTTACTTCACTCAGGATGATATTTTCTAGTTTCATCCAATTGGCTAAGAACTTTATGAAGTCATTGTTTTAACAGCTGAATAGTACTCCATTGTGTAAATGTACCACATTTTCTGTATCCATTCCTTTGTTGAAGGATATCTGGGTTCTTTCCAGCTTCTGGCTATTATAAGTAAGGCTGCTATGAACAAAATGGAGCATATGTTCTTGTAATACGTTGGAGCATCTTTTGGGTATATGCCTTGGAATGGTCTAACTGGGTCCTCAGGTAATACTATGTCCAATTTTCTGAGGAACTGCCAGACTAATTTCCAGAGTGGTTGTACCAGCTTGAAATCTCACCAACAATGGAGAAGTGTTCCTCCTTCTCTACATCCTTGCCAGCATGTGCTGTCACCTGAGTTTTTGATCCTGGCCATTCTGACTGGTGTGAGGTAGAATCTCAGGGCTGTTTTTTGATTTGCATTTTCCTGATGACTAAGGATGTTAAACATTTCTTTAGGTACTTCTTGGCCATTCAGTATTCTTCAGTTGAGAATTCTTTGTTTAACTCCATACTCCATTTTTAATAGGGTTATTTGGTTCTCTGAAGTCAAATTTCTTGAGTTCTTTGTATATATTGGATATAAGCCCTCTATCAGATATAGGATTGGTAAAGTTCTTTCCTCAATCTGTTGGTTGTTGTATTGTCCTATTGACAGTGTCCTTCCCTTCCCTTACATAAGCTTTGCAATCTTAGAAGGTCCCATTTGCTGATTGTTGATCTTAGAGTTTAGCCACTGGGTTCTGTTCAGGAAAATTTCTGCTGTGCCCATGTGTTCGAGGCTTTACCCTACGTTCTCTTCCATTAGTTTCAGTGTATCTGGTTTTATGTGGAGGTCTTTGATCTACTTGGACTTGGAGCTTTGTACAAGGAGATAAGAATGGATCAATTTGCTTTCTTCTACATGCTGACTGCCAGTTGAACCAGCACCATTTATTGAAATTGTTGTCTTTTTTCCCACTGGATGTTTTTAGCAGCTTTGTCAAGGTGACTGTAGGTGTGTGGGTTCATTTCTGGGTCCTCAGTTCTAGTCCATGATCTTGCTCCCTGTCTCTGTACCAAAACAATACAGTTTTTATCACTATTGCTCTGTAATACAGCTTGAGGTCAGGGATGGCGACTCCCCTAGCAGTTCTTTTATTATTGAGAATAGTTTTTGCTATTCTGAGTTTTTGGTTATTCCAAATGAAAGTTCATTTGGAAATTTGCAAATACAAATTGTTCTTTCTAAGTCTATGAAGAATTGAGTTGGAATTTTGATAGGGATTGCATTGAATCTATAGACTGCTTTTGGCAAGATGGCCATTTTTTGCTATATTAAGCCTAAAAATCCATGAGCATGGGAGATCTTTTCATCTTCTAAGGTCTTCTTCGATTTCTTTCTTCAGGGACTTGAAGTTCTTGTTATACAGATCTTTCAGTTGTTTGGTTAGAGTTACACAAGATACTTTATATTGTTTGTGGCTATTGTGAAGGGTGTCATTTCCCTAATTTCTTTCTCAGCCTATTTATCCTTTGAGTAGAGGAAGGCTACTAATTTGTTTGAGTTAATTTTATATCCAGCCACTTTGCTGAAGTTGTTTATCAGGTTTAGTAGTTCTCTGGTGGAATTTTTGGAGTCACTTAAGTATAGTATTAAAATCATCAGCAAATAGTCAAATTTTGACTTCTTCCTTTGCAATTTGTATTCCTTTGACCTCCTTTTGTTGTCTAATTTTTCTGGCTAGAAATTTTAGTACTATATTGAATAAGTAGGGAGAGAGTGGGCAGACTTGTCTAGTCCCTGATTTTATTGGGACTACTTCAAGTTTCTGTCCATTTAGTTTGATATTGGTTATTGGTTTGCAGTATATTGCTTTTACTATGTTTAGGTATGGGACTTGAATTCCTGATCTTTCCAAGACTTTTACCATGAACAGGTGCTGTATTTTGTCTAATGCTTTCTCAGCATCTAATAAGGCAATCATTTGTTTTTTTTTCTTTGTTTATATAGATGGATTTCCATAGGTTGAATCATCCCTGCATCCCTGGGATGAAGCCTACTTTATCATGATGGTTGATTATTTTGATGTGTTCTTAGATTTGGTTTGTAAGAAGGTTATTGAGTATTTTTGCATCAATATTCATAAGGGAAACTGGTCTGAAGTTCTCTTTCTTTGTTGGATCTTTTGTGTGGTTTAGGTATAAGCACGATTGTGGCTTCATAGAAGCAACTGGGTACTGTTCCTTCTGTTTCTATTTTGTGCAATAGTTTGAAGAGTATTGGTATTAGGTTTTCTTTGAAGGTCTGATAGAATTCTGCACTAAAACTACTTGGTCGTGGGCTTTTTTTTTTTTTTTTTTTTTTTTTTTTTTTTTTTTGGTGAGAGACTTTTAATGACTGCTGCTATTTCTTTAGGGTTTATGGGACTGTTTAGATGGTTTATTTCATCCTGAATTAACTTTGGCACCTTGTATCTCTCTAGAAAATTGTTCATTCCTTCCAGATTTCCCAGTTTTCTTGAGTATAGGTTTTTGTAGTAGCATCTGATGGGTTTTTGGATTTCCTCGGTTTCTGTTATATCTCCCCTTTCATTTCTGATTTGGTAAATTTGGATACTGTCTCTGTGCCCTCTGGTTAGTCTGGCTAAGGGTTTATCTATCTCATTGATTTTATCAAAGAAAAAATGATTTTGTTGATTCTTTGTATAGTTATTTTTGTTTCTACTTGGTAGATTTTAGCCCTGAGTTTGATTATTTCCTGCTGTCTATTCCTCTTGGGTGTATTTGCTTTTTTTTTTTGTTCTAGAGCATTCAGATTTGCCATCAAGCTGCTAGTGTATGTTCTTTCTTTCCTTTTTGGAGGCACTTAGAGCTACGAGTTTCCCTCTTAGCACTGCTTTCTTTGTGTCCCATAAGTTTTGGTATAATGTGCCTTCATTTTCATTAAATTCTAAAAAGTCTAAAACTTTCTTTTTTCTTTGTTCCTTGACCAAGTTATCATTGAATAGGGTATTGTTCAGCTTCAATGTGTATGTGGGCTTTCCTTTGTTTTTGTTGTTATTGAAGGATCAGCCTTTGTATTTGGTGATCTGACAGGAGGCATGGGATTATTTCAATCTTACATTTGTTGATGCTTGTTTTGTGATCAATTATATGGTCATTTTTGGAGAAGGTACCATGAGGTGTTGAGAAGAAGGTATATTCTTTTGTTTTAGGATGAAATGTTCTATAGATATCTGTTAAATCCATTTGTTTCATAACTTCTGTTATTTTTACTGTTTCTCTGCTTAGTTTCTGTTTCTATGATCTGTTTTTTGCTGAGAGTGAGGTGTTGAAGTCTCCCACTATTATTGTGTGATGCGCAATGTGTGCTTTGAGCTTTAGTAAAGTTTCTTTTATGAAGAAAGTGGGTGCTTTTGCATTTGGAGCATAGTTGTTCAGAATTGAGAGTTAATCTTGGTAGATTTTTCCTTTGATGAGTGTGAAATGTTCTTCCTTTTCTTTTTTTATAACTTTTGGTTGAAAGTCGAATTTATTCAATAATAAAACGGCTACTCCAGCTTTTTTTTTTTTGGGACCATTTGCTTGGAAAATTTTTTCTACCCTTTTACTCTAAGGTAGTGTCTGTCTAGAGCACCTGGGAGTTGAGCTTCCTCTTGGTGTTGTGGTAGTGGGTGTGGAGCCAGCGCCTGAGGTCTGCCAATGGCACCGGTTCAGACTTGAAGGAACCCGTGACACTGTTTTTATCTACTTATCAACATCCTTAATTGAAAAGTTGTATGAACCAAACCAATGACTGTAGATTACCACATTTGCCCAATTTATTTTCCTTATGTAGCTTCCCCCCATTGCTGCTCTCTCTCTTCTACATTCCCTCCTCCCCTTTACCTCTCCTTCTCTACCTCCCTCCCTCCCCTTTCCAACTCTCTTTTTTTAGGTCTCCCTCTCTCCTTTCCTTTATTCCTCCCTTAGGAAGGATCGCATGCAGCAAAGGAATGTGTCAAGATTACTATGTAGTCAGGCTGGCCTTGAGGTCCTGACCCTTGTAAGGTACTGGAGTTAGACAAGTACTGGCAAGATCAGCTTGATGTGGCTCTCTTGAGTATAATCTTCCTAGTGTAAAGGCCAGAAGCTTTTTTTAAAAGTGAAGGTGGCAGCCTGCACAAGTGAGACCGGCCCTGCAGATAGGAGGATACAGTCCTGAGGCTTCTGGCAAGAGCCTTCTGGTTTCTGCCTCTGGATCAGGAACACCCTTGGCCACAGCACACCATCTCCAAGCAGTGCAGGAAGCCAGCTATATACCCAGCAGCCAGTGAGGAAGAGGCAGCCTGCACAGGTGAGATTGGCCCTGCAGTCTGGAGGCCTTTTGCAAGAGCCTTCTGGTTTCCCCCTCCAGATCAGGAACACCCTTGGCCATAGCACACCATCTCCAAGCAGTGCAGGAAGTCAGCTATACACCCAGCAGCCAGAAAGGAGGAGACAGCCAGCACAACTTAAATCCAGAGCTGATTGGGGCCACAGAGGTACATCCCCAAATACAACTACAAGAGAGTGGGTCTAGGCTGCCATCTTTGCTTCTGTGACTGTGCAACAGATTGGTAAGCAGGTTTCACCAGAGTAGAGGATCTCTTGGGACACACTGCACCAGGACTCCACATGTACCCAGGAACTCCACACCACAGCAAATTTTAAGAGGGGAAAGCAGCTCACCCAGGGTTGCTGAGATAGGCTTGCAGGCACACAGGAGGGGCAAACTCCAGCCAGTGACAGCAGGCCTAACTAACACCAGAGATAACCAGATGGCAAAAGGCAAACATGGGAATGTTGCTAACAGAAATCAAGGTAATATGGCACCATCTGAACCCAATTCTCCCAAAACAGCAAGTCCTAGATACCCCAACACACCAGGAAAGCAAGATTTGGAAAATCATAGGTCATGATGCTGATGGAGGGCATCATAGAGGGCTTCAAGAAGGACATAGATAACACCCTTAAAGAAATACAGGAGAACACAAGTAAACAGGGAGAAGCCCTTGAAGAACTAAGGGAAAACACAACAAAACAGGTGAAGGAATTAAACAAAGCCATCCAGGATCTAAAGAAGGAGGTAGAAATAATAACAAAGTCACAAAGGGAGACAACAAAGGGGATATAGAAAACCTAGGAAAGAAGTCAGGAGTCATAGATCCAAGCATCAACAACAGAATACAAGAGAGAGAAGAGAGAATCTGAGATGCAGAAGATATCATAGAAAGCATTGATACAATAGTCAAAGAAAATGAAAAATGCAAAAAGCTCCTGACCCCTTATATCTAGGAAATCCAGGACAAAATGAGAAGACCAAACCTAAGGATTATAGGCATAGAAGAGAGTGAAGATCTTCAACTTAAAGGGCCAGTAAATGTCTACAACAAAATTATAGAAGAAAACTTCTCTAACCTAAAGAAAGAGATGCCCCTGAACATACAAGAAGCCTACAGAACTCCAAATAGATTTGACCAGAAAAGAATTTCATCCTGTCACATAATAATTAAAACACCAAATGTACTAAACAAAGAAAGAATATTAAAAGCAGTAATGGAAAATGGTCAAGTAACATATAAAGGAAGACCTATCAGAATTATACCGGTTTTCTCACCAGAGACTATGAAAGCCAGTAGAGCCTGGGCAGATGTCATCTAGACCCTAAGGGAACACAAATGCCAACCCAAACTGCTATATCCAGCAAATCTCTCAATTGCCATAAATGGAGAAACCAAGGTTTTTTCATGACAAAAACAAATTTACACACTCTGTAAATCTTTCCACAAATCTAGCCCTTCAAAGGATAATAAATGGAAAACATCAACAAAGAGAGGGAACTACACATAAGAAAAAGCAAGAAAGTAATCTCCTTTCACCAAACCCAAAAGAAGATAACCACACAAACATAAAAATAGCATCAAAAAGAGCAGGAAGCAACAGTCACTATTCCTTAATATCTCTTAACATCAATGGACTCAATTCCCCAATAAAAAACATAGACTAACAGAGTGGATTCGTAAACAAGACCCAACATTTTGCTGCATGTCAGTTTCGAAGACAAACACTACCTAAGAGTAAAAGGCTGGAAAACAGTTTTCCCAGCAAATGGTCCCAGGAAACAAGCTGGAGTAGCCATTCTAATATCAGATAAAATAGACTTTCAACTAAAAGTCATCAAAAAAGATTCAGAAGGACACTTTGTACTCATCAAAGGAAAAATCTACCAGGAAGAACTCTCAATTTTGAATATCTATTCCCCAAATACAAGAACACCTGCATTTGTAAAGGAAACCTTACTAAAGCTTAAAGTACACATAGCACCCCACACAATAATTGTGGGGCACTTAAACACCCCACTCCCTTCAATGGACAGATCAGAGAAACACAAACTAAACGGAGTCACAGCAAAACTAACAGAAGTTTTGGACCAAATGGATTTAATAGATATCTATAGAACATTTCATCCTAAATCAAAAGAATATATACCTTCTTCTCAGCACCTCATGGTACCTTCTCCAAAACTGACCATATACTTGGTCACAAAACAGACCTCAACAGATATAAGATGATTGAACTAATTCCATGCCTCCTATCAGATCACTATGGAATAAGGGTAGTCTTCAATAGCAACAAAAACAACAAAAAGCCCACATACACATGGAAGCTGAACAATTCCATACTCAATGATACCTTGGTCAAGGAAAAAATAAAGAAAGAAATCAAAGACTTTTTTGAATCTAATGAAAATGAAGGCATAACATACTCAAATTTATGGGACACAATGAAAGCAGTGCTAAGAGGAAAGCTCATAGCTCTGAGTGCCTACAAAAAGAAGCTGGAGAGAGTATACACTAGCAGATTAACAAAACACCTGAAAGCTTTAGAACAAAAAGAAGCTAATACACTCAAGGGGAATAGAAGGCAGGAAATCATGAAACTCAGGGCTGAAACCAAGTTGAAACCAAAAAAACTATACAAAGAATCAACAAAAGCAGGAGCTAGTTCTTTGACAAAATCAACAAGATAGATAAACCTTTAGCCAGACTAACTAGAGGGTACAGACAAAGTACCCAAATTAGCAAAATCAGAAATGAAAAGGGTGATATAACAACAGAAACTGAGGAAATCCAAAAAATTATCATATCCTACTAAAACACCTATACTCAACAAAACTGGAAAATCTGGATGAAATGGACGATTTCCTAGACAGATACCAACTACCAAAATTGAATCAGGATCAGATAGACCATCTAAATGGTCCCATAACCCCTAAGGAAATAGAAGTAGTCATTGACAGTCTTCCAACCAAAAAAAAAAAAAAAAAAAAGCACAGGACCAGATGGCTTTAGTGTAGAATTCTATCAGACATTCAAAGGAGACCTAATGCCAATACTCTTCAAACTCTTCCACAAAATAGAAACAGAAGGAACATTACCCAACTCCTTCTATGAAGCCACAATTTTTTTTTTTTTTTTTTTTTTTTGCAAATGGATTTTTTTTTATTTGATATAATTTATTTACATTTCAAATGATTTCCCCTTTTCTAGCCCCCCCCACTCCCCGAAAGTCCCGTAAGCCCCCTTCTCTTCCCCTGTCCTCCCTCCCACCCCTTCCCAGTTCCCCGTTCTGGTTTTGCCAAATACTGTTTCACTGAGTCTTTCCAGAACCAGGGACCACTCCTGCTTTCTTCTTGTATCTCATTTGATGTGTGGATTATGTTTTGGGTATTCCAGTTTTCTAGGTTAATAACCACTTATTAGTGAGTGCATACCATGATTCACCTTTTGAGTCTGGGTTACCTCACTTAGTATGATGTTCTCTAGCTCCATCCATTTGCCTAAGAATTTCATGAATTCATTGTTTCTAATGGCTGAATAGTACTCCATTGTGTAGATATACCACATTTTTTGTATCCACTCTTCTGTTGAGGGATACCTGGGTTCTTTCCAGCATCTGGCAATTATAAATAGGGCTGCTATGAACATAGTAGAGCATGTATCCTTATTACATGGTGGGGAATCCTCTGGGTATATGCCCAGGAGTGGTATAGCAGGATCTTCTGGAAGTGAGGTGCCCAGTTTTCGGAGGAACCGCCAGACTGCTTTCCAGAGTGGTTGTACCAATTTGCAACCCCACCAGCAGTGGAGGAGTGTTCCTCTTTCTCCGCACCCTCTCCAACACCTGCTGTCTCCTGAATTTTTAATCTTAGCCATTCTGACTGGTGTAAGATGAAATCTTAGGGTTGTTTTGATTTGCATTTCCCTAATGACTAATGAAGTGGAGCATTTTTTAAGATGCTTCTCCGCCATCCGAAGTTCTTCAGGTGAGAATTCTTTGTTTAACTCTGTACCCCATTTTTTAATAGGGTTGTTCGGTTTTCTGGAGTCTAACTTCTTGAGTTCTTTATATATATTGGATATTAGCCCTCTATCTGATGTAGGATTGGTGAAGATCTTTTCCCAATTTGTTGGTTGCCGATCTGTCCTCTTGATGGTGTCCTTTGCCTTACAGAAACTCTGTAACCTTATGAGGTCCCATTTGTCAATTCTTGCTCTTAGAGCATACGCTATTGGTGTTCTGTTCAGAAACTTTCTCCCTGTACCGATGTCCTCAAGGGTCTTCCCCAGTTTCTTTTCTATTAGCTTCAGAGTGTCTGGCTTTATGTGGAGGTCCTTGATCCATTTGGATTTGAGCTTAGTACAAGGAGACAAGGATGGATCAATTCGCATTCTTCTGCATGCTGACCTCCAGTTGAACCAGCACCATTTGTTGAAAAGGCTATCTTTTTTCCATTGGATGTTTTCAGCCTCTTTGTCGAGGATCAAGTGGCCATAGGTGTGTGGGTTCATTTCTGGATCTTCAATCCTGTTCCATTGATCCTCCTGCCTGTCACTGTACCAATACCATGCAGTTTTTAACACTATTGCTCTGTAGTATTGCTTGAGGTCAGGGATACTGATTCCCCCAGATTTTCTTTTGTTGCTGAGAATAGTTTTAGCTATCCTGGGTTTTTTGTTGTTCCAGATGAATTTGATAATTGCTCTTTCTAACTCTGTGAAGAATTGAGTTGGGATTTTGATGGGTATTGCATTGAATCTGTATAGTGCTTTAGGCAAAATGGCCATTTTAACTATATTGATTCTACCGATCCATGAGCATGGGAGGTTTTCCCATTTTTTGAGGTCTTCTTCCATTTCCTTCTTCAGAGTCTTGAAGTTCTTGCCATACAGATCTTTCGCATGTTTGGTAAGAGTCACCCCAAGATACTTTATACTGTTTGTGGCTATTGTGAAGGGGGTCATTTCCCTAATTTCTTTCTCAGCCTGCTTATCCTTTGAGTATAGGAAGGCCACTGATTTGCTTGAGTTGATTTTGTAACCTGCCACTTTGCTGAAGTTGTTTATCAGCTGTAGGAGCTCTCTAGTGGAGTTCTTTGGGTCACTTAGGTAGACGATCATGTCGTCTGCAAATAATGATAGTTTGACTTCCTCCTTTCCAATTTGTATCCCTTTGACCTCCTTATGTTGTCGAATTGCCCGAGCTAGTACCTCAAGTACAATATTGAAAAGATAAGGAGAAAGGGGGCAGCCTTGTCTGGTCCCTGATTTCAGTGGGATTGATGAAGCCACAATTTTGCTGATACCAAAACTACACAAAGATCCAACAAAAAAAAGAGAACCTTAGACCAATTTCCCTTATGAATATCGATGCAAAGATAATAAAATTCTTGCCAACTGAATCCAAGAACACATCAAAACAATCATTCACCATAGTCAAGTAGGCTTCATCCCAGGGATGCAGGGATGGTTCAATATATAGAAATCCATCAATGTAATCCACTACATAAACTCAAAGAAAAAAAACCATATGGTCATTTCATTAGATGCTGAAAAAGCATTTGACAAAATTCAGCATCCTTTCATGTTAAAAGTCATGGAAAGAACAGGAATTCAAGGCCCACACCTAAACATAATAAAAGCAATATACAGCAAACCAGTAGCCAACATCAAACTAAATGGAGAGAAACTTGAAGGAATCCCACTAAAATCAGGGACTAGAAAAGACTGCCCTCTTTCTCCATATTTATTCAATACAGTATTTGAACTTCTAGCTAGAGCAATTGGACAACACAAGGAGGTCAAAGGGACACAAATTGGAAAGGAAGAAGTCAAACGATCACTATTTGCAGATGATATGATAGTATACTTAAGTGACCCAAAAAACTCCACCAGAGAACTCCTACAGCTGATAAACAACTTCAGCAAGGTGGCTGGTTATAAAATTAACTCAAGCAAATCAGTAGCCTTCCTATACTCAAAGAATAAACAGGCTGAGAAAGAAATTAGGGAAATGACACCTTTCACAACAGCCACAAACAATATAACGTATCTCGGTGTGACTCTAACCAAACAAGTGAAAGATCTGTATGACAAGAACTTCAAGTCTTTGAAGAAAGAAATCGAAACTTCAAGACCTTAGAAGATGGAAAAATCTTCCTTGCTCTTGGATTGGCAGGATTACTATAGTAAAAATGTCCACCTTGCCAAAAGCATTCTATAGATTCAATGCAATCCCCATCAAAATCCCAACTCAATTCTTCATAGACTTAGAAAGAACAATTTTCAAATTCTTCTGGAATAACAAAAAACCCAGGATACCTAAAACTGTCCTCAACAGTAATAGAACTTCTAGGGGAATCATTATCCCCAACCTAAAGCAGTACTACAGAGCAATTGTGTTAAAAACTGCATGTTATTGGTACAGTGACAGGCAAGTAGATCAATGGAATAGAATTGAAGATCTGGAAATGAACCCACAGATTTATGGACTCTTGATCTTTGACAAAGGAGCTACAACCATCAAGTGGAAAAAAAATAGCCTTTTCAACAAATGGTGCTGGTTAAACTGGAGGTCAGCATGCAAAAGAATGCAAATTGATCCATTCTTATCTCCTTGTACTAAGCTCAAGTCGAAGTGGATCAAGAACCTCCACATAAAACCAGACACACTGATACTAATAGAAAAGAAACTGGGGAAGACCCTTGAGGATATGGGCACAGGGGAAAAGTTCCTCAACAGAACACCAATAGCTTATGCTCTAAGATCAAAAATTGACAAATGGGACCTCATAAAACTACAAAGTTTCTGTAAGGCAAAGGACATTGTCAAAAGGACAAAACGGCAACCAACAAATTGGGAAAAGATCTTTACCAACACTACATCTGACAGAGGGCTTATATCCAAGATATACAAAGAACTCAAGAAAGTAGACCCCAGAGAGTCAAATATCCCCCTTAAAAATGGGGTACAGAGCTAAACAAAGAATTTTCACCTGAGGGATTTTAAATGGCTGAGAAGCACCTAAAGAAATGTTCAACATCCTTAGTCATCAGGGAAATGCAAATTAAAGCAACCCTGAGATTTTACCTCACACCAGTCAGAATGGCTAAGATCAAAAACTCAGGAGAAAACAGGTGCTGGTGAGGATGTGGAGAAAGAGGAACACTCCTCTACTGCTGTTGGGGTTGCAAGCTGGTACTACCATTCTGGAAGTCAGTCTGGTGGTTCCTCAGAAAACTGGACATGATACTACTGGAGGACCCTGCTATACCAGTCCTGGGCATATACCCAGAGGATTCCCCAGCATGTAATATGGATACATGTTCCTCTATGTTCATAGCAGCCATATTTATAATAGCCAGAAGCTGGAAAGAACCCAGATGCCCCTCAATGGAGGAATGATACAGAAAATGTGGTATATACACACAATGGAGTAGTATTTAGCCTTTAGAAACAATGAATTCATGAAATTCTTAGGCAAATGGATGGAACTGGAGAACATCATCCTAAGTGAGGTAACCCAGTCTCAAAAGAACACTCATGGTATGTACTCACTGATAAAAAGATATTAGCCTAGAAGTTTGGAATACCCAAGACACAATTCACATAGCAAATGATGCCCAAGAAGAAGGAAGAAGTGGCCCCTGGTCCTGGAAAGGCTCAGTGCAGCTGTGTAGGGGAATGACAGGACAGGCAAGTGGGAAGGGGTGGACTGGGGAACGGGGGTGGGGGGTGGGAAGAGGGTTTATGGGACTTTCGGGGAGGGGGAATCCAGGAAATGAAAATTTACTTGAAATGTAAGTAAAGAATATATCGAATAAAATAAAATAAAATAAATGAAGGTGCACTTTCATTCAGAAGTTCATGCAGCCTCTCATTTCATGTGCATTCAGGTATTTTGTCTGTGTTTGTTCACTTCATTATTGTCTGACTCCAATGGCCAAGCACCTGTGACAGAATACTTCGTACCATGAGTTTCCCTACACTGTCAGAGACACTTGAGAGAAAGTCACAAACAGGTTCCAGTGAGCTATTGGCAGTCAGTAGAATCTACTATCTTTGTGGGCAGAAACATAATAAGACACGGGATTCTATGATTGAGAATATTTTTATATTCCACCAAAGCTGGTGGTTTGGACATTGTATCATTCTGTGATGGTAGCTTTATCCCTAGTCTCCTGTATCAATATGGGCAGAAATCCTCTTTTCATCCTTTCTTTCCCCTCCCTCCCACTCTCCTTCCTCCCTTAGAAGATGGATTGCTCTTCTCACAATAGCAATCAGCACTTAACTTACCTGAGGAGACAGCCCTCATTCACTGTGATCTTCAGGACCTGAAACCTCCCATGAGAGTGCTTAGGGAATAGAGTTGGTCAAAGATGAGTGGGGGAAAGATTGATGCAAAGATAAAATGGGCAGGAGGATCACAAGTCTTTCAGTGTACTTAGCTATTGGCATCAAGAGAGGTCTTCATGTAAGTAAGGGGCAGGGATCTATAGGTTGGACATTTGACTGATGGCAGCAGACAGGACTCTTTTCTAGGGAAGAAGATGAGTTAGCCACAGCAGCTTCTTTATTTGAACTCTGTCCCAGTTCAGTCTGTGACTCTGGATGCCTGTTTCAGCTCTGTCTTATTGAAGCTTTACTAGCATAGAAACTTTCATGATGTTCTTCACCTCTGCAGTCCAAATTTAGCAGATTACTTGGCATACAGGAGATATTCAGCAAATGTCTGCTGAAAGTGAGCTGGCATCAGTGACATCTCTAAACCTATACTGCACCCTACTCTCCAGTTCTCCTAATCATTGCCTATCATTCAATCCTAGTAATAAGATTTTTGGGAGGCACTGCTCAATATTGGTATTAAGTGTGGTCTAACATTTCATGATTTGGCACATCCTGCTTTTCTACCAAACTCAGGATCCTTGTGACTATTATAAATGTAATGAATCAAGATGCACAACTCAATGCAACCTCCTTGTAGTATGGATTTATGAAAACAGCTCTTGCAGGCCTTGCTATTATAGTTAGGGGAGGGAGGTAGCAATAGGTTTTCTGAGCTGCATAAAGCACTGTGAGCAATCTTCCTGATTAACACAGTCTGAAAACTGTTGTGTAGACTTCTCACAAGTGCAGGATTTTGGTTGTTAGTATTTCTGTGGTTTCAGATGGTTCTACTGAGGTACCCTAACTTGGTGCACAAGTATAAATAGCATACCTAAGCAACAGGGATGCATTTTAGAGGTGGGTAATATGTTGGGCATTTATTCAAATCACCTGCCCCAATCTTCATGATTTCTGTTTAATACTAGCAACCCCATTTTGCAAATGAATAAATGAGATCCAAGAACATAAAATCGGTGCTCCCAACTTGTGTTTTCCCTGCTCAGTTTAGCTGTATGCAAGCCACCATTCTGTCCCGTGGATAAACAAAAGTAGGTTATAGTGTGGATTTTTATGACACTCATGGGATAACTGAGAAGACAGACTTTGATAATATGAACCTATTATAAATATAATAGAAGACATGATGTAATGTATTTTCCAAATGAATGTGGTATATAGAACAGTAGTTCTCAGAATATGGTATGCAGCCTAGCAATAACAACATCCTTTGGGAGGTTATTAGATATGCAAATCTAGTCTCTACTTCATGCTGATTGAATCAGAGACTCCCCCAGGCAGGGGTAGGGTCCAGTTCTATATAACTTGCCTTCCAGGAATTGCTAACACATACTGAGATTAGAGGACCACTGGTAGATGTGTGGCCTAAGGATCTAGTATTAATCTTCTAGGCTGCTATAACAATGGCCCCCAATGTGAGAGGTTTGAAGCAAAAGAAATCCAGTCTCTCTGAGTCAAGAAGGTCAGACATTTGAGATCAAGGTATTGGGAGGGTTTGTTCTTTCTGGTGTGTTTGAGGATAAGCTGTTCTAACAGCTCTTTCTTGGCTTCCCTGGTTCCTGGTCATTTCTTATATTCCTTAGCAGGTAGGTAGAGTTACATCAGTGCAGTCTCCATCTTCATCTCCATGTGTATTTCTCTGTGACTATTACTTCTTTAATTTAAACAGTATTTTTATTATTTCTTTTGAGTTTATACTATGCACTTTGATAATTTCTTGCACAATCCCCCTTAAACACCCAGATGCACCTGATTTCTCTACCCTGCCCCCCCCCCCCCCCAATTTCATGTCTTCTCTCTTAAAAGACAAACAAAACCTCACAACTTTAATTTGTGCTGCCCATGTACTTCTGAGTATGGGCTATCCACTGTAGCATGAGCAACATGCCAGGGGTGATACTGTTAAGAAAGATTGATTCTTTTCCTCCAAAAAAGCATTTGGCTTCCGATTGCTTTTTAGTTAGGGGTGAGGAGTTTGAGTTCTTTCCTAGACACTGTACAAGAATGTTGAGTGACTTGATCTTAGAGAGGTCTTGTGAAGGCTACCACCACTGCTACAGTGAGTTCATAAAACCAGAAGTCTTCCCATGTCTAGAAGACATGGTTTTGGTCTGGCTTTTTTTGACTGCTGGCCCTCATCATCTCTGTTACTTTCTCCTGAGATGGGTGTGTGATATAGACGCTACATTTGTGGCTGGGCACACCATTGAAGTTTATTCTCTGTACTTTGGACTACTTGTGAATTTCTATGTTAACCACTGTCTACTACATAAAGGAACCCCCTGATAAGTTCTGAGAGCTGCAGTAATTTCTGGGTATAGAAATTTTAAGATAGAGGGGAATTAGTATGTCTGTTTATTAGAACAACAGATTTTTATTAAGATTTATAGTACCACATACCAAGCTTGAGGAATAGGCTTTAGATACACTCAGAAAGGGGTTGGTTACTCACTCATAACCTTCATGTCATTGTTGTATCATGCTAGGCATTGTTGTATCATGCTAGGCATTTATAGCATTCACAGGTGGGTAAAGCTGTTGATGGCTTTTCCTTGTAGCGCCAACATAGCATTTTCCACCGCTATCATCCTGGTCAATACCAATGTGATTTCTCCATGTTTTGCTGTCTCAGTTACTTCTGTAAAAAGACCCCCATGACCAAGGCAACTTGTAGAAGAAAGCATTTAATTGGAGGTTTGCTCACAGTGTCAGAGGGTTCATCCATGATTGCCATGATAAGAAGCATGTCGGCAGGCAGGCAAGGCCCTGGAGCAGTGGCTGAGAGCTTAGATTCTCGTCCTCAGGCAGGAGACAGAGAAAGAAAGATGGGCCCTGTCATGAGCTTTGAAACCTCAAAGCCCACTCCCAGTATCCTACCTCCTTTTAACAAGGCCATACCTAATTCCTTCAAAAAAAAACACTTCTACAACTAGCGACTAATCATTTAAATATATGTGCTTATGGGGGCCATGATTATTCAAATAATCACACCTATCATTAATATATGTGGCATCTTCAGAAATAGGGCCTTGCCATTAAGATTTGAAATCAGTAGCCTGTATTATTTTGGGGGTCTCTTGAACACTTGTCATTGGGCTTTTAATGGCTTCTTGGAGGTACATTGTCCAATGTCTAGAGTGACTCCAACTCTAAACACACACACACACACACACACACACACACACACACACAAACACACACACAATTTATAAAGCTTATAAAATAGAAGGTTTTCATGTTTTTGTCAAACATCTTAGTGTTAGTTATCACCATCCAGAGACCTCTGCCCTACCCTATCATCACCCTTCCCGTTATTTTAGCCATTTTTCCCCTGTTGTCCTTCATATTACCCATGTTCGTCTATATTGCTTCCCTGCAGAAATTTCTTGCCCCTCCCCACCAGTGATCTCTTTCTAACTTCCTGGATTCTAAGCATACAAATCTAAAGACTCAACAGTGAGATCTACTTGTGAGTAATGACTTGTGACATTTGTCTTTCTAGGTGTTGGTTATTCACTCAGTGGTATGTTTTCCGGCTCCATCTGCTTACCTGAAAATTCACTAATTTCATTTTTCTTTATAGCTGAATGAAGTTTCTTTGTGTGAGGGCATTTTCTTTATCTACTCCTCCGTTGATGGACATTCAGGCTCTTTCAATGCCACAGCTGTTGTGAATAGACCAGTTATGGAGATGGATGAGCGTGTGTTTCTATAGTAGGAAATAGAGTCCTTTTGGTATATGGCTAGGAGAAGTATGCTTGGGTCAGATATAGATCTATTTATAGTCTTGAGAAACTGCTACACTGATCTTCAGAGTGGCTGTACCAGTTTGAACTCCCACCAGTGGTCCATCAGTATTCACTCCCTACATCCTCATCAGTACTTGCTGTCTTTGTTTTCTCCACCTTAACTACTCTGACTGCAAAACTATGTTCTCAATGTAGTTTTAATGTCTATTTCCGTGATGGTAAAGAAGAACAAACACTTTAGAAATATTTCTTAACCATTTGTATTCTTTTGTTCATTTCCACAGCCTACTTTTTAATTGGATTGTTTATATTTTTGTTGTGTATTCTAAATGCCAATCCCCTGTCTAATGTACACTTGAAAAATGTTTTTTTTAAATAGGCTGGTCTTTATCCAATTAACAGTTTCCTTTGCAGAACAGAAGCTTTTTAATTTCACGAGGTTTTACTTGCTGTTGGTTGTTATTTCCTCAGTGACTGGAGCCCTGCTCTGAAAGTCTGTACCTGAGCCTATGCCCTAAAGTAGATTCTCTACCCTTTCTTATAGAAGTTTCATATTTAATACTGAGGCCTTTGACCTTCTGGAAATCATTTGTGTATATACTGAGAATGAATGATAAACTCATTCTTCTTCATGATGATATATCATAACTCATATGCCAAGACCCTATTTTTAAGTATAGTCACATCCTGGTGATACAGATAAACACAAATTTTGAAGGACACTCCTTAACCCACTATGAGCAGCTAAGGTAAAAGGGTGAAGTTGGAAGAGACTCTAGGGCAGAACTTTAGAATTTCATTATAAAATGAAATCAGTTTGAACAGATGAGAAGGGTATCTGTCTTCTTAGAAATTCTATCGTGATGAAACACCATGACCAAAAGTACATTGGGGAGGAAAGGGTTAATTGGCTTATGCTTCCACATTGTGTAAGGATGCTTCCATCATGTAAAGAACTCAGGACAGCAACTTACACCAGGCAGGAATCTGGAGGCAAGAGCAGATGTAGATGCTATGGAGGGATGTTGTTTACTGGCTTGCTCCTCATTGATTGATCACCCTGTTTTCTTATAAGGCCTTCTCATAGAACCCAGGACTAACAGCCTAGGCATGGTACAATCTACAGTAGATTAGTCCATCACCATCAATAACTAATTAAGAAAGTACAGCTGTATTTTAAAGACATTTTATCAATTGAGATTTCCTCCTTTCAGGTAACTCTGCCTTGTGTCAAATTGACATAAGACTAGCCAACACAGTGTCTCATAAGACTGGTAAGGTCTTGACAGAAAGAATTCTAGTTTGTTCACTAGCCTTCCTCCCTTAGTCCTTTGCCCCACCACTTCAGCCATCTAGTCTAGTATACTTGACAAATTCTAGGCCAATAAAAGACCCTGTGTTAAAAAACAAGGTAGATTACTCTGAAGAATCATACCCAAAATTAACCTCTACTATATACATGTATATGTGTATGGTACTCACACAATAATCTGTATGAACCCCTAATGCTCATATACCCACAAGTCTAAAATTCATTAACTACTGTATAATACAGTCACATCTAAAGAAAAATTATCAACCCATACCTCCTTCATTTTCTTATAAGGCTA
Source organism: Apodemus sylvaticus (assembly GCF_947179515.1). Classification (NCBI taxonomy): domain Eukaryota; kingdom Metazoa; phylum Chordata; class Mammalia; order Rodentia; family Muridae; genus Apodemus; species Apodemus sylvaticus. The sequence continues at coordinate 76,791,669 of NC_067481.1, forward strand.
GAGTACATGCTACAAAATTATTTGTGAAATAATCACACTAATAATTAATCATATTATTATACCTTTCACATCAGTGCTTAGTCTTTGAAACTTTTGTTCGCTTTGATCTATTTCTAGCTATATAATGCTCCCACCTGCATCATGATTTGATGTGACAAGTAGCATTAGACCTTTCCAGTGATTTTCCCCTTAATGTTCAAGCCATTAAACCTTGATAAGCTAACATGTGACATTCAAGCTTCCCAGCTCTTACAATGAAGCCTGAAATTTGTATATAGTCCATATCTCCACGAGGGAGCAACACAAAACTTTCCAATTATGTCAATATAGTCCTTGGGCCTACATAGTCCTCTTTCTGGAATTATTGTTCAAATGCCACTTAAATTGAATCACAGAAATATTAAATTTGTCTGTAAAATGAGTGTAATTATATTGAAATTTATAGCATTGTAATATGCGAATATGCCTTCATCATGTTTTTTTCTATGCATGCAATAATTTTGTTTATAATAAGAAAAAAACCAATGTTATCTCAGAAAATGAAGGTAAAATGTAATAAAGTGAAAGAGGCCCAAAGGTAGGATGACATCTGCACTAAACCACTTCTTTTGATCCTGCTTTTTGTTTATAGTCTTGACTCTTGCTGAAATGGTTAACAGAACTGTCTCCACCAGAGCGTCTCAACATGCGGGTTGAATGACACTTTTATAGGTGTCATATATCCGATATTCTGCATATTAGATATTTACATTATGATTCACAACAGTAGCCAAATTACAGTTATGAAGTAGCAACAAAAATAATTTTATGGTTGGAAGTCACCACAACAGGAACTGTACTAAAGGACTGCAGCATTAGGAAGATTGAGAAGCACTGCTCTCTGCTGAGAAAGCTCAAAGTGATTGACCAGCAGCCATGGTTAACTGCTAGCTGATCTTTCTTGATATCTTGTCAAACTCAGAATCTAGACTCTCTGACAGCACAAGTCCCTAAGAGTCTGAAGTTACCTCCTGTAGCTATGAGTTTGACCACTGTGTTTGTGGTCGATGATCCCAGTCTCATGGATTGAGGTGTCACACACTTCCACTGGGAAGCCAGTGAAAATTGCCAGCATCAAGGGCGCGCTTTCCTTTGCTAAGTTCCTTGGTTTACTCTGGCAGGAGTTTTAGGAAGATGATTAGTGGAAATGCTGATGACCAAGAATTTATATTGGCCCCCAAAACATGTCTTGGAGATCTGCTGATTGTGCCAAGCATTTAACTTACTGCTTCCTGGGTAGTGGCTGGGCAGGATCGGAGTGGGGCTTGGGAAGGGGGCTGTTTACCTTTATCTCTAAACATTTCAGTAGATTGGTAAATTGTGTTGTGATTCCTGTGAATATCAGCTGTGTAAGGAGAAGACACAGCTATACTGATAAGACAAAATCAGTCTCTAAGGACTTCATGCTCTCACTTGTGGGGTTGGATTTCTTCCAGCAGGCACTAGAGAGTCCTGGTTGGCAGCCTGCTCTAGTCCTTGATTCAAACAAAACAGTTCTAAGCCAGGACTTAACTGAAATAAAAGAGACGCAACTACTTTTCCAGGGAAGGATTTTGATGTAAAATATTTTGTTTGGCATCCCCCTGTCTGTCTGTTGGCATTGCCCCTTTGGAGGTTCATGTAAGTTCTAGAGAGGAAAGTAGATCACAGTGTTTAAGCCTTTGCAGATGCAAGTCTTGTACTGATAATGGTTTGGGATTTAATAAGTCATTAAAATTCTCCAACAAATGCTTTCCAGGTGGCTCATGTAAAAAGAATTTTTAAAGAAAGGCTAAAAGAAAAAAAGTCAGAATGATCTTAGGTAAATATCTTCTCAAGTGTGGGAGAGGCGCAGCTGTTAGTTGATGCTGCTAATTGGCCCCTATTTCGAAAATGCTGGCTCTTCATTTGGACACTGAGCATCAACATAAACACAAAAAGCTGCCTGAGTGGCATCGTCTCCCTTGGTGTTTGGCTCTGCCCTTTCTCTACAACAGCATGCAAGGTGCCAGCGTATTATGAAGGGCTATTTTACTAAGGTCCAGTGCAAGCCTGAAGTCTTCATTGAGTGTGCTTTTTTACTCCCACAAGATCCATTAGCCAACTGATGCAATGCTGGGGAGTGAGGATATTATGGGAACAGAATTTATGGGTTTCTGAATCAGCCTGGGGTTGAATCACACTTTTTAAGAAAGAATCTTTTAAAAAGTCAGAATTATCATTAATCTTACATGAAAAGATGTGTCACTATTCTCTTTAAACGATTCCATATGGCAAGGAGACCTGGGGTAAGAAATTTAATCTGTCAACATGTCAATTCCTTGTCTATGTAATGGGGATGAGATGCTTCTTTTACATACCAATTATCAGGATTAAGAAAAGTAATATGATAATCCCTAGTTCAGGAAATAAATATTTGACTAAAAATTTGACTATTTTTTAAGTATTGTGTCCTAGGGACATTAAAATGGTTTCTGCAAATTTTGTCCTCTTAACATGGCCAAGTGTGTGTATATGTGTATGTGTGCATGTATATGATGGTGTAGTAATTAAAAATGAGAGATAAAGAGAAAAATAGAGAAAGAGAGAGAGAGACAGAGAGAAAGTTGTGCATGAATTTAAGAAAGAAAATACAATACAAAGAGTTATTCAAAATACAGTTATTAAGAATACAAAAAATTGAGTCAGTTACTAGAGTCTCTCCGCCATCTTGGATCTCAGGCGCCAGAGAAATCAGACAGACTGAGGTACGCAAATATAACCCAAGGCCAACATCGTGGGAGTCTAAGCCTAAGTCTACACCCAGGCCCTGGGCTGTTGGGGGGGGCATCAGTGCAAGAGAGTTCTAGCAGGCAAAGTCAGCTAAGAGTCATTTCCTGAGACTAACAGTGAGAATTCTTTGTTTAACTCTGTACCCCATTTTTTAATAGGGTTGTTCGGTTTTCTGGAGGCTAACTTCTTGAGTTCTTTATATATATTGGATATTAGCCCTCTATCTGATGTAGGATTGGTGAAGATCTTTTCCCAATTTGTTGGTTGCCGATTTGTCCTCTTGATGGTGTCCTTTGCCTTACAGAAACTTTGTAATTTTATGAGGTCCCATTTGTCAATTCTTGCTCTTAGAGCATACGCTATTGGTGTTCTGTTCAGAAATTTTCTCCCTGTACCGATGTCCTCAAGGGTCTTCCCCAGTTTCTTTTCTATTAGCTTCAGAGTGTCTGGCTTTATGTGGAGGTCCTTGATCCATTTGGATTTGAGCTTAGTACAAGGAGACAAGGATGGATCAATTTGCATTTTTCTGCATGCTGACCTCCAGTTGAACCAGCACCATTTGTTGAAAAGGCTATCTTTTTTCCATTGGATGTTTTCAGCCTCTTTGTCGAGGATCAATTGGCCATAGGTGTGTGGGTTCATTTCTGGATCTTCAATCCTGTTCCATTGATCCTCCTGCCTGTCACTATACCAATACCATGCAGTTTTTTAACACTATTGCTCTGAAGTATTGCTTGAGGTCAGGGATACTGATTCCACCAGATTTTCTTTTGTTGCTGAGAATAGTTTTAGCTATCCTGGGTTTTTTGTTATTCCAGATGAATTTGATAATTGCTCTTTCTAACTCTGTGAAGAATTGAGTTGGGATTTTGATGGGTATTGCATTGAATCTGTATATTGCTTTTGGCAAAATGGCCATTTTAACTATATTGATTCTACCGATCCATGAGCATGGGAGGTTTTCCCATTTTTTGAGGTCTTCTTCCATTTCCTTCTTCAGAGTCTTGCAGTTCTTGTCATACAGATCTTTCACATGTTTGGTAAGAGTCACCCCAAGATACTTTATACTGTTTGTGGCTATTGTGAAGGGGGTCATTTCCCTAATTTCTTTCTCAGCCTGCTTATCCTCTGAGTATAGGAAGGCCACTGATTTGCTTGTGTTGATTTTATAACCTGCCACTTTGCTGAAGTTGTTTATCAGCTGTAGGAGCTCTCTAGTGGAGTTTTTTGGGTCACTTAGTTAGACTATCATGTTGTCTGCAAATAATGATAGTTTGACTTCTTCCTTTCCAATTTGTATCCCTTTGACCTCCTTATGTTGTCGAATTGCCCGAGCTAGTACCTCAAGTACAATATTGAAAAGATAAGGAGAAAGGGGGCAGCCTTGTCTGGTCCCTGATTTCAGTGGGATTGCTTCAAGTTTCTCTCCATTTAGTTTGATGCTGGCTACCGGTTTGCTGCATATTGCTTTTACTATGTTTAGGTATGGGCCTTGAATTCCTGTTCTCTCCAAGACTTTAAGCATGAAAGGATGCTGAATTTTGTCAAATGCTTTTTTAGCATCCAATGAAATGACCATGTGGTTTTGTTCTTTGAGTTTGTTTATGTAGTGGATTGTATTGATGGATTTCCGTATATTGAACCAACCCTGCATTCCCGGGATAAAGCCTACTTGATCATGGTAGATGATCGTTTTGACAAAGCAGATGAAGGAGCTAAGCAAAACCATTCAGGATCTAAAATCAGAAGTAGAAACAATTAAGAAATCACAAAGGGAGACAACTTTGGAGATAGAAAACCTTAAGAAGAAATCAGGGGCCATACATGCAAATATCAACAACAGAATACAAGAAATGGAAGAAAGCATCTCGGATGCCAAAGATACCATAGAAATCATTGACTCAACAGTCAAAGAAAATGCAAAATACAAAATGCCTGTATCCCAGAACATCCAGGAAATCCAGGGCACAATGAGAAGACCAAACCTAAGGATTATAAGTATAGATGAGAGTGAAGATTTACAGCTGAAAGGGCCAGCAAATATCTTCAACAAAATTATGGAAGAAAACTTTCCCAACTTAAAGAGAGAGATGCCCATGAATATACAAAAAGCCTACAGAACTCCAAACAGACTGGACCTGAGCGGAAATACCTCTCGTCACATAATAATCAAAACCCCAAATGTACTAAACAAAGAAAGAATATTAAAAGCAGCAAGAGAAAAAGGCCAAGTAACATATAAAGGAAGACCTATCAGAATCACACCAGACTTCTCACCAGAGGACATGAAAGCTAGAAGATCCTGGGCAGATCTCATGCAGACTCTAAGAGAACACAAATGTCAGCCAAGACTACTATACCCAGCAAAACTCTCAATTACCATAGATGGAGAAACCAAGATACTTCATGGCAAAACCAAGTTTAACCAATATATTTCCACAAACCCAGCCTTGCAAAGGATAATAGGAGGAAAACACCAATACAAGGAGAGAAACTTCACCCTGGAAAAAGCAAGGAAGTAACCTTCTTTCATCAAACCCAAAAGAAGATAACCAAATATAAAAAAAAAAACATAAAAAATGACAGGAAGTAATAATCACTATTTCTTAATATCTCCTAACATCAATGGACTCAACTCCCCAATAAAAAGACATAGACTGACAGACTAGATAAGGAAACAGGACCCTACATTTTGCTGCATACAGGAAACACACCTCAGTGTCAAAGACAAACACTACCTTAGTGTAAAAGGCTGGAAGACAATTTACAAGCCAATTGTCTCAGGAAACGAGCCGGAATAGCCATTTTAATATCAGATAAAATTGACTTTCAACCTAAAGTCATCAAAAGAGATACAGAAGGACACTTCTTGCTGGTCAAAGGAAAAATCCACCAAGAAGAACTTTCAATTCTGAACGTCTATGTGCCAAATGCAAGCGCACCCTCATTCGTAAAAGAAACTTTACTAAAACTCAAAGCACACATTGCACCTAACACAATAATTGTGGGTGACTTCAACACTCCACTCTCCTCAATAGACCGATCAGGAAAACAGAAACTAAACAGGGACACAATAAAACCAATTGAAGCTTTAGACCAATTGGACTTGACTATAGAACATTTCACCCTAAAAGAAAAGAATACACCTTTTTCTCAGCACCTCATGGTACCTTCTCCAAAATCGATTATATAATTGGTCACAAGACAGACCTCAACAAATATAAAAAGATCGAACTAATCCCATGCCTCCTATCGGATCACCATGGAGTAAGAGTGATCTTCAATGGCAACAAAAACAACAGAAAGCCCATATACACATCGAGGCTGAACAATAATCTACTCAATGACACCTTGGCTAAAGAAGAAAGAAAGAAAGAAAGAAATCAGAGAGTTTTTAGAATTTAATGAAAATGAAGGCACAACATACCCAAATCTATGGGACACAATGAAAACAGTGCTAACAGGAAAACTCATAGCCCTGAGTGCCTCCAAAAAGAAAATGGAGAGTGCATACACTAGCAGCTTAATGACACACCTGAAAGCCCTGGAACAAAAAGAAGCCAATTCACCCAGGAGGAGTAGAAGACAGGAAATCATCAAACTCGGGGCTGAAATCAGTCAAGTGGAAACAGAGAACCATACAAAGAATCAATGAATCCAGAAGCTGGTTTCTTGAGAAAATCAACAATATAGATAGACCCTTAGCTAGACTGAGCAAAGGGCAGAGAGAAAGTATCCAAATTAACAAAATTAGAAATGAAAAAGGGGATATAACAACAGAAATTGAGGAAATTCAAAAAATCATCAGATCCTACTACAAAAGCCTATACTCAACACAACTGGAGAATCTGGAGGAAATGACAATTTTCTAGACAGAAACCAAATACCAAAATTAAATCAGGACCAAATAGATCATCTAAACAGTCCCATAACCCCTAAAGAAATAGAAGGGGCCATAGAAAGCTTTCCAACCAAAAAAAATCACAGGACCAGATGGCTTCAGTGCAGAATTTTATCAGACCTTCAAAGATCTAACACCAATACTCTTCAAACTATTCCACAAAATAGAAGCAGAAGGAACACTACCCAATTCCTTCTACGAAGCCACAATTATACTGATACCAAAACCACACAAAGATCCAACAAAGCAAGAGAACTTCAGACCAATTTCCCTTATGAACATCGATGCAAAAATACTCAATAAAATTCTAGCCAACAGAATTCAAGAACACATAAAAAACGATCCTCCACCATGATCAAGTAGGCTTTATTCCAGGGATGCAAGGTTGGTCCAATATACAGAAATCCAACAATGCAATCCACTACATAAACAAACTCAAAGAAAAAACCACATGGTCATTTCATTGGATGCTGAAAAAGCATTTGACAAAATTCAGCATCCTTTCATGCTTAAAGTCTTGGAAAGAACAGGAGGAATTCAAGGCCCATACCTAAACATAGTAAAAGCAATATACAGCAAACCGGTAGCCAGCACCAAACTAAATGGCGAGAAACTTGAAGCAATCCCACTAAAATCAGGGACTAGACAGGGCTGCCCACTTTCTCCTTATGTTTTCAATGTTGTACTTGAGGTACTAGCTCGGGCAATTAGACAACATAAGGAGGTCTAAGGGATACAAATTGGAAAAGAAGTCAAACTATCATTATTTGCAGATGATATGATAGTCTACCTAAGTGACCCAAAAAACTCCACTAGAGAACTCCTACAGTTGATAAACAACTTCAGCAAAGTGGCTGGTTTTAAAATCAACTCAAGCAAATCAGTAGCCTTCCTATACTCAAAGGATAAGCAGGCTGAGAAAGAAATTAGGGAAATAACACCCTTCACAATAGCCACAAACAGTATAAAGTACCTTGGAGTGACTCTTACCAAACATGTGAAAGATTTGTATGACAAAAACTTCAAGACTCTGAAGAAGGAAATAGAAGAAGATCTCAAAAAACGGAAAAACCTCCCATGCTCATTAATATAGTTAAAATGGCCATTTTGCCAAAAGCAATATACAGATTCAATGCAATACCAATCAAAATCCCAACTCAGTTCTTCATAGAGTTAGAAAGAGCAATTATCAAATTCATCTGGAATAACAAAAAACCCAGGATAGCTAAAACTATTCTCAACAACAAAAGAAATTCTCGGGGAATCAGTATCCCTGACCTCAAGCAATACTACAGAGCAATAGTGTTAAACACTGCATGGTATTGGTACAGTGACAGGCAGGCGGATCAATGGAACAGGATTGAAGATCCAGAAATGAACCCACACACCTATGGCCACGTGATCCTGGACAAAGGGGCTGAAAACATCCAATGGAAGAAAGATAGCCTTTTCAACAAATGGTGCTGGTTCAACTGGAGGTCAGCATGCAGAAGATTGCGAATTGATCCATCCTTGTTTCCTTGTACTAAGCTCAACTCCAAATGGATCAAGGACCTCCACATAAAGCCAGACACTCTGAAGCTAATAGAAAGGAAACTGGGAAGACCCTTGAGGACATCGGTACAGGGGGAAAGTTCCTGAACAGAACACCAATAGCGTATGCTCTAAGATCAAGAATTGACAAATAGGACCTCATAAAATTACAAAGTTTCTGTAAAGCAAAGGACACCATCAAAAGGATAAATCGGCAACCAATAAATTGGGGAAAGATCTTCACCAACCCTACATCAGATAGAGGGCTAATATCCAATATATACAAAGAGCTCAAGAAGTTAGACCCCAGAAAACCAAATAACCATATTAAAAAATGGGGTACAGAGCTAAACAAAGAATTCTCACCTGAAGAACTTCGGATGGTGGAGAAACATCTTAAAAAATGCTCACCTTCACTTGTCATCAGGGAAATGCAAATCAAAACAACCCTGAGATTTCACCTTACACCAGTCAGAATGGCTAAGATTAAAAACTCAGGAGAGAGCAGGTGTTGGCGAGGATGTGGAGAAAGAAGAATACTCCTCCACTGCTGGTGGGGTTTCAAATTGGTACAACCACTCTGGAAATCAGTCTGGTGGTTCAGAAAACTGGGCATGTCCCTTCCGAATGATCCTGCTATACCACTCCTGGGCATATACCCAGAGGATTCCCCAGCATGTAATAAGGATATATGCTCTACTATGTTCATAGCAGCCCTATTTATAATAGCCAAAAGCTGGAAAGAACCCAGGTATCCCTCAACGGAAGAATGGATGCAAAAAATGTGGTATATATATACAATGGAGTACTATTCAGCCATTAGAAACGATGAATTCATGAAATTCTTAGGCAAATGGATGGTCCTGGAAAACATCATACTAAGTGAGGCAACCCAGTCTCAAAAGATCAATCATGGTATGCACTCACTAATAAGTGGATATTAGCCTGGAAAACTGGAATACCCAAAACATAATCCACACATCAAATGAGGTACAAGAAGAACGGAAGAGTGGCCCCTGGATTTGGAAAGTCCCAGTGTAGCAGTATAGGGCAAATCCAGAACAGGGAAGTGGGAAGGGGTGGGTGGGACAACAGGGGGAGGGAAGAGGGCTTATGTGACTTTCGGGGAGTGGGGGACCAGAAAAGGGGAAATCATTTGAAATGTAAATAAAAAATATATTGAATAAAATAAAAAAAAGAATACAAAAAATTATTCAGAACAGAGATTCCTTGAGTGGGCAATGCTCCTGGAAGTCATAGGTTATTAAGTAAAAAGCCCAGTGCCAAGTGTAGGATACTTCTCTATATATTGACTTGTAAGACAAGAGGCTCCATATAATATAAGCTATTGACATTGCTGCCAACCAAAGCTTGATGGGAAGACCCTATTGCTGAAGACATCAGCTATATACTTTGGTTATGGAACACAGAGAAATCAAACTGAAATTGAACTGGAAGCTTTTCTTCTGCTGCCTAATTTTCATAGTGTCAGAAGGTGCTATGCAAGCTGATGGGGGAGAAAAAACATAAACAAGTGTTATCCAAATGTGAGCCCTGCATACTACCAGACTCACCTATTGGCAAGATGTATCCACTTGTGTGCCAGAGTGGCATGATTATTATGGTGGTAGCAAACCACTTTCTGATGGAATCTGAGGCTGCTCCACAGGAATGAGCCCTTGCTTGGTCCAGTAAACCTGGTCAGAAGCACATGGTTGGAGAAGTCATAGGCCATAGAATAAAACCTATTATTAGTGTTTTGTTGACTGTATGTGTTGTTAAGCTGCCTTCAGATTGTCTTATGTACACCTATACAATAAGCACCTAGGATTAGTGCTGCTCCTAGCCCTTGTCTGAGAAGATGCTTATAGCTGCAAGTAGTGGTTAATTCTGAGGTTCATAATTGGTCAGACTGTTAGTTATAAGTGGCCATTGAGTTCTTAGAATTAAGTAAAATATCCTTATCACTGCCTTCTGAAGCTCAGGAAATATTACAGAAAAAGGTATGGAAAGAATTCAAGAGGCAAAAGATGAGGTAGAGTGTGACAGAAAGATATTTCCTGGTATGACAAGGTCTTGTACTTATGAATTAATAGCATCTATGTTTACCCACACAGGACCTGCCTGAGATTGGCCTGTTGACATCATGGATAGTTATCATGAGGCTTCATTCCTTCTTGAAGATCTGTTTGTTAATTGGGGAGAGGGTGTCATTTTCATCAGTGGTGAAGTTACTGAAAAAGGCATTTCCACCCAGACTCATAAGCAACTGTAATTAAATATTTTGAGTCTTTGTCATTGTGTTTATCTGTCTGTCTATTTCTATGGACAGACATTAAGAAAAACAATATAATAATCTTATTGTCTTAAAGTAATATAATTCTCAATGTCTGTCCACAAAGACAGATAGAAAAACAAGACATGGACTCATTACCATGTATTTATATAACACATACACACACACACACACACACACACACACACACACACACACACACACACAAAACTCTGAAAATTAGAAGAGTTTCATTGGAAGCTGTTGCAGGTATGAGAGAGGGTATATAAATAAAAATGTCTAAAACATACTATATACACATGTATATACACATGAAACTATCAAGCAATAATTTTATGAAAGAATTATTATTTCAGGGGATTGTAGCAATGATTGGCCAAAAGGAAAGAGAGCTGTACAGAAGATGTCAGGTGTGAGCAGCAGCTGAGCTTGTAGCTGAGCTGGAGTGTTATGAGATGGAACCCTTCTGCTTGCAGCTGATCTTGTTGGGGAGAACATAACTGTTACTTATCAAATGGAAAGGAAGGTTTTGTAATGACATGCTGTTGGAATTGGCTAAAACCTGTGCTCTGTCATTTGAAGACAGACAGTGTGACCACTACAGTGCTGGGGTAAACAGTCACAGAGTAGTGTTTCCCTTAAAGGCATTTTATTGTAACCTTCTCAAGAATAGCTAAGTACTCTGCTTCAGCAGATCGGGTGCTTAGGAGTGTTTGATGCTATGAGTGTCATGGAAGCCACAAACAGGAGCAGCTGCTTTCCTAGGAACCCAACACAGGAGACCATCTATGTGACAACACCCGGTTACAACTTTTAACCAAGAAGAAAAGTTATTTCCTAGGACAGTGCCTTCAGAAGCCTTTACTAACAAAGAATAACAACATTTCAGTTTAATAATGAAAAGTATTTAAAGGTTTCAGTTTTTTACAGAGCAGGGAATGAAGCGAGACTTGGGAGCTGAAATACACTATATTGACAACTGGTACAAATGGTGAAGAAATAAAGCCTTACTTCTTAATGTCTGCTTTAATGTGCAGTTTCATGCTCTGCTGGCTCAGGGCTTCTTTGAGTAATCTACAACCATGATTGGTGTTCATCATCTCTTACTAACTCCTTCCTTCTCCTGGTTTAAGGTGGCAATTTTAAGCATCATCTCACTTATGTAAGATGGTTTACATGGGAGACTGTCCCCTTCTTCATTATTACCAGCTTTACGTTTACCAACTCCTTCACTGCCTAAACTTGGCTGTCCTGGAACTTGCTTTGTAGAATGACCTTGAACTCAGAGATATGAATTGCTCTGTCTCTTGAATTCTGTGATTAATGACATGTATTAGCATGCCTGGGTACCACCATGCCTAAATCTAAGCTTTTCATTATAGATCTTAAGTAGAAAGCTGAGAATAGCCATCACAATCCATTCCTTGTCAGTTTGACACATAATCATATTTCCTTAGGTCCAAATGAAAACAATAAACAGGTCATGTCTAGCATGATATAACTTTGCCTTGTACAGCTATAAATGCCTATGTTTAGCTAGGTGGGATATTCCCAGAAGCCACCACTCCCTTAACTCCATTTAATATCCTTGAACACAGGATTTAGCTTTATTCCACTTTCTGGTGCCCCTTTATTCTTTGAACCACACATTTTGTATTTCTCTTTTCTAAGCTTGCTATGCTTGGTCAAAATGTTCTCTATGAGACTAAACCAGAGGACATAGTCTATGCTGAGCTTTTCTGAGACTTCCTTTGTCGATGCAATTAATATAAATCTCTTCATTTTAGCCTTAGGCAGACTCTCTGGATGAGGACAAAAGGTAGCCATCTTCTTCATCAAAATATTATGAAAACTACCTCTAGGCAACATATTAAAATTATTCTCCTCTAAAAACACTGGAGCCAGGCTTGTACAGTTCAGATCATGCTCAGTAAAAATGTCTTCCCCATTCCTGCTAGGATGATCCATCAAGCTCCACTTAAATCATTTCACTGTTTCCCAAATCCAAATTCCCCAAATCTGCATTCCTTCAAATAAAAATAGTCATGCCTATCAATACCCCACTTCTGGTACCAATTTCTGTCTTAATTAGGATTTCCATTGCTGTAAGGGGATGCCACAACCAAGGCAACTTTTGTAAATGACAACATTTAATTGGGACTGGATTACAGTTTTATAGGTTCAGTCTATTATCATCATGGTAGGAAGCATGACAACATTCAGGCAGACATGGTAATGAAAGAGTGGAGAGTTCTACATCTTGATCTGAAGGCAGCCAGAAGAAGACTGACATCCTCAGGCATCTAGGAGGAAGCATTTTGCCTCAATGGTTAGAGCTTGACCATAGGAGGAAGCCTCCAAAGCTCACTCCCACAGTGACACACTTCCTCCAATAAGGCCACATCTCTTAACACTATCAGTCCCTATGGGACTGATATTCAAACCACCACAGAAACTATTTGTCTAATCTCATTATAATGAGCCCCAATGATGATCAAATGTAGTTGATGTCACAATTAATAAATTAAATCAAGTTGTTTCCCCCATTTTATTTAATTACAGATGACATTAAAGATGGACCTTTAAAAAGAATTCTCTTACACACTGCATCCTGAAGAGAGTTTCCCCTTTCCTCTCTCCTTCCAATCCCCTCATCTCCTCTTTCCCACAGATCCACTTCTCTTCCATTTCCCTCCAGATCAGGACTTACAGGGATATCAACCCAACATGGCATAACAAGTTGCAATAAGACCAGACACAAACCTTCATATCAAGCCTAGATGAGGCAACACAGTAGGAGGAAAAGGATTCCAAAGCAGGTAAAGACGTCAGAGACACCCCACTCTCACTCTTAGGAGTTCCACAACCATACAAAGCTACACAACCATAATGTATATGCAGAAGACCTAGCTTAGAATCATACTGGGTTTGTGATTTGTTATTTCAGTCTCTGTGAGCCACTATGACCCCTGCCTAGTTGATTCTATGGGCTGTGTTATTATGGTGTACTTGATCCTTCTGGCTCCTACAATCATTTCTCCCTCTCTTCTGTAGGTTCCCTGACTCTACCTGTGGGTCTCCTGGTTGTGAGTCTCCATATCTGCTCCCATCAGTTGCTGGAGGATGCCTCTCTGATGACAATTAGGCTAGTCACTGACATATGGAGATAGCTCAATATTATTAAGAATCATTTCATTAACCATTTTCTCGTAGTGTTCTATTCTTGATCTCTGGGCTGTCCTCCTTCTGTTCCTAGTCAAGTAGGGTCAGGCATGGGTTTCTTCATGTGCTGTAGGCTACAAGTTGGATAAGTCTTTGTTTGACTGCTCCCACTGCATCACCATTGCCACAGCACATCTTGCAGGCAGAAAAAAATTGTATGTAGAAGGTTTTGTATATGGGTTGATGTCCCAGACCTACTGGGTTGGAAGCTTTGCTTGATAACGGAAGATGACCAGTTCACTTTCGTAGAATCCAGGGAGTTTCCACTATACTAGGTTTCTTCCTAAAATATAAAAATAATAAAATATTCTTGGTTTTTATTGTAAATTAAAATCCTGTAAAGTTACAAAGACAAATGTGTTTTCATAATTTGATACTAATTTATTAACAAAATACAGTTCCCTTTAAACATTGTTGCTTTTTCCTGAATTTGAATGAATTAAAGGCATTACATGAGAAATAGGAGAAAATTAATTATTATTCCTTTGGACATTGTAGAACCAGTGAGGATTGTATGCAGAACTATGTGTAATTTAAATTTTGTAAGAAGGGTCAGCAGGATGTGAGCCACGTAGTGCTTAATAGATGGTATATAAGGCGCTTTTGTTGATGTGGCTCTCTTTGAATGAGGTGTTGTCATCCTCTCTGTGAGAGGTCACCATAAGTTCCAGAAAAATAATCAGAAGCAAAATCAGCTTAATTATTTTTTTGCAGCATCAACTAAACAAGAGGAGATAGAAGGGAGAATGACATGGAGACCTTGGCACAGCCTCTGCCTTACACCCCTAGAGCTCATTTAGGAGTCTAATTAGACCAGAGTGACCTTGTCTATTGACCCAGGAGTAGAGGTGAGAAGCAAGGGCATGCTTAATTGAATGCCTGGCAATCAGGTGAGACATAAAACAGAGGCTTATGCAAGGCCAGTAAGCAGCTGTAAGCATCTTCCTCTGCCTTACTACTAATTTTAGGATACTTCCAAATGAAGTTGTAAAAAGTGGGATATCACTTTGTGTTTATTTTCTACAACTGTTTACATTGTTTTGCATGTGTTTGCATGTGGGTAGGCACACATGGGAAGTGTGAGGGTGTATCAGATGTCTTCTTTGATTGCTTTTCATTTTATTTATGATAGCATGATCTCTTGCTTTTCCCAGAGATCCCCTATTCTGTTGAGTCTCACTAGCCAGCTTGCTAGGGGGAACCTCCTGTCTTTCCTACCTCAGCATTGGGATTGTAGTCAGGTGGCCCTGCCTACCTGAGTTTTATGTGATCTGAACTCTAATCCTCACACGTGGGTAAGAAGTACTTTATCTATTGTACCATCTCCCTAGGCCCTCTACAAGTGTTCATTCAATGCTTCAGGTGAGGGCTGTGTTAGCTGCACAGATGGAGGTCTGATGGCCCCTCACACAGAGGTGAGAGTCTTGGGGAGTGTCTAGCTAACTCATGGCAAACTGCATATGACAAGCACCATAGCTATACATTTAATTTTAGCACTTGAGGAGAACACTTTCTCTATAGTTGCCTCTGAGGGCTTAAATTCAAAGAATTGTTGATAGCTCTGGTTTTACCTGACTTTGAGTAGCATTTTATTGAATTTCTATTCTTTGTTGGCTTGAATGTGCTGCCTTCTCTGACTATTCCTTTTGTGACTGAAGCTTTTTTTTTTTTTTTTTTTTTTTGTCTTCTGTCTAAACTTCTCTCTGTTAAGTGTTTGTATACTTCATGTTTCACATCTATCTTCAAACTGCACATATATTCTTGGTTGATTTAATCAACTGAAATACTTAAGCCCAGGTTATTTTTTTCAACTCCAGTGATTTCTCTAACCATTGCCAATAGGACACCATGCCATTAAATCCCATAGGTATTTAACTCATTTAATCTATTTCTTCCTCAGCTTCCTTTATCTCAGAAAATGACCCTCCCATCCATTCCAGAAAATTTGTTATTGACTTTGCCCCACAGTCACTTGATTAGTGATGGATTATGTTAGGTCTACCTCCTTAATGGTTGTCTAATCATTCCACTTCTTTATTTCAATACCTAAATGCATCAGTGAAGGCCACCTTCATCTTTTACTTATATTTTTAAAATAGCCTGACTTCATATCCAGGTTCCCTGCATAAAGAATTTCTAATAGGTAAACTAGATGGTGTGGTCCACTCTTCAGTAGCTCTCAGTGTTCTCAGAAGCATGTTCTGGCTCTTTCTTGTGGGCTTCAAGCATTTTTTGGAGTATCTGGTTTCGCTTCCAGACTCTTCTTTCAGGACTTTAGCATTTCTTTGAACTCTCTGATTTAGCTATGTGAAACTACTTGTGTGTCTGGGGGTATATGATTTTCTTAGTGCTAAATGATCTCTCATATACCTCTTCATTAATGCTTGTTTCTCCTAAAGGATTCAACTTAGATCCCCATCCTTAATGAAGAATGGGTAGGTTACACATGTGGATCCCATAACATCCAATGTTCAGCCTCATATTCCTTACTACAATATTACAAGTATATGTCTACTATTCACTCTATCTCAACACTATCTTCTGTTTAAATTTTTGTTTGGAAACTTGTTACATAGTCCATCTGAACTCATTACTTATCTAAAATTCATAATCTTCCTGCCTCAGCCTACCAAGAGCTACAATTATAGATATACACTACCATGCCTGTCTTCTAGTTGTTATGTCTTTGATCTCAGCTCACAGCCTCACGTCTAGCATGTTCATTCTCTCTGACATGTTATGTCTTTAGGTGGTGGGAAAGTGAAATTCAGACTTAAAAAATAATTTTAGTACATGAACTTGTAATGGAAGAAGTATCCTTAGTTTGCTTAAGCAATAGACTGTGTTGGACCAATCGAAGGCTGTGCACACACACTCTTTCCCTAGAGAAGAAGATATGCTTTTGTGAGAAGGAGAAGGAACAATGGCACTACAATATGAAGACAGTTACTTTGAGTTGGTGGGCAGAATAGGATTAGAATTGCACCTCCATCTTTGTTACAATTTCGCCATCTCTTCATAGGTCTACTTCTCTGAAGGAATAAATAGAAAGTACATGTCAGCTCAATTAAATGATTGGAGAAAGACAACAGTCTTAAAGTTAGAAGCATCAGTTAAACTTTCCTATCTATTTTTTCCTTCTAGTTATCCACTCTGCCTTAAAAAAATTGGCTAACTTCTTAAAGGAAGACAGAGAAATGATTTTCCCCATTATATGTGATTGAGTGTCATATTCTTCTTCCTTAAAGTAACACAGAAGTGAAGTAAATGCATATTGTCCTCAAGGCAGAAAAAGATTGCCACAAGTGTCTACAGGAAACATTGCAGGTTATAGTCCCAGTAGTGTGAATGGTGAGCTGGGGTTACCTGCTTTGAAATATTTTTCTGGTTTACTTTTGTTAGAGGAAAGTTCATGCTGCCCCCTCTCTTTCCTAGTTATGAGGGCTGTAAATGATGGAAGGGAATAAGAAAGCAACAGATGAGCAATGCTTCAGTCTCTAAGCCTGTGGAGGCTAGAGCTATCCATGGACAAGTGATGGAAGCCTTGTGGTTTGAAGGCACTCTGTAGGTTCCACCCACAGTGCTTGACACATGTTATTTTTTAAGTCATACTCCACTGCTTTCCTGTGCCTGTAAGAGATTCTGAGATTTAACAGTTCTAATGTTTATAATGCCGTTCAAGCTTTCTAGATGAATATCACATTAGTGACACTTATTATACCCAGAGCAAATGAGAATGATTTAATTAGAGTTGACTCTATTTTCTTTGGAACAAACTTTTCTGAGATAAAGATCATGGTACTGGTGATTGGCAGTGATGGTGACTTTGATTGTTACTATGGAAACCAGCAGTGCTTTTACTCTCTCTTTCCAGAGTGATGAATAACTTCACAGGCACAATTCCTGTGGAAGCCTTGAGAATGTACAGTTCAGATCTTCAACTGACGTGAATGTAATTGAACGATGTCCCCAGTGTCTGTGCTCTGAATTCTCTGAGTGCTATTTTGCCAACAACATGCTTCCCACAGATGGCTCACAAACTTGATTGAATATATGAGGGTCCTGAGGCAGCCAGTTCCTGGGAGACAGTGGATCCTTAATAGTTTGGGACTCTCCTTAGAACTTTGCTGCTGCCCAAGTCTCTCCCTCTTCCTTTATCTGTTACTATTTTCTCTCTTCTGCACTTGGTGTCAGATTTGTATTATAGTTTGATCATGCTCCCAGCTGACCCTGAGTCCCTGACCCTTTGTATCTTACAAGTGTTTTTCCTTGACAGATTCATGACATAAGTTATAATAAAATATAACACAAACCTTTCTGCTTTCAACTATACTTAGGTGCATAACTCAGGACAGTAATCATATTCATAATATTATATAACCAACAATACTATATATTTCTGATTTTCTTATAGCCCCAGCCAAATGTTTTATATATTAAGCAATTATTCCTCATTCTAATATAAAGCCTGCACTTTATTCTGACTTGGAGCCTGCATCTCAGAGGACCTTGATACCATAATCCCATTTAGTTTTTTCTAACAGTTGTTCAAGGTAGATATAATCCCTATATCCAGGTAGAAGAAACCAAGGCCCTGAAGTATAAATTAAATTACACCAAGTCCCACAACATAGTTTGTCTGAGTTAAAATTCTGCCCTGTATTCCTGTGACTCCAAAGCTTCTGTTCTTAAATACAGATTTTGGGTGTCAGTTTGATATGGGTCCAAACATGAGCCTTAGAAAAAGCCAAAGGTGATCCTTCATATCAAGAGAGATGAGGAGAAGAAAGCAAATATAGCCAGGCAGGAATATGCTAAGTGACTTAAGGGGCTCAATGCAGGAGGAATTCTCCAAGAAAAAAAAGAAGATCCCCAAGTCTTTAATAATCATGGCTTATTATTATCATTTTATTTATTTTATTAATTGTAATTATCTATGTTCATATTGGGGGGGGGTGTTATGTCCCCATGAGTGCAGGTGCCCAGAGTGGCCTGAAGAGGGTATCGGGTGTCTGTTGCTACAGTTATGGATGGTTGTGAGCTATCATGTGGGTGTTGGAAATCAAACCCAGGTCCTCTGCAGGAGCAACAGGTGCTCTTAACTGCTGAGCAATTCTCTAGCTCTGCCATGTGTTTTAAAAATCAAGACTCTGATTACCTCATAGTGGTGGGGCAGGGGAGGGGTTTGTGGGTGGACCCAATAGCCTCCATTATGGTGTAAATTATAGTTTCTTGGGTGTGAGGTTTAACATTAAATATTCAACAGTTTTATGTATTACTTCAAAGAATGAAGTATTATTTCCCAAGATCAAGAAACCTAGGTGGAATGAAGAATTTTTTGGTTGTGATGAAAAAAATGATTTATAGATGTAATTCTTGAAACTGGAAGACCAACACAGAATCAAGCAATGAATTACTTTGTTCTCTCAGTTTTATCATTATAAAACCTTGCCTTAACCAAACTATGACTTAAAAACAACCACAGCAACAACAATAAACAAATGGCTTCTATTGAAAAGAAGTATCTACCACCTAATCCCACCATCATGCTTTCAAAAGCATGTAGAGCATCGCTAGCCATTTCTTCTCTCTTGTATAATTTTGGGAGTGACACTTGCAGTATCACAGCTAACTCATCCAGAACAGGTTTGGGGAATGGGGTGGGGGTGGGGCTCCTTGAATGACTTCTTACTGCATGGCCACAAAATAATAAAGTGACTTCTCATTATTGAGAGAGTTAATGCTCTATGAAATTTCTACACATCTTGAATTTGTGAATATAGAATCATTGTTTCTAGGGGAAAATGTAGAGTTAGATTCTTGGAATCATGTGATTCTCCCATCACACTATTTTTATAAATTGAAGAACGTATAACCTCATTTCAGTGTTCTTACTTAAATTATGTCTTATTCAATATATGTCATTGATTCTTTAATGTTAAACCTCGTGGCCAAGAACTAAAATTCACATTTAAACAGAGACTAACCAATATACACATATTCCCCATGAGGCAGTCACGGTTTTGTTGAGCTTAAGAACACAAGACAACGATTTCAGGGTTATGTTGGGGCTATTTTAAAGAACAGAATTATCAAAAGGGCACAAAAATGCAAAAGTATGAATATACTTGTCTTTAGCATGAAGCTAAAATAAGAAAAGTCTTTTCCCACTTAGCTTCTTAGAGCATCCATCATGACTGAAGCCACCATCGGTCTGAATTGGGAGTTACAAATACATTTTAGTGAGCAGGCAAATTCGTACAGCTGAATCTAAAATAACAAGCTTTAATTGTCTATCATTGAAAGGCAAACATTGAAGAGACAGACCCATGTCTGCCTTGATTGTTGCAAGTCCACTAAATAGGATCCAGTTTACTGGATAGATAGGAAGCAATAAAAAATATTCAACAGGCAATTTTCATGGTAGGTCAACCTGTGAGTTCATTGGTGTCAATAAGCTTATGGAATTGCTCCTTGTTGATGTCACACAACATGTCCCTGGAAGTGGGAGTTAAACCTTGGTAATTTTGCCCATTGGTTTGTACTTCAATACTTCTTTGAGTCAAATGACCACTGCGCACATACATGGGTGAGACTACTAGTAGTTGGCTTGTTTAAGGTAACTTTCTGAAACTCTGTTCTATGCCTAGGATCTCCTTCAAGGGAGGCTTTTCTGGCATATTACTTCACTCCTAGGATCCAGCACAATATGTGGCAGATAAATAGTCAATTAATTTGGGCACATAGGAAAGCCAAGAGTGAAACTGAGGTCCTTTTAAGATTTGTATCATTAGACAATGATCAGATACACAGCAGTATAAAGTTCTGTGAAAGACCAGAAGAACTAAGAGGAGGTCGTTTTAATATTTAAGGTTGTAGGATCTTGAGGTAAATGGACCTGGACATTTGTGTGGTGAAGTAACCTTAATAGAAGGCAAAAGGCACACAATGTGTCTGTGCCTCAGTTATCTTCATCTGTATCCTGGGAGTGAGAGCAAGTGTCACTGTACAAGTTGCATGTAAGGACTATATATGGTAGTGGTTAGGCCATTGATTGACAAAGGAGCCCATCATACGTGTCAGGGCTAAACTGGTAACTCAGAGTGGAAACAGGTCAAGACATTTGAAAAACACTTCTGGGGAGAAAGTTCTGAATATGGTTGTGAGGGACACCTGAGGTTTCATGGAGTGGAGCAGTATGTAGGAGATTGAAAGGTCAAGGATGGGGGGCATATCTGTCATGTCTTACAGATGCAGGAGTAGGCACCTGCCTGTCATGTTCATGAAGCACCGGGGAAAATGCATTTGGCCAGGTGGTTAAAAATTTCTTACCATCCATTTGTGGTTGGTTACATTTGGAGTCACAGCCTGAGCCCCAAGAAGCAAAGTTCAGTCTTAAGACCACTGAAACACCTGAATACATGATAAAAAAAAAAGGTGAAAAAAAGATTTGTGCAGTGTTGCCACACTGGAAGAAGGACAAAGGATCCAGTGACTCCTCCAATTTATCTTCAGGGTCCTGAAGGTGCTGAAGTGAGGTTAAACCATATATTGGAGGAGGATATGTACAGCAAACCATCCCCCAGTGGAAGATGGACTCACCCACCCTTGAACCATCACTGTCTATAGAAGGTTGTAAATCTTTCCTTGAGAAAAGAGTTCTCTCTCTGGCTGGTCCAGCTTTTCTTCTCCCAGTAAGAAATTCCTGGGGAACTTTCACTGTCCTCTGTTTTAATAGCCTGACAGCTGACGTGTTTCTTTAGAATATATTCATCTCTGCCAGGCTTGAACATTTACTGGATGGAGGACAACTGCTCTGAGCCTCTCTAGGTACCAAGAGGGAAGCTCACAAGTTGTCTCCTTGAGGGAACAGCACAGCATAAGTTGTATCTCTTCAGAATGCAAAGGATTTTCCTTTAAAAAATGTCCTTGATTTTGAAGTTGTTGGCTGGGTAAGGAGTGACCTGGCCATTTCAAAGGAAATAGTCACTCATCAGGGGATTTCTTCTCTTTTCTGTTTCCTCCCCTGAAACACTTCATTGCAGGTTTAGAAGGAGGTTCAGAAATAGGCTCCCAATGCAAGACGTATATCCAAGGCCTTTCAGACACTCTCCTCTGGGTTGATGCTGTGATTCTCTGGGATATTTTTGAGCTGCAGATATTTCCTTACCTGCTGAGTTTGTAAATGCAACCACTGGTTCCAAGGATCCACACGCTTATCAGTCAAAGCATTGGTATGCAGGCATCAGCCCTCTTGATAGAAATTCTCCTTCCATTTCTGCAGCTGGTGGGTACACTGGGGGTGGTATCTTTGAAATGTGGAAATCCATCAATGTTTCTGGAATGTTCTTCCCTACTCCTCTGTGTACTTAATGTATGGATCCTTCTCATAGTGGCTCACGTAACCCATCAGGTTTCTGACAGTGTCATCTGTCACTGCAGAAGGCTGGTATATTATATTGGCCTTTAAAAAATTATTTATTTTTCTATTCTCGGTTTGTTTCTTTCAGGTCAGTGAGTAGGGGGGTGTTTAAGTCTGGAGAGTGAATACCTCATGCTGTCACTTATATCCCTCTCTCCCCTGGACCATGGCATGGTAAACTTGACAAGGAACTGAACTAATCCTATTGAGTTTATTTCTCTGAGCAAGGCCAGGATGAGCATCTGCTCTCCCAGGCACCAGGCTCTAGATTCTCAGACTGAGCCCTGAGCTCCCAGGGGAGTGGTGGAGATCTTGTCAACCACCTAAACATTCACAGCAGGGGACATCAAATGCCTTAATGCAAGTGGGCTTGGCAGAGGAGGCAGGTAGCCCCACTCACATTTCATTGATATATTTTTAAATTGCTTTGTGTGTGTGTGTGTGTGTGTGTGTGTTTGATATGATGGTATTACCAAAACATCTTTCATTAATCTCTTTTGTGTTAGCTGTGGATGCCTCTATTTTTCATATTGTAATACTCATTACCTGGAATGCACTGTTTTCATCCCTCCTAATGCTTTAGCATCAAAGTCATGAATGAAAACTAGGTTGTTTTAGAGTTTCTCACTAGTAACACATCTGTGAATTGGGATGGAATTCTATCCCCTCCCACCTTAAGTCACTTTTTTTCTCCCAGGATAGCACCACACAAGTGACTAAAGCAGTGCTCACTCTGTGAGAAGAAAAGAAAGCGCAGGGATTCCTGCCTTTAGCTGAGTGCTCTGCCTAGCTAATCCCTGGCTTGGGCAAGACTTTCTCTTGGGTGAATTTCAACAGGAGAGATATGGTACAAGGCTCAGCCCAAGGACTAGAGTAAACTGGTGTGGGATTTCTTGACTCTTGTCAACCATACAGCAACTAACCCACTTCTCCAAGTTTTGTGCAATTCTTCCGTGCTTTCATCAATAAAGTAGAACAACAAACTCTCCTTTGTACATGTTCTCTAAGGATTTAACATGCAAGCACAAAGAGTTTCATCCCAAATAGACTCAGGCAAAACTCTGCTAATAACATCAGGAAAATGGGCCACCAGATACTGGATAAAGTGCCTGCCTCTGGAGCTGCAATGGCTTCTTTTGTCACTGTGACCAGGGAAAGCTTTCATGACTACAATCAGGATAGGAGGAGGAGCTTAGGATTTGGAGCACATTCTAGTTTTCTTTCTGTTGCTGTGATAAACACCATTACCAAACTTAGGGGAAGAAAGTGTTTATTTCAGCTTACACTTCCGGGTCACAGTCCATCACAGTGGGATGTCAGGGTGGGAACTCAAGCTGGAACTGGAGCAAAAGCCCCGGAAGTCTGCTGCTTGCCGACTGCTACCTCACTCAGCTAGCTTTTTCATTCACTCCAGACCCACCTAGGGATTGTCCCTCCCACAGTAGGCAGGGCCTGTCACACCCATCACCAACCTCTTACAAACAGGGTCACAGGCTGTGATCAGGGCAATTCTTCATTCGAAGTTTCCTCTTCTCAAGTCACTGTAGCTTGGATCAAATTGACAATAAAAACTAACTAGGACGGGTTCCCTTTGTTTTTTTTTTTTTTCTTTTTATCAAGAATAGATTCTTTTCTCATATAATACATCCTGATTATACTTTTCCCTCTCTCTACTTGTTTTAGCTCTCCCCTCCACTTCCCCTCTTCTCCAGACTCACGCCCCGCCACCCCATTGCCTCTTCAGAAAAAAAACAAAAACAAAAAACATAGCCTCTAAGAGAGGACAACCAAAGAGAGTAAAAGAAGATACAATATGACAAGGCAAAAGCCCTCATATTGAGGCAACTCAATAGAAGGAAAAGAGTCTTAAGAGCAGGTAAGAGTCAGAGATATACCTGTTCCCATTGCTGGGAGCCTCATGAAAACACCAAGCTAAATGGCCATCACATATTCTCAGAGGACCTGATGCAGACCCATGCGGGCCCCGTGCTTGCCATTTCAGTCTCTGTGAGGCCATGTGAGCCCGGGTAAAAAGCAGGTGACAATGAGATTTCGCTCTGGAATTCAGCTGCCGAACTGTTGTCATAGAAAAGTGTTAGTCAGATCAGCACCCTTGAAATTTGTCTTCATCTGATAGAGAAGCAGTGGTTTGTTCACTGGGTATGCTGGATAGTTTTATGTCAATTCGACACAAGCTAGAGTTATCTCAATGGAGGGAAAGGCAATTGAGAAAAATTTCCATAAGATCTGCATGTAAAGTGTTTTCTTAATTAGTGACTGATGGAGAGGGAGGGGCCCAGCCCATTATGGGTGTGTCTGCTATCTCTCAGCTGGTGGTCCTCGATTCTATAAGAAAGCAGGCTGAGCAAACCATGGGAAGCAAGTCAGTAAACAGCTGCCCTCCATGGCCTCTGCATTAACTCCTGCCTTCAGGTTCCTGCCCTACGAGTTCCTGCCCTCAGTGCTTTTGATGATGACCTGTTTTGTGGAACTGTGAGTGAGTGAAATAAATCCTTTCCTCCCCAAGGTGCTTTTTGGTCATAGTGTTTCATTGCAGCAATAGACGCTCTAACTAAGATGCTGGATTTTGCAAAGATGAGTTGAGATGGAGATCTTGGTTTCTGGGCACCAGGCTAGGATTGCCTCATGTGTTAGGAGAAGTGATTGTAGTAGGTATCACCAGGCATTCATCTCATCTAAGATTGCGCTTTTCTTTTGCTATCACAGTAAACATCAATAATATTTTCTGGGCTTATGTAAAACAGGGAGCCAGTGTTCGACCAGTTCTCAGGATCTGATGCTAAGGGATGTGGCTCAGAATTTCAAATAGAGTCACCACAGAACTATATCTGGTCAGTACCTCCTGCAGCTTTCTTTCTGGGCCCAGGCAGACCTTCCCTCTTGAGGAAGAACATTTTATACAAACCCTACAACATCACATCCTGCAGTCTTGTGGCATTTTCACCCAGTGCCAGGTGCTACCTGGCAGGTGGCTTTGATTGACAAGATTACTAATCCACTGTAATCATATTTTCATAATTAGTCCCTGAGAGGCCAAGCTGACTGCTCTTGCCCAGGTAAACTCCTGCCTGCCTCAGACTGTTTTCACCAACTGTCACCTCCCCAGGAGGGACCTATTGGTCTAGCACCCATGGCTATTGCTAAGAATTGCTTTTGAATTCCTCCTGTCCTTCCCTCTCCCCCTCTCTTTTGGGGCTTGGCTGCTAGCAATCCTTGCCTGATTAAAAGTTATAGGTATTGACTAAAGACCAGACCGAATAGCAGGAATGGCTTTGTATTTTCCGTTTTCTTGATCACACTCTGCCTGTCCTCTTCTGGACTTCTTTCTCTTATATGCTCCCCTCCCCCCAAATCCCTGTGGCCAGGGTGAGGGAAAACTTCAAAGGCATTTCTGAATAAAAGAACACACGGTGGGCATTAATAATTTACCAGGCCAAGTTTTGGCAGGCGCAGGGGCCTTTCCCTGTTTGCCTTGCTATAGACTGCAAGAATAGCGTGTGTGGAGGCTGTACCTGCCAGCCCACACCAACCACTTTGACCACTGATGGCTTGTGAACCCTGGCCCCTTCTGTACTCAGGCCTGGCACTGATCTCATAAAGGGTGACAAGATGACTGCTGCTGGACTGAGCCCTTCATCTTGTTTAATCTTTGCATCGGTCTTAAGAGCCAGAGCCTAACTGTTCTGCTCCTGTAACAGATAGGGGAGTAGACAATGGCGAGAGAAGTCAGTGGCTCCTCTAAGATGTCTAGCTCAGAAGGTAGCAATTGTGGGACTTGAGCCAGAGTCCTGAGCCTCTAGAGCTGGTGGTCATCATTACCATGTGTATTCTGATGAGTGCAGATTCGAGATGCCAGGAATTGTTATGTGGAAGAGGGGGGGGGGCACGCTTTTGATGACATAGTTACCAGCTATCTTCATGGAGGAAGAGGCCTTAGAGACAGAGGACGTGGGACATTTCTATTCCTTTTAAACAGAGATGGGATGTGAGATTTCTTTGAGCCCTAGCCTTTCCGTGAGAGGAAATGGCTGGAAATAAGGAGCGAAGTGGCAGAAGGAGAATGCTCTGATTGCAGAAAATGTCACAAAAGATTTTTGGTCCTATACTTATTTTTAAAACTTTTGATCAGGGTGGTTGATGGTGGCAGACACTTTTAATCCCAGCACTCAGGAGGCAGAGGTGGCAGATCTTTTGAGTCTGAGGCCAGCCCTAACTATAGAGTGAGTTCCAGGACAACCAGGGTTACACAGAAAAGTTCTGCCTTGAAAAAATTATGACAAAAAATTGTTATGTATTAACAATACAAAATAGCAGATTTCATTATACCGTGTTCATATACACAGAATGTACACTGATCGTATTCACTCAGCCTCTCAGGGCCTCTCCTGCTGGGGCTCCTTCTTCTCAAACAGCCTCCCATCTATTTCATTGTCTTTTAAAAATGTAGACTCTGTATATCAGAGAAAACATGCAGTATTTGTCTGATCCTGGCTTATTTTGCTTAACATGATGATCTCCAGCTCCACTGATTTTTTTCCTGAAAAGTGTATGTATACATTTTTCTTGATGTCTGACAGAAATTGTATTTCTCCATCCACTCATCTCTTGGTAGACTGACTTGATTCTGTGACTTGACTTCTGTACACCAGTGCTGCCATAAGTAGGGGCTGCAGGCGTCTCCATTACATCCTGTCTTTGATTCTTCTGGACCAATCGGGAGTGATAGTGCTGCCATTCTTAGTAAGATCCAGGATTAAACTTCATCATCATCATCATCATCATCATCATCATTATTATTATTATTATTTTCTGCAGTTTCCATTCTCTGTGTGACAAAATTTAAAACTCTATTGCTGCGAGACTCTGTCTCCTGGAAGAATCAGAAACTACACCCATAAAAAAAATCTCACCAACACGGCTACCCAAACATGAGCAAGTATTTGCAAACAGGTATATTCATACAATAACAGTTGTATGAATGTGGCCATGCATATGAAGGGAGTTGGATGGGGCCAATAGATTTGGAGGGAAGAAAGGGAAGGGAGAGGTGTAATTAAATTATAATCTCAAAAATAAGCAAACAAATAAAACTGTGTATCTAGTAACCACCTATATGGGCTGATCAGATTCAGTCAAAGTTGTAGAGTGACAGTCCTTAGTTGAAACTTGGTTGTTCAAATGAAAAATGTTGCATGCGTATCATGTAAAAGAGCTTGGGACAAATATGTAAAGGGGCACAAATAAAGGCACAGTGTCTCCCCACACAAAGATCACCACCTGGTAGAGAAATTATTGTATGTTAAGAGTTTAAAGGAACACTTAGTGTTCAGCCTCAGTCTCATATCTGGGTGATTTCTGAGGTTAGCATACTGTGTGGGGATCTATTTTGAACAAACCCAGAGGGAGGAATGTATGCATGCAAATATCTTCTGTTTATTCCTGTCTGTCTGTCTGTCTTTCCCTCCCCCTATTTATCTGTGTATTAATAGAGTCAGATATAAGAGACATTCTAGGCAAAGATCTAAATCAGCAAAGGAAAAGTATGGGAAAACATGTTTATTCAGAGAATAGAGGATTTTAGTTAATTGACAAATTTATACCATTGCTAGAATAGTATCACACTTTTGTTTTTAAATTGGGAACTATTTATCAGGTGATCTTATAATCCATCCATTGTCCTAAATTGGTTTGTAGCAATTTTTACTTATTCCCATGAAGAATATATATATAGTAGCTCCTAGACACTGTATTTGACCCAAGTTGTTCTGTGGGATGCCCAGTTAGAGTACCTAGCGAAATCACCCAACAGTGTTAATTTCACCTGAAGGCTACCAATCTGAGACCTTTTATCTATAGGGAGAATTCTCAGTTAAAATGTTCAGTGACACTCCTCATAATCATTTTTTGAGACTAAATAAAAAAGAGGTGAATTTTGGATTAGTTTGTGGTCTGCTGGGAGACCCTTAAAGTCCATCACAAATCAGTGAACTACTTTGAGAAATGGTGATTCTGTAGGATCTTGGAAGATCAATCAATCAGTGGAATTACTACAGAGACCCTTTCATGCAAGGCTAAATAAAGGTTGTCCTTAATTTGTACCTAATTGTCACAAAAGTATTTGTACAAAGCAACAGAAAATTTGAGGTTTCCTCTTAGAGAAGACATATTTTGGAAAGAATAGAAAAGTATATTTGAGAATAATTTCTCTTTTTTTTTTTGTGGGAAGGATTAGAGGAAGGAGGAAAGATTGGCAACAAGATAATCAAGTAAGACAGTGGTGATGTCTTCAGGGGTAGAAATGAGAGGCGGTGATAACTGAGGAGCAGAGACAGTATCAACTGACTGGCCCAATTAAATAGATAGAAGCTGCAGGGTAGTCAGACCAGAAGGCTTGGCAGAGGTGGCTGGCTACTAAATAAAATGGTGCCAAGATCACAAATTGACAAGTGAAGAGGGGAAATAGTTCTTTGCTTGGAAAAATAATGAGTTCCTTTAATATAGGATTGCTGCAAGATCTGAAATTTAAAGAAAGAAATTCAGAAAGTTCTAGGCAACAAGCAGCAAATCACAGAGGAAGAGTTTAACAATAATGCCAACCAGAACTTTGTCACAGTAACATGTGTTAACTTTAAGGGGGCAGATGTCAAAATAGTAGGCTTGCTCTGATGTGTGTGAATCATATCAGGCACCTAGGCTCCTAGAAGGCAGGATATCTCATACCTCTCCCTCTCTTCCTTGACTGGGTCATATGTGGAAGCCTCTTGTCAACTTTATAGTGCCTTGGTTTTCTTTCTCACTGGAGATTGTTAGAAAAATATGATTTCCAGAAGTTTCTCTATTGACTTGCCAGAATAGGTTTGTTTTGATAGTAGAGGTTCATATAGCTGCTACAGGCTTCCCTGCACTGCTGGTATGTTGAAAGAGCCTGTGTTGACCTATGTTAGGTCTTAGAGGTAAGAGCACCCACCCCTGCTACATACATCTAGGGACACCATTCACCTGGGCAGAGGAGATCCTATTTAATAGTCTCTTCCTTGAGTGGAAGTAATGGAGTTCTGACAACTCATCTGGGCAAGTGGTCTCTGCTCTGCACTCCTTTGTCCCCATCATATGGTCCTTGTCAACAGGGATCACAACACCTGTTTGTAGGCTTATTTCCTCCTAGATTACTCAAGAGGAGGATACAATGGTTGGTAATGGGGTTGCTGCCTGAATTTCCTGAAGTGATTATTGCCTAAAAGCATGGAGGTATATCACTGTATTGGATGGATAGTTTGGTTTAGGAAACCACCAAGTATCCAGGGCTCTGGAGTAGGTACTAGCACTTCCATTTTGCACACATAGGAGGAGGTATGTGGAATAATTGTATGATTCCTCTTAGGATGACATAAGTGGGAACTTGTATTGGGATTTAGCTTAGTTATCTCCATAGCTTGTCCCTCTCCTTTGTGTAGTAGAACAGTTCTGCTTCCATTTTCCACAAGGCTGTATCCTCTGATCTCAAAAGTCTAGAGTGTGAAGAACACACCCTTCCGGGTGCACAGGACCATGCAGACCATGTACTTCAGGTGCTACCTGCGTTCCCAGCTCTACATCACGCTTCTTGTTCTCCTCTTCTTCCTTTCCCAACTTTTTCATCAACTTTGTCACTTATGGAGCTCTCATTTTAGTGACCCAGTTTCCTTTGAAGTAAGAAAATAAACAAATCAAAGAAAAATGAAGTTAAATACTAAATTATAAGTAAGTTGCTCTGTTAACCTTATTTTCTGTAAGCACAAGCTCCAGATTATTTTTTTTTTTTAAGGAAGGGGAAAAATCAATTTATTTGAAGGGCAAACCTCAGATTTTGAGAATAAAGGGTGTCAGGAAACATTCTGGGGCGTGATTTGTTCAAAACTTACGCAGGTTGTCGAGTGGCATTGGGTAGGGGGTCTTACCCTTCTCTATACCACAAAAAATAAAATAAGACATTTTGTTGCAGAAAAAAAAATCCCTTGCTGTCTGTCCTGCTTCCTGGAGGCCTGAATATTTTACCTTCAGTGACATTCTAAATTCCTCGTGGAGACTCAAAAACAGCAATTGAAAAACTATTTTTGAGTCTTTTTAGTCACCCAGGAAAAACTAAGGGGCAGGACTGGCAGGAAGGACTGGAGATGTTTTTCATGACAGCTCTTCATGCTTGTGAATTGGTGGGGGTGGAGAAATTGCAGACAGCAGGGGCCTGCCCTTCCCTCCTGCTCAGTGCTGCGCCCTCCTTGGAGAATAATTTGGAACTTGTTTCCTTCTATTGTTAAGCTTTCTTTCATGAGGCCTGCTGAGCTGTCCCTGGTAATGCTAATCTACAGGAGGGAAGCAAGTGGCCATGTGGCCATGCGTGTTGGGCTCCAGGAATCAGGAGATGCTTCCAGGGAGGCAGCTGTTCCCACCAAGGTGAGCACATAGGAAAGGAACCCAAATGTAGATGCAATCTGCACTCTCCTGTCTAAGGGCTCTTTAAACTTTTCATTTTTCCCTTCCTTTGATTTGATTCTATTGTTCCAGCACTTTCCAAAGTCTTGCAGGTATTTATTTTTATCCGAAAACATTTTTTTCTGAATGGCTTCCATGTTCCCCAGCTCTGTGTGAGCTCTCTGGGTACTTTAGGAGACATAGGAAAGCTGTTCTGATTGAGTACGTTCTTCATTTAGGGCAGAGATGTTGCTAGTGTTTTGAGCACAGTTGG
The DNA here is from genome assembly GCF_947179515.1 of Apodemus sylvaticus. NCBI lineage: Eukaryota > Metazoa > Chordata > Mammalia > Rodentia > Muridae > Apodemus > Apodemus sylvaticus. The sequence goes on from NC_067481.1 coordinate 76,822,576, forward strand.
TTGACAGGGATCAGTAAACACCAAAATAGCAATCCAGAGTCATTTGCATAGGGAATGTACTTGTTCTATATGTATATCTGGGTGAATAGAGAGAAATATGGTGACCCACTTAAAGTCTTTCTCTGTACTCGTGCTTTAAAAGATGCAACTTCAAATATATTGCTCTGTATCTTTGGTCTTTTGCAAAATAAGTGTCATAAAATTAACAGTTAACCAAGAGACAGGTAATTTCTGTCTGCGCATAAGCCATGTGAATTGGTGTATCACTCTCTACAGTTTTGTTCATCTGTCTGCAATTTACCAAGTGCTTTCTGGTTTTTTGTTTTTGTTTTTTTCATTAGCTTTCTATTTCGTAATCCTGGTTTCCCTTCATCTCCATGTCCCTGGAAATAGGCAGGTATTTAAAGTTTCTTCTTCTTCTTCTTTTCTTCTTCTTCTTCTTTTCTTCTTCTTCTTCTTCTTCTTCTTCTTCTTCTTCTTCTTCTTCTTCTTCTTCTTCTTCTTCTTCTTCTTCTTCTTCTTCTTCTTCTTCTTCTTCTTCTTCTTCTTCTTCTTCTTCTTCTTCTTCTTCTTCTCCTTCTCCTTCTCCTTCTCCTTCTCCTTCTCCTTCTCCTTCTCCTTCCTTCTCCTTCTCCTTCTCCTTCTCCTTCTCCTTCTCCTTCTCCTTCTCCTTCTCCTTCTCCTTCTCCTTCTCCTTCTCCTTCTCCTTCTCCTTCTCCTTCTCCTTCTCCTTCTCCTTCTCCTTCTCCTTCTCCTTCTCCTTCTCCTTCTCCTTCTCCTTCTCCTTCTCCTTCTCCTTCTCCTTCTCCTTCTCCTTCTCCTTCTCCTTCTCCTTCTCCTTCTTCTTCTTCTTCTTCTTCTTCTCCTTCCTTTTCCTTCTCCTTCTCCTCCTCCTTCCTCCTCCTCCTTCCCCTTCCCCTTCTCTTCCTCCTCTTCTTCTTTTCCTTCTTCAATTTTTCTCTTTTAAATTATAACAAGTGTTCTTTAGTTTTTCTATTTGCAGTGTATAGCAACTTACATGATATCTATTAGATGTAAAAGTATTTTTATTCTTCTCTCATACATTTCATTCCAACAGCCTCTTCCCCTCCTTCCATTCTTCCCAATCCTCCTCATCCCTCAATCTCTTCAGATCTTCTCTATCCCCATTCTCCATTCAAAAAAAGAGCAGGACTCCTAGGAATATTAATCCAACATGCTATAACAAGTTACAATAAGACTAGGCACAAATTCTCATAGCAGCGCTAGACAAGGCAACCCAGTATGAGAAAAATGGTCCCAAGAGCGGGTCCCAGAGTCAAAGACCTGTTAGGAGTCCAACAAAACAACCAACCAACAAACAACCAAAAAACCAAAACAAAACAAAAAAACAAAAAACCAAGCTACACAACCATTCCACATATGTAGAGGGTTCACACACACACACTTAGGGTCCATGATTATCACTTCAGAATCTGTCATTCTCCTGGTTTTTGTTTTTGTTTTTTTCGAGACAGGGTTTCTTTGTGTAGCCCTGGATGTCCTGGAACTCACTCTGTAGACCAGGCTGGCCTTGAACTCAGAAATCTGCCTGCCTCTGCCACCCAAGAACAGGGATTAAAGGCGTGCACCACCGCCTGGCTTTTTTTTTTTTTTTAATGTATTTATTTTTATTTGATGTGCTTCGGTGTTTTGCCTGCATATATGTCTGGGTGAGGGTGTCAGATCTTGGAGTTACAGACAGTTGTGAACTTCCATGAGATCTGAACCCAGGCTGTGGAAGAACAGTCAATGCTCTTAACTGCCAAGCCATCCTCATCCCCAGAACCTGTGAGTCTCTATGAGACCTGCTAAGCGGATTCTGTGGACTGTGTCCTTATGGTGTCCTTGACACCTCACTTCTGCATTCTCCTTCTCTTCTTGGGCCTTCCTCTGGCTCTGCCTAGTGTTCGGCTGTGGCTCTGAATCTGTTCTCATCAGTTGCTGGCTTCTCCAATGACAACTGATGTAGGTACTAATCTATGTCCTCTTCTTTGGACTTCTCTATGTTGAGTGGTCTTTGACTGATTCTGCAAGAAAGACTCCAGAAAAGACTCTGAAGTCACACTGTGTCATTTCTTAGTGATGCCTTTTGCTTTTTATTCAATTCAACTGGAAATTAGGGGGCAAGAGGTTCACTCAACTTAGCTGATGAAGTCATCTCTCCAGAAAGCAGAGCAATATGAAGAAGGTGGATAGTTGCTGTGAGTGGAAACATGGAGCAACTGCTTCATCTGGAAGCAAACTAATATGTGACAAATCCAACTGGGTCAAAAGAGTAAAGATATATGTCATGTGTTTTGATATTACATCATTTACTGGTCAAGTGACTTTGGAAAACCAATTTCATCCTTCTCAGCTTGATTTTTATCAGCTGTAACAAGGGAAGGGTTTATTTTTGGCTTCTTTGACCAAATGGTTTAGGAAGATTTTTCGTTTTAGGCAAGATCTTACTATATAGGAAGGGGTTACCTTGAATCTCTGGTCCTGCTGCCTCAACTGTACAAGTACCAGAGTATAGGTGTATGTCATGTCACCATGCCTAATACTTTGAGAAGGTTCTTTGATGTTAAGGGACACTGTAAAAGTCCATCAGTAGTACACCTGACACTTAGCTAAACCCATTTGTGTTGTGTGGCTGTGACTTCAGTCATGGTGATGCCTTCAGACTCTACCCTTGGCTTTCAAACCTAGACGAAATATCAGAATGAGTGCCTCAATCCTACACTGACCTTAGATGAGTGCTTCAAGTTTTCACAGGCTTGTCTTTTTCTGGATAAATGGGGGGATATAGTAAGGATAGACAGAGGAGATTCTGGGGATTACCTCCACCCTAGGCATCTTTGTTTTTATGGGGGGCAGTTTTTGAATTGGAAACTATCATGTATCTCTTGACTCCATTAGGAAAGAAGAGAAAGTATATCATGTTTGTTAACCTTTTAGTAAATATTTGGTCTAGTCTAAAGGAATTTAAAAAATCTATCCTTATAACTTCTATATGTTAGACACACATTACAATACCCATGTTGTCTATGACTCTTTTCTGATGACAACTCAGGAGATCCTGATAGTTATGTTGTCACATAGTAACCCTGTGGTCATGAACTTATGAGGCTAATTCTCTGCAGCTTATTTAAGCTTAAGCCAGTGAGTTGGGGGAACTGGGCTGCCAGCATCTTTTGCCTCATTCATGAAGGAGTCAGTTTTGAGAAAGGGGATGGGGCAGATGCACAGGAGACAAGATGGAAGATGAGGATGGCACATGAACTTTATGCAAATGTACAGCGAAGCCCATACTTTGCTTGGCCCTTGAAGGATTTCAGTGTTTCCCTTACTGTCACTGAACACAGTGAAAATATTTCTTTCTTCAACTTGGCCTGAGGGATTGTCATACTAATTGGTCAGAGAACCCTGGGAGGCATGGGCCAAAGCAACAGATATTAGGCACATCACAACAGGCCTAAGGAAGCCACAGAAGATTCTTTTTTTCCTTTTGAAGAGCTTCCCCCATCTCTTAGCTCCTTCAGAGAGAATCTTCACCCCACAAATGGAAGGTGATGGCCAGTGTTTCCAGAGGGTGTCTTCAAGGTGGAAAGCAGCTGAGGCTCCTTGCTGGAAGTAAAGAAAACCTCCAGCCTCACCATGCTTCCAACCTCACAATTACATAAAATTGCCCATAAAAAGCCTTCCTGCCATAAAACAGCGGGGACTTATCTCCCTCCTGAGCACATTTACAACCAAGTGCTTTTGAGTATCAGTTGAGTTCTCTGCACATTCCTTCAGCCTGTCTTTTAAAACACTCATACTTCATGACTTCGCACAACCAAAGCGACAACTAAAATTATCTGTCAACGAAACCAATGCCAGTCTCTTCTCAACTGCTTGTGAATGTGCTCATGGGGGTGGGGGGCTACTGAGTGGTTTGCACTTTCTTAGATGCCAATTTTTTATTCAGTATGTCCTCAGGATTCTTCAGGATCACAACACCATTTTAGTTTCATCCTGTTGCTGTAGCAACGTGCTTTGACCTGTGGGAGAAAAGGTTCAATTTGGTTTATATCTCCAGTATACAGACTATCCGAACAGGAGAGAAATCAGGACAGAATTAAGGCAGGAGCTTGAAAAGGAAACCAAGGAGGGATGCTCCTAACCATTTAGATAGCTTTCTTAGCTAAGGGATGATGCTACCCATAGTGGCTACCCTCCTATATTAATTAGCAATCAAGACAGTCTCCCACAGACATTCCTTCAGGCAAATCTTATCTAGTCAATTCCTCATTGGAGGCTTCTCCTCTCAGATGACTGTAGAATGTGTCAAGTCAACAACTAAGACTGACTAGGAAAAATAGTGTTAATATTCCTTTGTGTTTCCATACTTTCTTGCTACAGAACTCTTTCTCAGTTGATTTTTGCAATGATGCTTTGAGATGAGCTTGGAAAAGATCTTTCACTCTTTCACATTTACCCATCTTGTATTGCTACCTCCTAATGATGTTGGCTACATACCACAATAAACAATAAATAACGTCTTTCCTTTAATCTCCTCAAACCCAAGTAAAGTGGGAGTAATTTCTGACATTTACAGATTAAGCATTAAGCAATTTATCTCCGGTCACATTGCAGATTAGTGGAAAGATTAGAGAATGAAGCCAGAACTAAGAAATTTCCCTTCCAACCACTTTTCAGCAGGGGGAAACTTATTTTTCTTCAATTTGTCATAAGCAAATCTTGGCTAAGTAATTTTTTCAGAAAATAACAATTAACTATTACATCACATACTCATCTGTGATGTCTTGAACAATGTTTTAGCTGCCTTTTATTGGCTTACATTGTGTATTTTCCCTATTTAAATAATCCTTATAACAAAAGTATAAGGTAGTCTCATTGGCTAGAAGGGACCGGCTCTAAGAGAGATTGCCTTGCTTGTAATTGCTGAGTAATGAGCAATGTTGAATTTGAACCCAGATACTCAAAGCCCTCAAAGTATCATATGCTCTATCATACAAAAGAAAAGAAAACTAGGAGTGGTGTGCTGGCTGACTAGGTCTTCCTAGGTAAACCTAACTTTTCCTTAGTTCTCTTTCTGTTGTCTTCAGGGCTTCCCAGTTCTTACTTCTAAGAGTCAAGAGTTGTAGCCTGGGTAAACCTGGAGGAGGCACCGTAGACCTTCTTTGAAGGTCTGAGTCAGTATAAAAGGATGGCTTAAGTGTGGAGCTGTGGGCCCTCCATTCATGATAAAAGGGCCCAAGAATGTCTTTGGAGGGATGGACAGGGTACACTGGGAGATATGGATAATGAGGTGAAAGAATATCATAAACCAACAAGGGCAAAGGTGGGAATAAAGTATCTTAAAATGTGCCAGCTGGTGACCCCCAGGGAATCAGGAAGAATCAGGAGGAATCAAGGAGTATGCTTTAGGGGGTGAGGGGTCAAGCCAAGCAGGCAATTGCCTTCAGTCTCCTTGGGGGCTGGAAATAATCTTGTCATTATCCAAACACAACACTAACATGAAGAGGTGAAATAATTTATCCTTAAATAACAGCCTGACCTATTCAGAATTGTAATTTTAATGTAAGACTAACCTTTGAAAATAGATCAAGTGATATAAATTATTAAGGAGAAGACATTCATCAGATAGATGGTGTCTATTAGTAATTTTATGCATGAAGAGTGAGCACCCGAAATACAGTTGCAGCTGCCTCTGCACAGAGGGGGAGAAAAGAAGCACCCAGTTACCCTTTTGTGACATGTTCCGCTGATTTTAATCAGTATTGCTCCTGTCAAATGGAATGAAAAACCTGAAATACGATCTCTCCTGTGGATATGCATTCTCTTCTTCCCACCTCCCTTGGAGTACTTATAACTGGAGCTTTCTTGGAGTTGAAATGATGAAATAGCAGAGAGAGAAGGAGAGGGACATAGGGAAAGGGAGAGAGGGAAAGGAAAGAGAGGGAGAGGGAGAGGGAGAGGGAGAGGGAGAAGAAGGAGGGAGAGGGAGAGGGAGAAGGAGAGGGAGAAGGAGAGAGATCACAGTTTCTTTTTTTTTTTTTTTACATGAGAGAAAATATCTAAATTAGTTGATCAAAGCACAAAATACTGATATTTGTCCAGCACCAGGCTCAGTGTTCCCTGGAGGAGTGGGGAGGCAGGGGAGAGTAAGACTTTTCTTGTCTTCGAAAAGTTTAATGTCAAAACTCAGCAGGGATGAATGAGTGCAATGGCATCCCATTTATAGCAAAATGACTTTGGGTGAGTTGCTGGCTCCTTTCAGCTCCAGTTTCTTTGTGTGTAAAATGGGATGACTGCGTCTTAGCTCAAGGAGTTGTGTCTAGAAAGGGCAACACAAAGGGCTTGGGGCATACTTCCGTACAGAGTTATAGAGAAAAGGCACTTGCTGTCCCAGCTCTGTTTTCCCACGGTCTTCCTTTGGGGTCAGAACTGCTTTCTTCTTCATGTTGTCAGCATCCATTTCTCTTGGTCTTTATGTTAGGAAGCTATGGGCTGATGATGACTGTGTGTCACCCAGTTGACTTTGGCTGAGCTGAATGGAGATGAAGCAGAGGTGTAGTATCAGGAGAACTGTTTCCTCTTGCTGTCTGTCATACACCAAGCATGACTCAGGAAGTCACATGGTATCAGTCATATACTGGAAGTTACTGGGTACCTCTTTGGTTCTTTCAAGGGCTCAGGGGGTGAGAGAAGGTTGGTATTTTCTCATGTGAAATCAGGTGACTTATCTTTATGAAAATGACATTGCCCAATACCTTCAGGTGGTCACCTTGGGTCTAGTCTTTGCAAAGTGCCAGGCTTATGCCTTCACCATGGCTACATCCTCCTTTCCCCATCACAGTCCATGCCATGCTTAGTTAGGAGATCCTTAGGTAGAACAGTTTCTCTTTGCAAGTCTGTTTTTAGGTCATAAACTCTGATTCTAGTTTTTCAGAATGTAGATATTTGAACATCAAAACAGCCTGTCTCAGTGTGCTATAGAAACTCGAGTGGATTCTTTTTTCTTCTGCCCTCTGCCCTGTCCCTAGATGGAAGGAACATCTGAAAATGTGTGGGAAATGACTGCACTGGTGGTGCTGTGCTCAGATGGGGTGAAGGACCAGGGAAGGAAGACTTTTTGTTTATGTCTCAAAATCCTATTCTGACGTCTCCTCTAGCTTTTTAGAGTTTCTCCCCTTCTTGATGATGATGAGCCCACTTGCTTTAGCAGAAGAGTAAACAGGTTGTTGTACTGGCTAGTTTTGTGTGTCAACTTGACACAGGCTGGAGTTATCACAGAGAAAGGAGCTTTAGTTGGGAAAGTGCCTCCATGAGATCCAGCTGTGGGGCATTTTCTCAATTAGTGATCAAGGAGAAGGGCCCCTTGTGCGTGGTACCACCTTTGGGCTGGTGCACTTGGGTTCTAGAAGAGAGCAGGCTGAGCAAGCCAGAGGAAGCAAGCCAGTAAGAAACATCCCTCCATGGCCTCTGCATCAGCTCCTGCTTCCTGACCTGCTTGAGGTTCCAGTCCTGACTTCCTTTAGTGATGAACTGCAACATGGAAGTATATGCTCAATAAACCCTTTCCTCCCCAACTTGCTTCTTGGTCATGATGTTTGTGCAGGAATAGAAACCCTGACTAAGACATTGTAGAAAGTTAGTCATGTGGCATTAGTACATCACAGGAAAGATGTGTTAGCAACACAAGTTTTGGCAAAGAAGGGAAAGGAAGCAGCATGGTGTCAGATCAAGGTCATCGAGGTCACAAAGAGGGATAGAGGAGGATTTTGTGAACAACATCCTTGAATTTCCAAGTACTGCCAAGAGAGATAGAACCTCTCTATTAGAGGAGTCCCAAGCTGAGTCCTAGAGCCTTGTTACATTTGGTCATTGCCTGGGTTCTACTTCTGAAAACCAAAGACTCAGCTCAACACCCAAATATGTGTTGAAAGTGCTGGAATTTTAGACTTTCAGCCAACTGCCTTCCTTGTAGCTAGATGTCAGGTCCTTTTTGGAAAGGAATCCATATGGCACATTGCCATGGTTGGTTGAAACTTCAGGGCCATATGAGCATTGCTCAGGGGGAGAACTCTGGGCTCAGGTGGGAAGCCACATGTACTGAAATTTATTTTCTGTTTCTTTCCACTCTATCTTGAAACCCATGTGACTTTCTGAGATGGCCACCAAATGAACGAGTAAGCATTAAGTGTCACAATGCAGTCACAGAGAGATGTTGATTTATAAGGATTGAAGAATTAATAATGAGTTAATTAAGTAGGAACAAGAGTCTCCTTTGGAAATTATGTCATACAGGTCAAGTAAAAAAAAAAGAGCTAATTGTTTATTCTTCTGGGAATTTAATGCTGTTTGGTAAAAACCAAAGATTTCTGGGCAAGCTGATGTTATTCAGTCTAAGCTTGCTGGAATTATGATTTCACTGCAGACCTGTGTGACATTGTATATTTACTTGGCCAAGTCAAATGATAGTGAGTGGTCCTTGATTGACAGTAGCCATGGCATAGTTTGAAACCGGGGCACATGCTTCTGACATTGAGGGAGGCTGTCATAAAGATGGGAAGGGGTGGCAGTATTGCTGGAGTGTCAGTGGCACCTGTTAAGCAGCTGGCACTGATATTTTCAACTTTTTCAAGCCAATAGTCAATGTCTGCATTGTCCATATGCACTAGAGAATGCGCATGTGCCTTCATAGTCCGGTACTTTTAATAAGAGTGTTGTGAACATCAAAATGATTGCTGCTTATATCCTGTCCTCTACTGCCCAGATTTCCCAGGAAACTTTTCAGTGAGTTTTTTTTGGGGGGTGGGTGGGTGGGAATATATTACATAATTACAAAAAAGTTTAGCCTGTATTAACAGTGTATATAAAAGCAGTGATGGTCAATCTTTGCTTGTCGTTTTAATTCTGAGCAGGGAATCCTTGCCTTTGGAAGTAAGTAGTGTTTCCCTCATTTAGCTATTATTTTTTATTTGTATATATTTGGTGTGTGGGTATGTGTCTTAGTCAGGGTTTCTATTCCTGCACAAACATCATGACCAAGAAGCAAGTTGGGGAGGAAAGGGTTTATTGAGCTTAAACTTCCACACTGCTGTTCATCACTAAAGGAAGTCAGGAGTGGAACTCAAACAGGTCAGGAAGCAGGAGCTGATGCAGAGGCCATGGAGGGATGTGCCTTACTGGCTTGCTACCCCTGACTTGCTCAGCCTGCTCTCTTATAGAACCCGAGAATACCAGCCCAGAGGTGGTAACATCTACAAGGAGCCCCACCCCCTTGACCACTAATTGAGAAAATGCCTCACAGCTGGATCTCATGGAGGCACTTCCCCAACTGAAGCTCCTTTCTCTGTGATAACTCCAGCCTGTGTCAAGTTGACACACAAAACCAGCCAGTACAATATGTGAACATGAATGTGGACACCTGTGAACCTAGAAGAAGGGTTCTAATCCCATGGAGCTAGCTTCTAGGTGTTTGTGAACCACTTGACCTGGGGACAACACTCCAGTCCTCTGCAGGAGCAGTAGGTGCTCTTAGCCTCTGAGCCACCCCCTCCAGACTCTAGTTTTATAACTTTAGATAAATAAAAGAAGCTGTCTGGTTCAGAAATATTCAAAGGCACAGTAGTGTCAAATCGAGAGGTGAAGCTTGGCTCCCTTCTGTTTCTAGTGCAGTCCTCCATTCCTTAACACTACATGCGCTCTTTACTTTTAAAACTGAATCCAACTGAAACCATCTGGTTCCAGCATGTCATTTTGTCATGGGCAGGCTGGGACTCAGTTTAATGGCAATTGGAACTAGAAATCCTGGCTCCAGGCTCTTTCCCTCCACCAAACTGACGAAGTTGAGTAATATCCAAGACTGGAGTGTGCTTTCCATACTCCTTGAGACTCCGGGAGGTCTTGCAGTCCCTCCAGCCTGGCACAGTCTCCTTGATTTCTCTCCATCTCAAGATTGCTGCTACTTATTTCTTCATCAACAAGCTGCGGAGCCTCTGGGAAATTGTAAGGAAGCTGAACAAAGACTGAAAATTGCCCAGATGAGGAGGAGGTGTACATGTCAATCTGTCCTGCAAGCCAGGATTTTATATTTTATTTTTTTTTAATTTCCCAAGCTTTCAAATGTTGCAGCTGTGGCTCACCATGCCACCAGTCTGAGATTGTGTGCAATGGGCAGAAGCCATATAAAATCCACCTCCTCATTTGTTTTCTGAAATGACTGTGGGGTACTGACCAAAACCTTCATGGACAGGCTGGGGATGTGTATAGATCAGAGAGAGAGAATGCTTTCCTAGAATGTGCAAAGACCCCAATTCAATCCTTAGTACTGTAAAACAAACAAACAAACAAACAAACTAAACAAACAAACAAAACCAAAACAAAACCCTATTATATGATGGTACCAGCTCTAAGTACAACTGTATTTGTTGGCTGTAGTGGTCTGTGCCTATGGTCCTAACTCAATAAGCTGAGTTAGAAGCTATTCTGAGTTACATAGTATCTTTTCCTCAACTGACCACCCACCCACCCAAACAAACAAACAAACAAACAGGCAACATTCTTCTTGAATGTCAAGAGAGAAAACATTTGGTTAGGATCGTGTCTTTCCTCCCTTCTTACTCATCTCAACAGCACTGTAGTCTCAGCGTTTGTACCTTGTTATTTTTATCTGTAATTCCAGGGAAAAGTGAAGTATCAGCAGTTGAAGTATGACTTGGGGAAAGACATTTTTATTGCTTAAATTATTCTTTTCAGGGAGACAAGCGGAGCCAAAAAGGGCTCATTACCAACCCGAAGGTGCTTGAGAAAAATTTACACCCTTTAAGGTATTTTAAGCTTTCAGAAGTATTTTGAGTGAAAAGACTTATTTTAGGCTCCTGGAGAGTCCTGTTTCGGAAGGGTAGAGCTAGACTCTAGGCAGCTGGTATGGTGTGTGGGCACGCTGGCTCTGTGAGGCATTCTGTCTGGGTTGAGACTCTGCCCCTGCCAGCAGGGATGGTCAAATCAGTTTCTTCACTAGAAGAAAGTTTAATATCTGTGACTAAAAATTGGACTCATAGCATTTTTGTGAGGATTAACTGATACACTCACATGTTTATATTAATGGGAATGCCCCCAAGTTAAACATGATTGAAAATTGGATCCACATCAGTATAGACAAAAGACATTTATTCTCCTACATTTTGCTCCTTCAAAGGCAAAAACCCAGGAGTAAACCCAGAAGCTTAGAATAACCAAGACATATTTCACATATCAAATGATGTCCAAGAAGGAGGAAGAACAAAGTATGGATTATTGGGTCCTTTGTAGAAAGGGGAAAAACGCCCACAGATGGAGCTACAGAGACAAAAGATGGAGCAGAGTCTAAGGGAAAGACCACCAGAGATTATCCTACCCAGGGATCCATACCATATACAGTTACAAAACCCAGACACTATTGTGAATACCCACAAGTGCTGGCTGACCAGAACTGGATATAGATATCACCTGGGAGGCTCTCCTAGTGCATGACAAATACAGAAGGGGACACTCTCAGCCAGCCATTGAACTGAGCACAGGGTCCCCAATAGGGGAGCCAGAGAAAGGACCCAAGTAGCTGAAGGGGTTTGCATCGCCATAGGAGGAACAACAATATGAGCCACCCAGTACTCCCAGAACTCCCAGGGACAAAAACATCAATCAAAGAGTACACATGGAGTTCCCCATGGCTCCAGATACATCGGCAGCAGAGGATGGTCTTGTTAGACACCAAAGGGACGAGAGGCCCTTGGTCCTGGAAAGACTTGATGCTGTAGTGTAGAGGAATACCAGGACAGGGAAGTGGGGGGGGGGAGGGTTGATTGGGGAAGGGGAGATGGCTTATGGGATTTTGGGGCACTGGGGGAATCAGGAAAGGGGACAACATTTGGAATGTAAATAAAGGATATATTTAATAAAAAAAACTGACTCTAGGCTCAGAAAATGTTATCATAGCTTTGTGCCTCTATCTAAGTAAGTGGCAGCTGTTGCCACAACCCTTCTTTCTGGTCCATGAGAAAGTCATTATTCGTGGCTCTGGTTAGTCACACTTCTGTCTCTGAATAAATGCTGAGCTCAGTGGTAAAGACCTGGGTGTCATGATTTCAGGATCTGAAATTGGATTCAACTTTGGGAGCCCTTATAGCCTGAAAATGTGTGTACCTAACTACCCAGAAAGAAACCAGGGATGTTACAAGAAGGAACAAACCGCGTGCCTTAAGTATCCTAAGTGCTTAACTTAGTGCAGTGATTCTTTAACCATTAAAATGCCCAGCAAATGGAGGCTTAGGCTTCTGTCACCACCACCACCACCATCCTCATCATCCTTGTCATTGCCATCATCATCATCAACATCCTCAACTGCTTACAGGGAATGGACCTCAGAACAAGTGCCTTTGTTTTACTTGACAAGGGATCACATTCCACACAGGGAACTAAGAGACCAAAATCCATATTGTGTCACAGACAATCACTGATGAGCCTAACTCATGCCTTTGCCTTCTCTGCTTTCTCAGCCTCATGGACCCTCCTTATGTGCCTCCTATTCCTTAAGTTAGCAATCTGTCATTTAAAGACACATCTCGGGAGCCCACTGTGCTAGCCATCTCAGAAACAAGTGCAGGTTGGGCTGGTGAGATAGCATTTACTGCCAAGCCTTCCAATCTAAGTTTGATCCTTGGGACCCACGTGGTGGAAAGGAGTACTGACTTTTGCAAGTTTTCCATATGTATATAAGTATAATATGTAATTTTTTACAAAGGAAACGCTGCAGCCTTTGGTGTGTTTGGTCACGCTCAGCATTTCCTGAGTGCAATCTTAAGCATTCAGTGCTGGAAAGCACTGTGGCTCCATCCACTTGTGATGGGATTATTTTCTGTGCAGTCACTCTACCGTACTGAGTGCTCCCCGGAGGGTGACTACTGACTTCATGGACAGCGCACACAGTCATCACTTGCAGCCGCTCACCCATAGCCACACATTTACCATAGGTAACCCGAAGGCAGGGAATGTATGCTCACCCATGTTCCTTAACACACGATCTGGTCTTATTATAACAGGGCAGTAGGGATTGCTGCTATACAGCAGCATTATAATATAGCAAGTTATGGATTCAGCTTACATACCTACATCAATGGATTAAAAATAAAGGAGGGGCCGGGGAAAGAGCTTACTAGATAAAGCGCTTAGCACATGAGTATGAAGACCTAAGTTTGAACTTCCAGAGCCTGAGCTGGACATGATCATGTTTATCTATAATGTATATGATCCCAGTGAGCCTATGAGATGGGAGACAGAGCAGGAAATGCTCTAGAAGATTCTAGGCCAAGTAACAAGAGACTCTGTCTCCAACAAGATAGAAAGTAAACAGCAAAACCTGACTCCACGTGCATACGATGCCACATGCATGCATGTTTGCACACAGACGTGTCTACACATACACAAGGAAAAAAAGAAAAGGTGGCATGGACACAGAATCAAGTTTTATTCAGCCACAAATGGCAGTATTGTGTGCTTTGCAGGAAGATGGGTGGACCTGGGTATTGTTGCATAAGCAAATTAAGTCAGGCTTAGAAAGGCAAGTGGTGCTGTTTTCTCTCCTATATATGTGGTCATGTGACACAAACAGGATCTAACCCCGAAAGGAGAACAGGGACAACTTGGGGAGGAGTAGGATAGCAGAAAAGCAGGAAGGGAAGAGGTTGGAGAGCAGCGAGGAGACAGTGGAGGACAGTATGGTTGGATCTGGTTGAGTATAGGATATACTCAAAAGAAAGCATTATTAGGAAAATTCTCCCTTTGTACAAAGAATCTGTGCCGATAGTTTCAAAAAAAAAAAAAAAAAAACAAAAAACACTTCATAGTTGAAACACTCCCGTGAGCTGAGTGGTGTTTCCGTCTGTGACTTTATATTTCTCAGGCCCCATCTAGACCCCAGGTCTGTAGAAGAGGCCCTGGGGAATTTCTGCCACATTGCTTGGTTTCTGTCTGGCTGCCTTCCTCACTTTTCCACCTCAGTGACCCATACCTCTGGCCCCACCCCCTTGCAAATGGCTGAGAGGTGGTGACAAGTCCCCCAGCTATTTGTCCAGCCTGTACTGCAGAGCAAAACAAGGAGGGCTATATTTCAAGAGCCGTAGACATCCTCTTCCTGGAAATGGCATAAACGCTATGTTTCACTGAAAAAACACATGTGTATATTGGAGCTGTTAAGAATGCTTGCAGAAGCAGGAAGGTGGACAGGTCCCTGACATCTTCTTAACAAGGCACGGTTTCCACCAATAACACCCAGAAGAAATGCAGTGCGTGGACGGGAACTGCATGCTAGGGAAGCAGTGGTTAATGGGCTCAGAAGTTGGTTAAGGCCACCTGTGAGGGCAGGATGTAAGAGAGGATCCAGACGGGTGGTCAGCAGGATGAAAAGTGAGTCCAGGCCCTGTCTCCCATGAGCTGAGTGGTGTTATACAATGATCATCACTGTCTAGGTCCAGAACTTTCAAACCACCCAGATGTGAGACACCACACACAGCCATCAATCTTTCCCCATTTCCCTTTTTCTTTACCCCCCTTGGAAACTACTATCTTTAAAATTTCTTGACATTTGCTGTTTTTGCCCGCTGTATGCCAACAGCCTCATGTAAGATACGCGTTCCATGTTTGTCTTCTTTGGCTTAGCGTGATATTGTCAGGGGTTTACCTTATCTGTAGCAGGTATCACTGCTTTATTTCTTTTCGTGTCCAAAACAGTACTCCATCATAGACCACGCATCACATTTCTTCATCAGATGGTTGACATGTACGTTACTTACACGAGTCGGCTAGCTGTGAACGAACTACTGAATTTTGTTTTCTACTGTGTGAGTAGAGTGCTGTGGGGAAATTTCAGCCCATTCAGTCCAAAGAGATGAGAAAAGATCCATTCTAAGTTCCACATTTCTAAAGAAGAGAATCAGAGGTGTGACCACAAGGCAGAGGCAGTGAGACAGACTCTAGGATGTGGGGAAGAGTAGCTTCTCTAACAAGAACTGCGAGGGCATAACAGTCATGATACACTTGGCGTGTTACCAAATAATCACATCTGGCCATCGCCAGTGCCTGTTTCGTTCCTCACAAGGCAGGAACGTTGTATCATATAAATGTAGTAGGACCCCACTTTGCTCAGTGATGCTGTCTGCATTTCCCATTGGAGCTTATGAATGTCAACATTAGATTTAAATGGAGCTTTCAGAATTTCATTTCAGCTCATGAGGTGCTCACACACCATAAAGAACCACAAGATCCCAAATGTCCCAATGTCTGTCTGTGATTCTCCTCCACTCACCTGCAATATTTATTTACTCTTTCTTCGGGGCCCCATCCTGCTTGGTTTTTATACCTTTATCATAGCTCCTGATGTTCTGTGTCCTCAGTGATCCACTGTGTTGGTTGGTGTGTGAGGCCTTAGTTGGGAGGAGGGAAAGAAGCATCTTTTCCAAGTGTCCAGAAACCAGCTTAGCATACAGTAGTTGCTCAGTAAATGGGAAACCAGTAAATGATGGATGTTCTGTTGATCTTTTCCTCTGAACAAGCATCCTGTTGATAGACATTTCATTTCTCAAAGCCACACCATCCAGGCAAGCATGACTTATGTTATTATTATTTTTTTTTTTAGCCTAGACATTGTTTTGCCCCCTGTGAGTCATCCCCTAGGTCAGCATTGGTCTCTTTGAAAATAAAATAGATGGGGCGACAAGCACATTTACCCTTAGATGAGCAGGGAAGTGCAGAAGATCCTAAGACAGAGAGAGTAGGATGTTTGGTTTGCTCTTCTTTCCCTGGCTACTGCCAAATTCTGAAGCCTGATCCTTCCATGTGCCTGTAGATAAGAAACCACGAGGGTACTTTAGGGAAGGCCATGTTGTCCACCAGAGCCTCATCATGGGCCACCCAGGGTTACTGCATATTGATGTGTGATGTTTCTCAGAATATTTAATGGATTGCCCCATGCACTCAATAGCTGTCAGTTTTTTAATCTCAAGACTCTCTAGATGCCAGTCTTTCCGCAATCCTGCTGCCTGCTTATTTGGCGAAGCAGAGAAAATGGGGTCAGCCAATTTCTGTCAGAGCTGAGCACGAAGGATCAGGTGTATCTCTGCAAAGCCTAATGGGAGAACCTTCTATTTTTTAATAGTGGCATCTGGCTGCTGCTGAGCCTGTGGCTTTGTAAGATCTGTGCTTTGGGCTGCTGCCCATGCGAATCCTTTCTGCTTAGGGTCTTTGTCTTGAATAGGCTGCAACATACATTGCCTGTAGGGTCCCCTTACCATTGTTTGTTTCTTTTTTGTTTGTTTCTTCCACGTGACATCTAAGAGTAGCCAAGGCAAGCAGAAATGAGCAACCCTGGACACTGTTTTGAAATTCTGGAAACTGCCAAAGGGACATTGCTGGGAAGTAAGAGGATGCACGAAATGTGAGGAAGAGCTTCCCTTATAGCAAAATCCGAGGAGCAGGCTGATATACTGTGTTTTAGAGATGCTCTGTTCTGAGTGTTAGTCTCTAGTTACTCATGACTGCTAAGCTTTTGACACTAGGCTCATCTGCACTGAGATGCAAAGAAGTGTACATTTCATACCAGTTTCCCAAATAGAGAACAGGACCGACGATGAAATCTCAGTTTTTATTGACTTAATTTAAAAGTGAATGTTTTTGTGTTGCTATGATAGCATGTTTGATGCATAGCATGGATTGGAATGCATTAATTAATTTTAGTATTTTTAATGTGGCTTTTAGGTAGTTTCATGTGGCAGTTAGAAAAGATTTTGCTGAACATAGCTTTGTCCTTTTATTTCCATTGGTCAGCCTTGTCTTAGAGGTTAGGCATGCAGGCTGTGGAGATGAATGTGGATTTGAATGCTGGCTTGTAATTGCTAACTGTGTGTCCTCAGGCACAGTGGCTTTCAAACCCTCCACAGAGACCTACCCTAATGATTGATTTTGCAACGTACCTTGTGGTATTTATGCAAACCTGAGAAAATGGATGGAATATTTTTGTCCCTTATCACATATGCAAAGCATGCTGATATGTGTCACCCATGTCCCATCCTATCCTGCCTGGTGTTCATTTGAAGAAGCACTTGTCACAGTCTTGGTGAATTCCACCAGCACAAATGGGCAGCAAACTCAGTTTAACCTTTACATATCTTAGCTGTCTCATCTGCAAAAGGAGGCATAACACCATAACCTCGTCCAGTTATGCTGAGAATCTGCATTAACATGGTCTGTGTACGCCACAGTGTCTGCTAACGGAGCATTGGTAAGCAGAAGAAAATATTATCATGGTACTTCTTGTTAACCTGTGTGTGACATACTCCATGAACCTCTACAAAGCCTGAGACTGTAGAGAGTATATGATCCTGTGTGTGCTTTTTCCTGTATATACATACTTATGAGAAAAAGCGTTTTTCTTTAATCAGTGTGTGTGTGTGTGTGTGTGTGTGTGTCACAGCTTAGAGAAAACATCAGAGAAACCACAATTGTTAAATATACAGACCCATTTTCTTCAGGGGAAGAAAATGATTGATGCCTGGTCACCCAGAAGTCTGGAGTGAATGTTACTTAACAACCTGGTGATCTTCTGCTAGTCTATTGAAACCACCTTCACCTGAATCCCCTGACATCCTGAGCATTGACTAGGCATGAATCCTGAGTTTTGTCTCAGTAAATAGAATCCGTTCTTATGAAAGAAGTCCCAGTTTCTTTGCATACTCCACCAATAGAATCTATCTTTGAGCTTGTTACAGATACTTCTTTCCTGTTCCCTTACCCTAAGCACTGTTTATCGGTTAGTAGAACCCACTCTTCTGGTAAAGGTCAAGAGTGCTTTGCTCTAGAGGTGTATTTTGCAAGGGAATTTTGATGTAGCTATCCCTGCAGCTTTGTTATAATAATTGTCATATAGAGACACAGCAATGTGATACTGTGTTTAAATAGATAAGAAAAATAAATCATGAGGTCAGACTCTGGAAATTTAAAACCCATCATCTGCTAAAGTAATGCTAATGTGATTTTATTTTTCACTTCTCTTAAGTCATTTCTCTCCTTACTGTGATGCTTGATGGGACCTCAGTGTGAATGAGTGAGTGAGTGAGTGAGTGTGTGTGTGTGTGTGTGTGTGTGTATGTGTACATGTATCATTTTAAAAATATTTTTATTTTCTATATTCTTTGTTTACATTCCAAATGATTTCCCCTTTCCCAGATCCCCCCTCCCCATATGTCCCATAAACCTTCTTCTCTCCATCCATTCTCCAATCACCTCCCTCCTTTTTCTCTGTCCTTATATTCCTCTCCAATGCTAGATCAATCCTTTCCAGGATCAGGACCCTCTCCATACTTCTTCATGGGAGTCATTTGTTATGTGATTTGTGCCTTGGGTATTCAGAGCTTCTGGGCTAATTAATATCCACTTATCAGAGACTGCATTCCATGTGTATTCTTTTGTGATTGGGCTACCTCACTTAGGATGATATTTTCCAGATCAAACCATTTGCCTAAAAATTTTGTGAATTCATTGTTTCTAATTGCTGAGTAGTATTCCATTGTGTAAATATACCACATTTTCTGTATCCATTCCTCCTTTGAGGGGCATCTGGGTTCTTTCCAGCTTCTGGCTATTATAAATAAGGCTGCTATGAACATAATGGAGCATGTGTCTTTATTGCATGCCAGGGAATCCTTTGGGTATATGCCCAGGAGAGGTATATAGCAGGGTCCTCCAGAAGTGTCATGTCCAGTTTTCTGAGGAACCACAAGACTGATTTCCAAAGTGGCTATACCATCTTACAGCCCCACCAGCAGTGGAGGAGTGTTTCTCTTTCTCCACATCCTTGCCAACACCTGCTGCCTCCTGAGTTTTTGACCTTAGCCATTCTGACTGGTGTAAGGTGAATCTCAGGGTTGTTTTGATTTGCATTTCCCTAATGACTAATGATGTTGAGCACTTCTTAAGGTGCCTCTCGGCCATCCGGAATTCTTCAGGTGAAAATTCTTTGTTTAGATCTGTACCCCATTTTTTAATAGGGTTATTTGCTTTCATGGGGTCTAACTTCTTTAGTTCTTTGTATATAGTGGATATTAGCCCTCTCTCAGATGTAGGGTTGGTGAATATCCTTTCCCAATTTGATGGTTGCCATTTTGTCCTTTTAACAATGTCCTTTGCCTTACAGAAACTTTGTAATTTTATGAGGTCCCATTTGTCAATTCTTGATCTTAGAGCATAAGCTATTGGTGTTCTGTTCAGGAACTTTTCCCCTGTGCCCATGTCCTCAAGGGTCTTCCCCAGTTTCTTTTCTATTAGTTTCAGTGTGTCTGGTTTTACATGGAGGTCCTTGATCCACTTGGAGTGAAGTTTAGTACATGGAGATAAGAATGGATCAATTCGCATTCTTCTGCATGCTGACCTCCAATTGAACCAGCACCATTTGTTGATCAGGCTATCTTTTTTCCACTGGATGTTTTCAGCTCCTTTGTGAAAGATCAAGTGACAAATAGGTGTGTGGATTCATTTCTGGATCTTCAATTCTATTCCATTGGTCCACTTGTCTGTCACTGTGCCAATACCATGCAGTTTTTAACACTATTGCTCTGTAGTATTGCTTGAAGTCAGGGATACTGATTCCCCCAGAATTTCTTTTGTTGTTGAGAATAGTTTTAGCTATCCTGGGTTTTTTGTTATTCCAGAAGAATTTGAGAATTGCTTTTTCTAACTCTGTGAAGAACTGAGTTGGAATTTTGATGGGGATTGTGTTGAATCTGTAGATTGCTTTTGACAAGATGGCCATTTTAAGTATATTAATCCGGCCAATCCACAAATATGGCAGATTTTTCCATTTTCTGAGGTCTTCTTCAATTTCCTTCTTGAGAGATCTGAAATTCTTGTCGTATAGATATTTCACTTGTTTGGTTAGAGTCACACCAAGATACTTTATATTGTGTGTGGCTATTGTGAAGGGTGTCATTTCCCTAACTTCTTTCTCAGCCTGCTTATCCTTTGTGTATAGGAAGGCAACTGACTTGCTTGAGTTGATTTTATAACCAGCCACTTTGCTGAAGTTGTTTATCAGCTGTAGGAATTCTCTGGTGGAGGTTTTCGGGTCACTTAAGTAGACTATCATGTCATCTGCAAATAGTGATAATTTGACTTCTCCCTTTCCAGTTTGTATCCCCTTGACCTCCTTATGTTGTCTAATTGCTCTAGCTAGAACTTCAAGTACTATAATGAAAAGATATGGAGAGATAGGACAGCCTTGTCCAGTCTCTGATTTTAGTGGGATTGCTTCAAGTTTCTCTCTGTTTAGTTTGATGTTAGCTACCAGTTTGCTGTATATTGCTTTAACGATGTTTAGGTATGGGCCTTGAATTCCTGTTCTTTCCAAGACTTTTAGCATGAAAGGATGCTGAATTTTGTCAAATGCTTTTTCTGCATCTAATGAGATGATCATGTGGTTTTTTTTAGTTTGTTTATGTAGTGATAGCATTGATGGATTTTCTTATATTGAATCATCCCTGCATCCCTGGGATGAAGCCTACTTATTCATGGTGGATGATCATTTTGATGTGTTCTTGGATTCAGTTGGTAAGAATTTTATTAAGTATTTTTGCATCAATATTCATAAGGGAAATTGGCCTGAAGTTCTCTTTCTTTGTTGGATCTTTGTGTGGTTTTGGTATCAGCAAAATTGTGGCTTCATAGAACGAGTTGGGTAGAGTTTCTTCTGTTTCTATTTTGTGGAATAGTTTGAAGAGTATTGGTGTTAGGTCTTCTATGAAGGTATGATAGAATTCTGCACTGAAGCCATCTGGTCCCGTACTTTTTTTTGGTTGGGAGACTTTCTATGACCCTTTTTATTTCTTCAGGTGTTATGGGACTGTTTAGATGATCTATTTGATCCTGCTTTAGTTTTGGTGTGGGATATCTGTCTAGGAAACTGTCCATTTCCTCCAGATTCTCCAGTTGTGTTGAGTACAGGCTCTTGTAGTAGGATCTAATGATTTTTTCAATTTCCTTAGTTTCTGTTGTTATATCTCCCCTTTCATTTCTAAGTTTGTTAGTTTGGATACTTTCTCTGTGCCCTTTGGTCAGTCTGTCTAAGGGTTTATCTATCTTGTTGATTTTCTCAAAGAACCAGCTCCTGGTTTTGTTGATTTTTTGTATGGTTCTCTTTGTTTCTACTTGATTGATTTAGGCCCTGAGTTTGATGATTTCCTGCCTTCTACTCCTCCTGGGTGAAATAGCTTCTTTTTGTTCCAGGTCTTTCAGGTGTGTCATTAAGCTGTTAGTGTATGCTCTCTCCATTTTCTTTTTGGAGGCACTCAGGGTTATGAGTTTTCCTCTTAGCACTGCTTTCATTGTGTCCCATAGATTTGGGTATGTTGTGTCTTCATTTTCATTAAGTTCTAAAAAGTCTTTAATTTCTTTCTGTATTTCTTCCTTGACCAAGGTATCATTGAGTAGAATGCTGTTCAGTTTCCATGTATATGTGGGTTTTCTGTTGTTTTTGTTGCTGTTGAAGACCACTTTTACTCCATAGTGATCCTATAGGAGGCATGGGATTAGTTCGATCTTCTTATATTTGTTGAGGTCTGTCTTGTGACCAATTATATGGTCGGTTTTGGAGGAGGTACCATGAGGTGCTGAGAAAACAGTATATTCTTTTGCTTTAGGATAAAATGTTCTATATATATCTGTTAAATCTAATTGGTCCAAAGCTTCAATTAGTTTCACAGTGTCCCTGTTCAGTTTCTGTTTTCCTGATCGGTCCATTGAGGAAAGTGCAGTGTTGAAGTCACTCACAATTATTGTGTTAGGTGCAATGTGTGCTTTGAGCTTTAGTAAAGTTTCTTTTATGAGTAAGGGTTCCCTTGCATTTGGAGCATAGATGTTCAGGATTGAGAGTTCTTCTTGTTGTATTTTTCCTTTGACCAGCAAGAAGTGTCCCTCAGAGTCTCTTTTGATGACTTTGGGTTGAAAGTCAATTTTATCTGATATTAGAATGGCTACTCCAGCTTGTTTCCTGAGACCATTTGCTTGTAAAATTGTCTTCCAGCCTTTTACTCTAAGGTAGTGCTTGTCTTTGACCCTGAGGTGTGTTTCCTGTATGCAGCAAAATGTAGGGTCCTGTTTATGTATCCATTCGGTTAGTCTATGTCTTTTTGTTGGGGCATTTAGCCCATTGATGTTAAGAGATATTAATGAATAGTGATATTACTTCCTGTCATTTTTGATGTTATTTTTTAAATGTGATTGGTTATCTTCTTTTGGGTTTGATGAAAGAAGGTTACTATCTTGCTTTTTCCAGGGTGAAGTTTCCCTCCTTATATTGGTGTTTTCCTCCTGTTATCCTTTGTAGGCTGGGTTTGTGGATAGATATTGGGTAAACTTGGTTTTGTCATGGAATATCTTAGTTTCTCCATCTATGGTGATTGAGAGTTTTGCTGGGTATAGTAGTTTTGGCTGGCATTTGTATTCTCTTAGAGTCTGCATGAGATCTGCCCAGGATCTTCTAGCTTTCATAGTCGCAGGTGAGAAGTCTGGTGTGATTTTGATAGGCCTTCCTTTATATGTTACTTGGCCTTTTTCTCTTACTGCCTTTTATCTTCTTTCTTTGTTTAGTACATTTGGGGTTTTGATTATTATGTGACGGGAGGTATTTATGTTCTGGTCTAGTCTGTTTGGAGTTCTGTAGGCTTCTTGTATATTCATGGGCATCTCTCTCTTTAGGTTAGGGAAGTTTTCTTCCACAATTTTATTGAAGATATTTGCTGGCCCTTTAAGTTGTAAATCTTTACTCTCATCTATGCCTATAATCCTTAGGTTTGGTCTTCTCATTGTGTCCTGGATTTCCTGGATGCTTTGGGTTACAAGCTTTTTGCATTTTGCATTTTCTTTAACTGTTGAGTCCATGGTTTCTATGGTATCTTCAGCATCTGAGGTTATTTCTTCTATCTCTTGTATTCTGTTGTTAATATTTGCATCTATGTCCCCTGATTTCTTCCCAAGGTTTTCTATCTCCAAAGTTGTCTCCCTTTGAGTTTTCTTAGTTGTTTCTACTTCTGATTTTAGATCCTGGATGGTTTTGCTTAGCTCCTTCACTTGCTTGTTTGTGCTTTCCTGTAATTCTTTAAGAGATTTTTGTGTTTCCTCTTTCATGACCTCAGCCTGTTGATCAAAGTTCTCCTGTATTTCTTTAAGTGATTTTTGCGTTTCCTCATTATTGGCTTTTGTATTCTCCTGAATTTCTTTCAATGATTTTTTTTGTGTTTCCTTTGTAAGGGCTTCTAACTTTGATCCATTTTCTCCTTAATTTCTTTAAGTATGTCCTTCATGTGTTCCTGTACCAGCATCATGACCAGTGATTTTAAATCTAAATCTTGTTTTTCTGGTGTGATGGGGTATCCAGGACATGCTGTTAAAGGAGAATTGGGTTCAGATGCTGCCATATTGCCTTGATTTCTGTTAGTGATGTTCCTGCAGTTGCCTTTTGCCATCTAGATCTCACTGGTGTTATTTGGTCTTGTTGTCAATGCTGGACTCACCAGTGCAAGCTGCCCCTTCCCAGGTGGCCTCTGGTGCACAGCTTACCTCCTGCACTGCCTGGAGACAGGGTGCTGTGGCCCAGGCTGTTCAGATCCAGAAGCATACACCTGAAGGCTCCTGCCTGGGGCCTGCTGGACTCACCAGAGCACACTGACTCCTCCCAGCTGGCCTCCTGGGTGCCCCTCTGGCCTCTTGCAGGTCCTGGAGATGTGGTATTGTAGCCCAGGTTGTTCTGGATCCCGAAGAGGAGATCTGAAGGCTCCCTCCAGAGGCCTCAGGACTGGAACCTAAGCTCTGTGGGGCGGGACCCACAGGAGCAAGCTGTGTCCTCCCAGTCTGCTTCCAGGTGCACACCAGGCTCTTGCACTTACTGGAAACCGAGTGCTGTGGCCCAGGCTGTTCAGATCCCAAAGCAGACACCTGAAGGCTCCCACCCCAGGCCTGCTGGAGTCACCAGAGCACACTGACTCCTCCCAGCCTGCCTCCGGGTGCCCCTCTCGGTTACATGTATCTTATAGAAATGGTACAGTGGTTAAGATTGCTAACTGCTTTTGCAGAAGACCCACGTTCAGTTCTAAGCCTACACTGAGCTGCAACCAATGCCTGCAGCTCTAGTTCTCGAGGAGCTGATGCCTTCTTTTGGCCCCTGCAGATACCTACACACATGTGGTGCACTTATATAAACTTAGGCACATACACATAAATTAAAAAGTAAACCAATCTTCATTTTTTCTGTGTATTTGTATGAATGAGGTCTATGTGCATGTGTGAATTCATGTGTGTATGTTCTTGTTAGTATATGCACATATGTGAGTATATGTATATATGCACCTATATGCATGCATGTGCATGTATGTATGTGTTGTGTGTGTTTGTGTATGTGTGTGTGTGTGTGTGTGTGTGTGTATGTGTGTGAAGGATGATGTCAGATGTCTTACTTCATCGCTCTCAGTTATTCCTTTGAGATCTCTCACAATCTAGAATTCAACTAGTGACCTCTAAGTCTCATAGAGTCTTTGGTTCCCCTGATTCTGCTATATGTTAAAAGTGAAATTTATAAATTAAATAAAATCATACTGTTGTATATTCTCCTTTCTCCTTGTAATGATGAGAAATTACAAAATTCCTATATGATAAGATTAAGGAAAAGGTTTACACAGGCATCACAATTTAATCGCTGTAGAATGATCAGCTTGATAACCATGACAGCTGCTAGCTGACTAGTTGGTGGGCACTACAAACATCAAAAATATACTGGACACAGGGATGCTTCATTTAGGGTAAGATAGACAGGGATAGTGTGAGATTTCAACAAACAGTACACAATGTAAAACTTATAAATTGCATAGTTCTTGATTTTTTTCTACTGACTGGTTTTGGACTGAAGTTAACATCAGTTAACTAAAATTTGGATCAGTAAAATTGTGATTATGATGGTGGGGAGAACAACCATATCCCAGAAGGCTCTCCAGTGTCCCTATGAGCACTTATCATCCACCAAATAAGAGCAACACTTAGAATATTAGCTGTTCTCACTGTTGACACTATCTTAAAAATATCTGTGTGATATTTTGAGTGAGGTCATGGAGTATCCTTGTGAATGGTGTGAACAGTAACTTCAGGGTTTCCAGGCCACTGCTCCTTATGTGTTGTGGTGTCTGAAGTGATTTCTCCCCGTGTCTGTGATCTGAGTAACTACAGATTCTCCAGAGTCAGATATTCTGAATGCTATCATCCATTGCTCTGAACTTACCTTTAATAAACATAGAACATGGAAAGGTCTTTTTTTGTTGTTGTTGTTCAGAAGCGCTCTGGAATTACAAAACCTGGGCTTCATACCTTGGGTTCTCCCACCTTATATTCTCTTCCACCTTGCTCTGTTTCTCACACCAAGGTCTCTTGGTCCTTGTGTCCTTGCCTATGTAATGGGAACAACAGTACCTTGGGTTCACCTGTACACGGTATACCAGCTACAGAGCAGGAAACAGCCACGAGGTTGTGGCTTTTGAGTCATTTTTATGGCACAAGCCTGGTAAGATCTCTGAAGAATGCTAATTCCTTGGCTTCACCCTCGATATGTAATCAGGGCACCTCAGATGTAAAGGACAACATTCCGATGCTTTTGACTTTGGCTGGCCTTCTTGGAATGAATTCACCGGCACTACTTCTAACATGACTGGAATATACACAAAGGCTGTGTGCCCTATGCACAGCTCCTGTGAATAGAATTTTCCAGGCCACCTGGCTCAATTCTCATGCTTGCTCTTCCTTAGATACAAAGAAAATGTGACTTGAAGCAGCTCAGAGCAGCTTTCTGTATCCCTGAACCTTTGAGCCTCCAACCGGTTCTTGATTTGGCAGTGCGGGGGGGGGGAGAGAGAGAGAGAGAGAGAGAGAGAGAGAGAGAGAGAGAGAGAGAGAGATTGAGAGAGAGAGAGAGATTGAGAGAGAGAGAGAGAGAGAGAGAGAGAGAGAGAGAGAGAGAGAGAGAGAGAGAGGTCTATCTCCATGGGCCTGTTCATCCAGCAAGGGAATCTCTGTGTTCTCTGCAGACACTGTTCTTCAGCTGAGATTTGGCAAAGAGCAGGATTGGCAGGTCATAACAGCTTTCAAAGCCCCAGTGCCTCCATTCGTCAGTAAGAGAACTTTCGGGGATAGTTGTGATGTTTCAGAGTGGTTTGGTCCCATGTATTTTTAATACCCTTGTCATGGTTTGGGGCTATGTCAGGCTTCAGACATAATGAACCATACTGGTAGAGGGTTTCCCTCATGGCACTTA
This sequence comes from Apodemus sylvaticus, assembly GCF_947179515.1. NCBI lineage: Eukaryota > Metazoa > Chordata > Mammalia > Rodentia > Muridae > Apodemus > Apodemus sylvaticus. Next base: position 76,848,962 of record NC_067481.1, read on the forward strand.
TTCGCTAGGGTCTTAATACTCTTTTTTGTCCTATTGATGAAGGAAGGTCTCTCATCTAAGCTTGGAAGGATGACTGAATGCATGGTATACAGTTATTGTGTAGATAAGAGCCATGTCAGTTGACTAGTCACATGACTTCTTAGGGAGGTAGAAATTGGAAGCAGGATTTACAATCAAAGTCTTGGAAATCAGGTTTGTAGTATCAAAAGGGTGTGGAATTCTTGGTTCCACTTGATGTCTGATTGGCTTATTCATACGGTACTTCACTTATTCAGGGGCTAGTGACTGTCCTCACTCTACCCCTTGATATAGCATCTGCCCAAGCTGCTCTTGAAATATTCTACTCATTCCTTTTCTCTTTATTGCCAATGCTTCTCATCCTCCATTCTCTCCTGCATCCCTCCCCCAGGCCATTCTCCCTGGATCAGCTGTTATCATAGTGATTTCCAGACCTAAAAAAGTATCAGAAATGCAGATTCTTGGGCTCTATCTCAGAGCTATTGGACTAAAAGACTCTAGGAATGAAGCCTAACAGTCTGAGTTTTTAACTAACTCTCTAGATGGTAAAGCCTAAGAACCACTGTGCTGGATAATTCCAAGTACTTTTTGTGAACTTGATCTCTTCCAAATGGTTTCTGACAGACTCACAGCCCCTTATATCATTATTCTAGATCGATACCAATGCCATTTCTCAGGGGAGACTTTTACAATGGCCCCTTAGTTAAATACTCTTCTGGCCCTGTAGGCTTCTGCATTACATAGTGTTCTGGTTATGACATCTTGCACCATCTCTTTGTCTTGGTTACTGATGTGGCTAGCACTGAGTTTTGAGCAAGGCTGTTGACAAGTTCTTTTTAGACTCTGGGTTTGAATCCCTCTTCTAATTCTTTGGCTTGAGTGAACTGCTTGACTTTTCTTCAAGGTAATTTACTTATCTGTACAATGACTAGGACAACAGCCACCTCCTAGGTTATCACGAGAACAAAGTGACGTACCAAAGCCATTGGTGTTGCCTGCCAGTTGGTGAACACTCAGCATATGTTAGTAATGACTATCTCATCTTTACCAATAGAAGTGACTTTCTTGGTGCTTTAGGTCCCTCACTGAGAAATGAGGATAATATTATCATGATATAACAATTGTTGTAAAGAATAAATGGGACTATAAATTCCAAGTGCTGGCACAAAGGAATTATACAGGAAAGCTCAATGCCTACCATTCTCACTGTCTGACTGGGTGGAAAGTATTGATGGTCTCTTGTGGTCCTGTCAGTCAGACAGTATGCCTGAGGATGCAGGGTTGCTCAGAAGAAACTGATGTCCACCAACCCACAAGTGAACCCCACTTCCATGAAGCACCATGCATTTTTGTTTTTTCCTCCCCTCCCCATTTCATGTCTCTTTGTATCCATGGAGATGACTCCTGCTAGGGGAATCACGATTTGTGCTTATATTTTTAGCAATAATCTCTGTTGTTTGATGTTAAGTAAGAGAGAGGAGTCTGTGTACATTGCTCCTTCACAGTGCACCCTCCTCCCCATCCACACTTGGAGCTTGTGAGAGTTTCATTAGAAAAAAAAATGTTCATTGGTGAGAGTGGAGATGTCACTCCACAATCAGGCACTTTTGAAATGTCCCACTTATGTCTTGACACAGTGTTGGGGAGGTCCTATCTAGCTGTCTTTTCTTTTTAGAGAAATGGCTTCTAAAGGAGCTTTCCTATGTCTCTGGGGATGGTGTGTATAAAGTTAGCCTCCACTCTTCTGGGTCCAGATTTCTATCCAAGCATTTAGCCCGTCGTGATCTTATTATTATCACTATAATATTTTTGCTTGGCTGCTTCTGCATGAAGGAAAGAGAAGGCTGATACTATTAACCAAGTGTTTATTATGTGTCAAGCTCAATACTGATGGATACATAACCATTGCTGATTAATGTAATCTTTACCAAATCTTTAGAGGTAGATTGCTGTATGCCTATTTTGGAGGTAGGAAGATTTAGGCTCTAAGATGATGCAGTGGACCAGGCATGCTGTTGGGGAAGACTGTAAAGATGATCATTTTAAGATTTGTACCTGTCTCCAAATTTCCACTGTCATGCTGTCATCTTAAGATGTCATCTTAAGACTACTTAAGATAGGCCATCAAAGCTCCCTTGTCTTCAGCAGCAGGCCATCTTTTATTCTTTTTTTTTTCTTTTTTTATTTTTTTTTATTTTTATTTTTTTTATTTTTTTTGTCTTTTTTTTTTTTATTTGATATAATTTATTTACATTTCAAATGATTTCCCCTTTTCTAGCCCCCCCCACTCCCCGAAAGTCCCGTAAGCCCCCTTCTCTTCCCCTGTCCTCCCTCCCACCCCTTCCCAGTTCCCCGTTCTGGTTTTGCCAAATACTGTTTCACTGAGTCTTTCCAGAACCAGGGACCACTCCTGCTTTCTTCTTGTATCTCATTTGATGTGTGGATTATGTTTTGGGTATTCCAGTTTTCTAGGTTAATAACCACTTATTAGTGAGTGCATACCATGACTTCACAGTAAAACTAGCCTGATCTTGTGTCTTTCTATTCATTTCATGGTTAATCAAATAAATGAATTCTAGGTAGTGTGCTGATACCTTGGTATGAATTATCTTGTGTAACATTATTGTCTCTGTTGAACATACTGTACTTTGGTTGTCACAGTGCACCTTAGTGGAGATGAAAGTTGAGGTGGAGATTCAAACTTGAAGGAATGGGGCTGAGTCATCAGTTACTGTCTATCAGAGCAGAAGTGCAATCTTTGTGCTCTCAGAATGTAGTAGTTTTAATCTGTGTCCGGAATATGGTTCCAGTCTGGGATATTGTGACTAGGACAACACATATGATGTTTACAGGTATATGGGGACAAGAAATGGTTATAGTTAGGTTAGCGTAGCAACTATGTAGTTCGCCTGGACACTGTGGAGCTGTGATTCCTACCTGCAAGCTTTAGTATTTTAAGTATTAATAAAGTATGAGGATGTGGGGAGACCCTCATGAATGAGCTGGGCAACTCCTCTCCTAGGCCACCAGGGACTATAATGCTGTACTTCTCAGAGCTTCTTACTGATTTGGAAACTAACCACTTAAAAACAACAGTGGACAAATCCCCACTCCTCATACCAGTCCCTGATTTCTGTTTTCTAAGGCCCTTTGGGTTTTACAACATCAGCCTGTCACCTGCACTTGACAGCAGGGCAGGAGGATGTCCTCCAAGACAAGGAGAGTCATGACTTTCCTGTATGTCCTTATGCTGGTTGATTCTTACAGATTTTTTTTGACTTAGGACAGATTGCCCAAGAGCTGCACTGTGTGCCAACTGCTAATGAGCTTACAACCCTAGCTCAGAGTCATTTGGCTTCCCGAGATGAGAGCTCAGGTTGAAATCCTCCTTGAGATGTAATTTTAGTGGGTATGTGCAGTGTATTTTATGAAGGCACTTTGTTGAAGTATCACATCCTAGCCAAGTTTATCATGTAATTTTGGTCCTCAGCATCTCCAGTAACCTAAATCTTAAGAGGACTGCTGAGTGTTACTTGTATCTGTTGAATTCTGATTTGGCTATGACTTGGGGAGATTAGTGACAGTCCTAAGATCACACAGAAGGGCTAAGGTCTCTTTACACTATTTACACTATTACCTGAGTTAACCCTTAATTCCTCCATGAAGGTTTATCTGATAAGAGGCTCACTGATTATTTGCTAGCCCAACTTGAGTGGGCTTTTTTTCTGAGTAGTTCATATTGACTAATTTGTTTGAGTCGTTCCTTGTCTCAAGATTGTGAACTCAATTGAACAAACATCTGGTAGGTGTATATGGTAGGCTACACACCATTCTTTTGGAGCTATAGATACAAGCAGAAATAAGTGAGAGAAGTTCCCAGTCTTTGCTGATCAAATTACATTGTGGTGGTGGTGGTGGGAAAAAATTAGTCAAAACAGTAGTGTATGAGAATGGAGGAAATAAGGTAGAATAGGAGACTGGGATGAGGCTGTTCTGATAGATAGTATGGCTGGTCAGGAAGATTCTCCACTGTGGTAAGTAGAAACTTAAATGAAACGAGACTGAGGGCCATCTGTCTCAGGCTTGTAAATATTTGTGAAAGGAAGGAGTGAGTGTAGAGAAAGAATAGAAGAGACACCAGATCTGTAGCTTTTCTCATGGCCCCCTAGCTCTCTCAAGCTGGACAGCTGAACGGTTTGCTCTGAGCATCATCTCTCGCTTTGTAGATGTCAAGGTGACCTTCTGAGAGGGAGGATGCTGGGAAATGGAGCTTTAGGCTTTTAGATGAATGGCTTGCATTTTGTTTCCATGGTCATCTGGTGACATTTTGCCTTAATGGTCTCATCTGTGAGCTGAAAGTAGTAGTTTGACAAATGACTTTCATGTGGAATTGATAGTGATAGTAAAACCAATAGCTGGATTACTGCATAGGTATAGAGATGTGTCGTTAATAAGTTGGGACCCATCACTGTAACAGTTATCTTGATATTAAGTTTTGAAAGCATCCTTATGGTACTGGGACTACTAGAAGACCCATAATGCTGACGAGAAAATGATGGCTCTAAAACAGTTAAATAACTTGGTCAAGGCAATGAATTAGTCAACAGAACGACAAGGATTCAGTTTTAGTAGTGTCTGATTTTTGTATCTGAGCATCTATCATCCTTTGAGTCTTACCTCTCACTTTTGAATCATCCCCATGCTGTCTTACCTTCTACACTTCAGAGAGATGCTCTTTAAGTAGAACTCAGTAGAAGTGGTGTTTAATAATTTATTGATAACAATAATGAAGTAAAACAAAACTGGAGTGATTTTTCTTCCTGGAATTATGCCTAAATACTTTATTTTTTTGCTTACTTGGTTTGCAAAAGTAAGTATTTACTGCAATGGGAAAGGCTTTCTGTGGCATATTCAGAAAACTGAGGATATATCATTTACGTTCACACTGCTTAAAACTCGTTATGACTTTGAAAGGGTGAAGACTATCAAATCCACTCTTCCTCTCTTTGGCCAATTTTCTCATGTAGTTTCTGGTGAAAGGATAGCAGCCCTCAATCTTCTTTTGCTTAAATGCAAACTCTTAGTAAATGTCTGATTCTTATCCAATTATTATAAGTATGTATTCAATATTTAGGAAGCATATTCTGATGATAGTTAGCTTTCAAGAAATTAGATTTAAACCTACATGAGCAAAAGAACAAATAGAAGTGATGTTTCATGAGTTCATCTTGTAGAGTATTCTGGGAACTTCCCATAGCTATGTATCTTAAGATCCTAATAAGAACTGCAGATTTCTAGATACCACATCCTGCAATGGAGTAGAACTTCTGTGCATAGAGTCTCCAAGGAGCACTTAAGTTCCATGGATGATTTTGAAGTTCAGTGAAGTTTAAGAATTTCATTCTAGAATGTGTACATAAGGTAGTTTTTTGTCTTTTAAGACAGAGTGTTATTGTTATAGATCAGACTAACCTCAAACTCCAAGATTCTCCTGCTTCAGTCTTATAGGCCACTATGTCTTGTAGTTTGTACAGATGTTAACATGGACACATACCACTGAGGCATGAGCATGGCTAAGAAAGGGACACAGGGTTCACATGTGTGAAAGCCTGTTTATTTACTCAGGACAAGTAAAATGTGTGAATCTCACTGAGAAGGTGAAATAGAATAGACATCATAGGTGAATAGGGGAAAGGGGACTTGATGAGGGAGTGTGTGGGGATGGTTGTGTTTCTGTTTTCTGATTCTTCCCTCAAGGAATCCAGGAAGTGCTATATACCAACCAGGGTAGGAAGGAGTGAAGTCCAGAAAGGATGGGTCATCAGGATCCCAGGTTGGCAGTAATGCTCAGAGGATTTCAGTGTGGCAGCTCTTTCAGATGACAGGCATTCAACAGCTCTCTTAGACTATATTCAATGAAACAGTCTGTGTTCTTTATTTGGTGTGAACAAAGACTTATACTAACCTTGCAAAGTGGGAAGAGGTTCTTCTTATGGTGAAATTTCACAGATTGAGGCATGAGGTATGGTGAAACTTCATTTTCATTGAATTCAACAGGAAGTTGAACCTGTAATGTTGCCAGGGATTAAGTGACATTCCTCAGGTAGAGTATAGGGGCCACATTCTCCAGAGAAGGTAGAGAAGAGGAAACCCTGTTGGGAAAGGGGATCCTCCATTTTGTGCTGAGCTTAGGCAAGCTGTCTATACATAGTAGACTTTGGTCATTAAATAGCAGGATCTTTCAACAGATGGGAACAGGAAGGATAAGGTTGTGGGAGGATAGAGGGAAAATGTACTGGGAGAGGCAACTGGATGTGTGTGTGGGCAGCTCTGTGATGAGCTTGAAACTATGGGCAATTGACATTCCCAGTAATCTATGTGGGTGACCTTAGCTAAGACTCCTAGCATTGTGGGATATGGAACCTGAAACAATCATCTCCTGTAACCAGGCAAGAGTTCAATAGAGGGATTGAGACACCAACCTAGCCCAAACCTTTGATCTACAATTTTTCTTGCCTACAAAATGTACAGGAGTAAGGGTGGAGCAAAAATTTAGAGAGTGTCTAACCAATGACTGGTCCATCTTGAAACCCATGCATGAAATGAAGCCTATCCCTAACAGCTTAATGATATTCTGCTATCCTTTTAGGAAGTAGGCTAGTATAACTTTAATCAGTGAGGTATCACCCAGCAACTGATGGAAATAGATGCAGACTCACAGACAAACATTAGACATAGCTTGGGGAATGAAGTAGATACTTCTGGTTACTTTGGAAAATCAGTTATGTCAAATAATGTTTTGCTGGGGAACACCGGTGAAAGGATGTTTTGCTATATCATAAATGTGAAACGATGTGTGATGAATATAAATATGGCCCTACAGGCAGTGAGAACTTGAGCATTGGTTTGCTTTGCTCTACATTGCTATTATTTGCTAATGAGACACATGTATTGGTTAGCCTTACATTGTGTTGCTGAGCTCTGTTTGAACTTCTCATGAGGTTCCTTCAGTTTCTTGCAGCTTTCATGGCCAGTTGGTACGTCTTGCAGTTTCTTTAGGATTAAAATGTAGCTGCTGGTTTGTGAGTGGTGTCTGCCTGCTGATAGGACTGAACTGCAGCTGCTGATTTGTAATTGGTGTTTGCTATGGGACTGAACTGCTGATTTCCTGACAATGAAGATTGGACTCACCCCCAAAGAACTATTTCTAAAAAGGTTTATTTCCCCTGTGTTCTAATAACTGTTCTCTTCTACTACCTTGGGTGTATGGTGGGCTAGAGTAGAGGTTGGAACATTTATTAAAATAGGTTGCAAAAATTTGTGCCTACAGGGAAATCCTGTGAAAGTCAGGGAGGAAGGACTGAAGGAGCCATAGGAAACAAGAACAGTAAAAGAAAACTTGCAGAATCAACTAACCTGGGCCTATAAGGGCTTATTATAGAGACTAAACTGTCAACCAAAGAGCATGCATGGGAAGGATCTAGGCACTCTGCACATATATAACACTTGGGGTGGATGGTTTTGGTCACTTTATAAATTATAGATATGTTGTCATTTTAAGGGATAATATATAAATAATTACAGTTTTGGACAGGGAAGAAACTAAATAGAGAGCTTAGACAGATTTCTTCCCTTTCTTTCTTTCTTTCTTTCTTTCTTTCTTTCTTTCTTTCTTTCTTTCTCTCTCTCTCTCTCTCTCTCTCTCTCTCTCTCTCTCTCTCTCTCTCTCTCTCTCTTCCTTCCTTCCTTCCTTCCCTCCCTCCCTCCCTCCCTCCCTCCCTCCCTCCCTCCCTCCGTCCCTCCCTTCTTTCTCTCTTTCTCTCTCTCTCTCTCTTTCTTTCTTTCTTTCTTTCTTTCTTTCTTTCTTTCTTTCTTTCTCTCTCTCTTACTTAGGTTAAGGGAAAAAGGTTGAAAATAAAAAGGGAAATATAATAATAATATAATAAATTAGACAAATAGGGATGAATTATTAAATTCACTCTTAAAAGCATTCTGTAGCCATAAGCTTACATTGGTAGAAATCTTTATATTTTGATGTAAAATTAAGGTTATATTTTGTTACACTGATGCAAAATTTTGTATATTGATACAAGTTTAAAGTTTTCATTGATATAAATCTTTGTATATTGTTGCAAAATTTAAAATTAATTTTGTTAATTTAGATTTTGCATTGTACCTTTGCAACTCATTAAAAATACAACGTTTAATCCCAGTCCTTTTAGACAGGGTTTCTCTGTATAGCTCTGGCTGTCCTGGAACTCACTCTGTAGACCAGGCTGGCCTTGAACTCAGAAATTCGCCTGCCTTTGCCTCCCAGGGTGCTGGGATTACAGGCATGCGCCACTACCACCCGGCCACACCCCCGTCCTTTTAATAGGTGCTATTGCAAACTGTTTAAAATAAATAATACAAGTTAATAGATAGTGAGACTCATGGTCATATTAGATTCTAATTTAACTAATTATAATAAAATGTTTTCCAGGGTATTCATATAGTAAATACCTATAAATAATCAATGTTTAGCAATCCAGCTATGCTATATATAGATAGATGATCTTCAAAAAAATGTCAAAGATATACAGGATATGACATTTAAAATAATTTCATTATTAAAAGGTCTTTTGACTATAAGACATATATACTCCTATCCTCCTTCAAAGAAGGTGATGAGCATCAATACCTCCATGTGGAGTTGCTTTGATTGTTGTAAGCTAGCCACTGGGCAAGAAATGCTCTAATTTCATCTGCACATAGAAGACTGTCCAAAAAGGACAAATAGATGCAGGATAGTCGACTGCTAAGCTTGCCAGACAGGGTAAGATAGTTCTTCATAATCCTCCTTCACTCAAGGTCTGTCAGATGTTCTAGGCCAGAAGACTGAAGATAGATGCTCCAATGTTATAAGGAATGTTGGGGACTGTCCAGGAAGTCAGCTGTCTCAGTCATTTCTATAGTTTTGGAAGTTGTGTCTTTATGCTTCATGCATATTCAGGTGAAATTTAATTCCTTCTCAAATCTCTGACAGGGTTGAAGACTAGATAGTTATAGTCTCACAATTAAGCTTAAGTTTTTAGCACTGAAGATGTTCTAGATTTGAAAAGATAGCTCTAGGACAGTAGTACAAGTTAAAATAGAAGACTTAAGTACAAAATTGTAAACTCATTAAGTTAGGATAGATGATGAATTATCTAAGTTGCCAAATATAATGGACTGGGTGTTATAAATGTATATCATACCTTATAATTTACATAATTATTATAATTGTATTCAATTTATATATGAAAGAAAAGGAGCCTTTTATTGGACTAAAAGTGGAAATGGTTAAGGTTTGGTCTTACTGTCTATTGTAATGCTAAATGTGGGTCCCAAGACCTGGAGTCCATATGTAGACATGTGACACTGCCCTAAAGTTATTTCTGATTTGTAAATAAAGATTCAGCCAATACATAGGTAGGGTTTAGGTTTCCTGGGCATGGGGTTGGAGAAAAACCATAAGAAGAAGAAAGTACAGGAGGAAGGATAAGCCAGTATGTGTTAAACGAGACATAAAAATGTGGTCCTGAGGGCTAGTCAACTGTTCAGCCTAGATGAAACATTGTAAATAATAAATAATAATTCATGGTTATAATTGGGAAAGTAGATTATAATAACATAGAGGATAGGAAACTGCCTAACCTAAAGCTTATTATAAATATAAAAGCTGTGCATGTCTTTTATCCCTGAACTAAAAGGTCAAAGATGGGGTAGAAACCCTGGGTTGGGATTAAGTATTTCTACAGAAACTAGGTCCTCTGCACATATGTAAGAGTTGTGTAGTTTGGTCTTTATGAGGGACTCCTAAAACAGGAGCAGGGACTGTGTCTGGTTCTGTTGCCTTTCCCCCTTCTGTGTTGCTTCTTCTAACCTCAATAGAAGATGAGCCTAGTGTTACTGTAACATGATATGTCAAGATTGACTGATATCCATGGGAGGCCTCCCCTTTTCTGAAGAGAAAGGGAGAAGGAGTGAATGGGGGTGGATTGGCTGGAAGGACCAAAAGGAAAGAAGGGAGGGGAAACTGTGATCTGTATATAACATAAATCAATGAATGATTATAAAAGTTATAGTAATCTCTCTCCTGTTTCTGTCTCTGCTGTATATGATCATTTGTAAACATATGCATATACTTTTGAGAATATTATGGAGGAAATTATGATTTACTTTTGGAAAAACTCAAGATTTATTTATTATTCAACAAATATGTTTAGTGTTCCTCTTCCACATACCAGGTGTGTGATTCAAAGCTGCACAACACAGTGATTGTCCTGTGGGTCTTTGTCTAGTGATGGAGACTGAGGGATAAACAGAAGCTTAAAGCAACCTGGCATAGATCCAAGAACAACAGTTTTGGGGAGCTCCCCAGGCTGTGACTCTCTAGGAAGGAGACATGCACTGTGGACGGATTTCTGGGCTAGATAAGGATGGCAATGATCACTGATGGTCATCTGTGGAGGCTGTGCAGAGGGAAGTCAATTGTAAAGTCACCAGAGTTGGAACCACTAAGGATGAGGAGCCTGTGTTTCAGGAAAGAAAAGAATGAGGGTCTGTAGGGCCTCGTGGCTGAGTATACCATCATGGCTGTGTATAAAAGCCCTACCCCGTGAAGGGCCTTGTGTTCTGTACTAAAAGTCATGGCTTAGGGAATCTTTTAACATGTGAGAGTAACAGGCTTAGACAGACCCATTTGTTGACAAGTAAAGCCACATTGCTGATGTTTTGAGTTGCTGTATTAATGTTCCCTGGTTTTGAGCAGATGTTGGCATAGTGTTTGTGATCTCCTTGGCTGATAATCATGAACACAGTACAACACACAATAATAACAACAAACACCCACAATGACAACAACCTGTCTCGACACTCAGAGTTATGAGTATCATTGCCTCAAGGAGCTCCTTGTCAGAGGTTTCTGCTCCCATTGCTAACCTCAGAGGTGTGCCCTGCCTTCCCAACATGGCCACCATCAGTCCAGGGTTTCATTAGGAGAGTTCATTGGTCTCAGGCCTCCAAAACAGGGGCCAGTCTTAGACTGCTTTATAATTCTAAGTAGATTCTGACTATCCATCAGGTATATTGGTACATAGAACTTTTTTTGCTTGGGCTTTCTATTCATTCTTGACAAGGCACAGGAAAAAGACCATATATTAAAGTTTATTTAAGATATATTTTAACTCTCCAGTGTTCTATGTGGTTAGAGTGAAAATGAAAAATTCATGGAGGAATGTGGATAGATTGCAGATTTTCCAGGATTGCTTGTGTAGGTGGACTCCTTTAGCTTGACTGGTATACCTACATCTCTGTCAACACCAAGGGAGAAGGGAATGTGTGATGGAAATTCTCTGTTTATTTCACTTATCAGTAAATAACATACTTGTTACAGGTAAATAAGCATGACAAAGAACCAAGTCTTCCCTCTTCCTCCTACCTTGTGGAGGTGTTTTGTCATGTTGCTAGGTTACCAGGCTGAAGGATTCTACTTTGGGGGAATGGAAGTTATTTTAAAACATCTAATGAACATCTTCCCTCAAAACTTCTTCGAAGTTTGAAAAATGATTTAGGTTTGCAGAAAAATGTGAATGAATGAAGAAAGGACCCCAGAAGTCTTAGAGACAAACTCTTCAGAAATAGTAAAAACATCCCACCCATGATGTATTATCAAAAGCTGAAGTGAATTGCCAATAACTAATCCAGTTAGAGAGTTCTGGGTGTTTAACAGTTTGTCAGTCTCACAGAATAGATTAGAATAAAGAGATGGCATGTGCAGACATGTTTGAAGAATGCATGGCAATCCTTCAAATCCTGAAGGACTTCTTGACTCTTCTCTGCTTGGTAGATACTGCAGAGATGTTTGGGAACCCTAAGAGACCCATTCACTCACTTAGCAAGTGATTATCTATCTGGATGCTACTGACACAGTGGTTGGACAGATCTGGTTCGTATCCCATTGGAGGTCATTGATTCTCCAGTGTGGTTTATAGTGTGGTGAGTGAAAGGTGACAACTGGGAAGAGCTGGGTACAATCACATCTGGCTGAAATGAGACCAGGAAGCAGTCCTTCTCCTTTCACTTCTTGGCTTTGCTTTCCTTGGGAGCTCACCTCATCACAATACAAGCAGGTCTTCTCTGTGTAGTTGGGCATGTGGTTGCAAACAGGTCTAGCATTAAATAGTTGCAGTTTAAGACTCACATGGAGAAATAGAAACATGGGCATTTTATTGCTCATTCATTAAACTTAAAGACTCTGATTGGTTCTGTTTGGAACATGTGCTAGGCTGATTGCTTAAGCTGGGATGTGATGGATGGCCTGGAGCAGAAGCTGGTACAGAAGCTGGAGAAAGAAATTAATGAACCCCTAATAACAACACTACAACTTGACACATAGGCTACCTGAATTACTCAATGCACAAGCTTCCAAAATCCTTTAACCTTCTTCCTTGGAGGACCTACATAACTCCTGCCAGAAGCAGCCTGCTTATCTTATTCTTTCTTTTCTTCCTACTCAAGTTAAACTTCAGGAGCAGTGCTTTTTGGCTTATCAGAGGAAGAAAAGTTACCTTTTCCCTGATAGAAGTTCCAACGTAGATGTAGTCATTGTATTATATATGCTTCACTGATTACTGACAGGATTAAGTAGAAGCTAATAAAGCTACTCTACTTCAGTGCTATGTTACAAACATGGGAATTAAAGATAATACACATTCTGTTAGAAGATGTGACCTCTTTCCACTAGTGAGCTCACAATCAATTTAAAGAGAAAGGCACACACAGAAGTCGAACATTGATAAATATGACACATTTTTAGTATGAACGAAACAGCCACACAATAAAGCATTGGATCATTATTACTGTGATCATAAGAAGAGAAAGAGGAGAAAGACTATGTTCTATGGCAGTGTGGGGAAAAGGGGTGCCTCAGCGGGCCCATGCAGAGACATCCCTTCCCCCCGAAGGACCAGATACACTATGGTATAGTATAGAATAAAGTTTATTTAGGGCATGAGGAGGGGGAGTTAAGGGGGTAGTAGTGGCAGAGAAAGGCAGAGAAAACGCTAGAGTAGAGAAGTAGAGGCGGGGCATGACCATGGCAAGAGATGGGGGATGGGAGGGGGAGAGAGAAGAGTCCAAAAGGCAAGAGAGTGAGAGAGTAAGAGAATAAGAGAGGGAGGGGAATACCTGGCTGTTGCCAGGTAGCTGTGGGCGGAGCTTAGATAGAATCCTAACAAATATTACATCATAAAATAGAACAGTAAAGAACAGGGCCACTGAAACTAGTTTTAAGAATCTATGTGTCCTTATCTGGCTACTGTTCTGTCTGGACTTCTGAGGAAAGGCTGGAATTTAAGGTGGGTCTTAAAAGTGAACTGAAAATGACATTTGTTCCCCAACTTCCTTCTGTGCTAATATCCTGATATAATGCTACTGCCTCTTACTATTTAAGAAAGGTTACACATGAGAATTAAAAGATCCTGGCCTCTTCTGAGTACGTGAGGAGGAAATTTACAAAGTTGAGCACTAGAGAGATATTAACATAATATACTTAACATAAATTCATGATATCCAAATATAAAGATTATTAAAGAAAACCAAAGTCTTTGTAAGGGTGGCATGCCTAGTCTTTGAGGTTGATATTAACTAGAAAAATATTTCCTTCTATGTTTGTAAAATGAGAGTTGCCATAGCTACCACCTATAAGAACAGCTGACATGTATACAGGGAAGTTGACCAGTTAGAAAGCATTGGACTGCCTCACTGTGATTTCAAATCATCCAAAGGGCAAAGGATCAGAAAAAAAGACTAGACTCAGATTGAAGTTACACAAGGATGTCTGCCACTCTTACATTTGTGATTTTTTTTTCTTCTAAAGATCCTCACATTTCCAAAATCAAATTGTGATATTTCTGGATAGTCTGAAAATTTAACCACACCTTTCTGAAATTGGAACTTGGGCTGTACGTATCTTCTGAAGGTATATTATGGTAGAGCTATGGGATCCCCTGAGCTAGTGTTGTATGAATACTGGTGACTAAGGTAAAGGAGTCCTCCTGTGATTGAGCAGTGGCTCTGCTCATGAAAGATGCCACAGTGCCTGATATCTTCTGTTTACAAGGGGTAAACCATCCTGTTATATTTCAGTCTATACTGAACCTCTTGAAGAGTTAGTTTTGGGGCAGGTACACCATCAAAGGCAGATCTCAGTAAGAGCTCCTTGTCTCTATCAGAGGGAGAAGCAGTAGATAAGCCTGGTATTGTGTAACAGTTTCCTCCAAATTGAAAAACTCCCCTCAAGAATGCAAAGCTAGGCTTATAAGATACAGGAAGCTAATAAACCTTAAAGCCACCCACTAAAGTTACATAGTTACCAATTGTCAAGAAAGAGGAAACTCTTCAGTGGAGCTGCCGGCAAGGTGTGCAGAGAGCTTAAGGGATGCTGCTTTCATGATGTTGTCACCATCCATGCTGGCCATTGGGTTTTTGATGTTTCCCATGCCTTGGGAAGTAGAGCCCCAAACTGATTCACTAGGCTAAGCTTATATCCAACCACGTTTTAGTCTGTCATTGATACCCTGTTTGTGACATCTTCCCAGGAAGGCTCATACAACATCTAAGGAATCCATGTTCAATGGAGAAGACTCCTCAGTTTGGACATCATTATGTTGATTCAGAGATCTGCTTCAGTAATGAGCAGTATGCCATTAGCAGCATGCCTAAGTGGTAAATAGTGTCATCTTTTTGAGACTTTTTCTTCAGATGGATTGTTAATATCCATCTGATAGACATTAATAAATCACTATAATAGTAACCAAAATGATACCAACTTATCCCCAAGAGTCTTTAGTACTGTAACCCATCTCTCTATAGGGGTATTATTCTTCTAATCATTTTCTTCATGAGCAAACAGATGCAAAATAGTGATTTTTGTTTCTGAGACATGAGGTCAGCAGGAAGGCCCTCCACCAGCTTCCATATTCTAGTTAAACCCTTTGTTGCCATGACGGGCTCTTAGCGACAGAACTGGTTTAAGACAAAAGACAAAGGACTTTCTGTGCTTATATTTTTGCTAGAGTCATAAGAATTGTGCATACAATAGAATACAAAATAGGGTTGTGGTAGTTTAAATATGCTTGGCCTAGGGAATAGCGCTATTATCAGATATGACCTTGTTGGAGGAAGTGTGTGTCACTGTGGGGGTGAGCTTTGATACCTTCCTCTTAGCCACACGGTAGTCAGTCTTCTAGCTGCCTTTGGAATACGATGTTGAATGCTCAGCTTCTCCAGCCTCAAGTCTGCCTAGATTCTGCCATGCTCTCTGCTTGGAAGATAATGGACTGAACCTCTGAACCTGTAAGCCATCCCCAATTAAAAGTTGTCCTTATTAGAGTCATGGTGTCTGTTCACAGTAGTAAAACCCTAAGACACTAAGACAAGGGCATAGTATGATACTTTGATACATGTGTACTATATATAATGACAAAGTCTGTGTAATTAGCATTCCATGTTTATAAGCATTTAGCCTATCCTTCTGTTGAGAATATTTGAAATATGATCTGTCTATTCTTTGTAAAATATAAATTATACCCTGCTGTGTTGAAGGATGTTAGAACTTATTTTTCCTTTCTCATTTAATTCTGGTACCTGTTACCCCAATTGGCCTCTACCCCCAAAGGCCTTCCTAGCTCCTAGTGATATGAAGTCTATTTAGCTTCCACTGATGAGTGAGATCATGCAACATATGTATATATGTATATGTATGTACTGTGCCTGGCTTATTTTACTTAATAGGGTGTGCTCTAGTCCCATCCATGTTCAGGGCTTCTTTTCCTAAAGGCTTTAGATATCATATGGCTTTGTTTGGCTGAGATAAACACAGGAGTTTTCTGCCGAGGAATCTGTCAAAGGGGAGTTTGTTTCTGAGGAATTAATTGGAGTTCTTCTAACAGTCCCCTGACACTGACCCAAGCACTGTGCTCGTCTCCAGTAGACTATCAGTAATTGGGTGAGGAGGGCGATAGAGCAGCCTCTGTAGAGTGAAGTGATTAACTTCTCCAAGATGAAGGGGTGAGAGAAGCACACTTGGATTTATTTTGAGAGATTTGGAGTAGAAAGTTCAGTGGTTGATGGTTCTAAACCCTGATAATAGAAAGATTAATGATTTCTCTGGGTTTCATAAAAGGTTAGGATTAGAATATTTCGTCTTCATTTCTTACACGTTTATTGAGGTGAACTTGAAATACAGAGAGATGTACATTTAGGTGGATATGGTTGCATGTTCTTGGAATCCCAGGGATGTAGAGGCTTGAGAGAAGCAATCTCAAGTTAGAGTCCAACCCCCCCCCCCCCCAGTCACATCATGGGAAGTGTGCTTTAACTGTCAAGTTGACACAATCTAGGATCACTAGGGACTCGAGTATCACTGAGAATTTATATCAGAGCGTTGTAGGCACGACTATGTGGGATTGACTTGATTATTAATTGATGTGGGAAAACTCAGTGTGAATGGGGGGGAGTACCATTTCAGTGGGCTGGGGTCCTGACTTGTAAGAGCAGAGAAAGCTAGCTGAGTAGCAAGCAAACAAGCAAGAATTCACGTGTTTGCTTCTTTCTCTGTTCTTGACATCAAAATTCTTGATTCTGTGTGTTCTGTGACTAGCTGCTTGAGTTCTTGTCCTTGCTTCCCATGGAATTGTAAGCCAAATGAATTCGTCCTCTGTTAAGCTGCTTTTGGTCGTAATGTTATATATATATTTTAAATTTAATCACAGCAACAGTAAAGAAACCGTAACCGATAGAAGCCAGCCTTGGCAACAACTCAAGATCTTGTCTCAAAAAAAAAAAATTTAGAAGGCAGTCTATAGACTTAATCGTTAACAGGGTCCCATGGAAGTTTCCAAACATCCTAGGCTGTTGCTAGGACAAGGAAATTGCTGCTTTCTACCATTTGACAATGGAGTCCCATTGCTGAGGACAACACCCACACAAAGTCATCAGAGATGGAGAAATTGAGCTAGTTCTACATGGAGCCTATGTTTCAGTCTCTCTCTCTCCCTCTCCCTCTCCCTCTCCCTCTCCCTCTCCCTCTCCCTCTCCCTCTCCCTCTCCCTCTCCCTCTCCCTCTCCCTCTCCCTCTCCCTCTCCCTCTCCCTCTCCCTCTCTCTCTCCCTCTCCCTCCCTCTTTCCCTCTCCCTCTCCCTCTCCCTCTCTTTCTTTCTTAGGAAGCTGTTCTATAGGCTATTGAAAAAGAAACATGATTGCCAATCTAGCCACAAAACCTGCCTATCTACAATCTATCCTGCTTACAAAATATTCTAGAGGAATGCCAGCATAGAACTTGTGTGAGTAGCCAACTGATGTCTGATTTGACTTAAGATCCCTTAAGAGGATTCCTTAAGAGGGAATCTGTGCCCAACAGTGCATGGGTGACCAAGAACCAGACCAGGTAACATAATGTGATGAATTGAAACATACGGAAAACATTTGTGATGTACCATCACCAAAATTAATGTAATAGAAATGGGAAATACTTTCCAACTAATGTTTCTCAGTGTCTTATTTATCATGGTGAGAGCACAAAATTGTCTTATAAAATTTTAAAGTTGCACAAACACTGTGTATATAGTTAGCAATTTAATACTGTACACATCATTTATTAAGTAGTTGGGAGTTTGTGCATTTATTATTTTTGTTACATTTTTTCTCTCTTTTGAACTCTGTGTTTCTCTTCATCTTCTTTCAAAATCCTTCTCTTATAACCGAATCTCCCAAGTGTGTGTTTGCTCTTTCCCAGCTGGTATGCTCTAAAGCAATAGATTTTTCAACATCTGGAAGCCTTTAGTTGACATGACACCTGATGGTGTGGACCTTCTGTTTTCCCTTTCAAAACTAGTGTCCCACTCTTTCTTGTTATTTACCCCCCCTGAGGCCAACTCAGACTGCCTACAGATGGCTTTGACACTAAACAAGATGCTTATACAAGTTTGGCAGTGGTGGACTTTGATTTGAATGCCAGTCTGCCCACAATTTGACTATGCAAATGCATGCAAATTACAGATGAACTCTGCCTACGATGGTTTAATTCGTAGCTTTCCAACTTTGGGATGATATAAAGGCTGTATGTGCATTCAGCAGAAACTCCACTTTGAGTTTGAACTTTCTGGGTTTGTGATAAGTACCCCTTAATCTTTACTCATACTTTATCATGAAGGAAAACCATGTATCCCCATGGTGTGCTGTTGCTAAAGCAACAATACGTGGTACATTAGATGTCTTAAGCACACTCAGAAGTTGTAGCGGATTTATCAGGACAAAACCTCACCAAAAAACAAGGAGCTTTTGGTCTTAGCATCTCTGAGACCGGGTGTCCTTATTGATAAAGGCATAGTCTTAAATGCTACATAGGGCTATCATGAGGATCAGATGGGGTCCCAAGGATTGTGTCTATATTACAGAAGGCACTTCATGCTTGCTTGTTTCTTTTTCCTTTTTAGAGAATAGGAAGGAGTACTCCTATAGCAGAAGTGATGGGGAGTCATGACTATACCCGAGTCTGAACCTTGAGCATAGAGCTTAGACCCAAGATAATATCTAATGCTTTCTTCTTGGTTGTCTAGATGTGCTTTGTTACTGCAGCTGTGGATAATGGGATCCACACATCACAGTATCTTTTCATATACAACTTGCAAAGGCTTCAAGAGCTCATTTACCTTGCACAGCTTAAGATGTGGCCAAACCTCTGCTTTTCTCTGCCCTATCTCTGCTTCTTTTTCTCCATACAAATCTATGTCCTTATCCAGAGTGCAGGGGATTTGTGGATGAAACCTTACTGAGAGATATTTTGGTGCCTCTTTGCTTCTCCCCAACTTGGCCTTCACTTTGATTGAAAATGATAGGCTGGTATAAAAAATGATGGGTCCTTGATGGTTTTGCTCTGAATTTCTATATATTAAACCTTTCATAACACCTAACTTATTTTGCAACTTTTGTTGTTAAATTTTTGAAATTTTACTTTTTAGTTGAGTATGTATATTTACTATTTTATTTGTTTATATATTTATTTATTGTGTGCATGTATCTACCTATGTGTATGAATGTGTATATGTACAAGTACATGGTTATCATAGCGTATTTTAGAGAATAACTTTCAGGAGTTAGTTCTTTCCTTCTTCTGTGAGTGTCAAGAATCAGTCTTAGTTACTTTTCTATTTCTGTAAAGAGACACCATAACCAAGGCAACTTATGAATGAAAGAGTTTATTGGTGTTATTGTTACAGAGAGTTACAGTCCATGATCATCCTGGTAAGCAGCATGGCAGCAGACAGGCATGGTGCTGGAGGAGTGGAGAGCTGACGAGTGACCATGTGATCTACATGCATGAGGTAGAGGGAAGGCAGGAGAGAGAGAGAGAGAGAGAGAGAGAGAGAGAGAGAGAGAGAATTGGGAATGGCATGAGCTTTAGAATTGTCAAGTCCCACCCACAGTGACATACTTCCTTTAACAAAGCTAATCTTTGCCAAGCATTTCCACCAACTGTGGACCAAGCATTCAAATATATGAGCCCATGGGACCCTTCTCATTTTAACCACACACAAAAACCAGCTCATCAGGCTTGTACAGCAAGCAATTTACTTGCTGAACCATCTCACTGGCCCATAACCTCTATTATTTAGTATGATGTTTTTGAAGCTCTCCATGCTGCATCTTATTGTTCCTTGTTTACTCACTATAGAGCATCATGTTGTATGGTTGTGCCACATGGACTTAGCTCTTCAACAGATGTTTTAGTTCTTTATGCATTCTTCATTACTATTAACAGTGTTGCTCCAATTCCCATCTAATGCTGGTCTGAATTCACAAGTACTTGCCAGAGATACATATCTGGAGTAGAAACTTGGAACTTGTCAGTCATAGGGTGTGAATAACTTCAGATTTATCTTATAATACCAAATATCTTAAAATAACAAAAGCTCTTTCCACTAATGTTGGGTAAATATTATCTTATTTCACATTAATGCTATGACTCGACAAAGCTACAGTCTTTCTTTTAAATACCACAACATATAAAATAGTGATTTAAGTTTGTGTTCTCAAATTTCCAATGTGCATTAATGTCTTTTACATATGTCATAGTAAAGTGGATTTTTCTCTTTGCTTAATGATCAAGATTCTTCTACAGGTTATTTTCAAATTCTCATCTTCACTTTATCTGCAGAAGAACTTTACATATTCTGCAAAGTAGATTTTGGTTGTTACTTTTTGCCCATAGCTTTGTCTTTTCACTCCACTGATGGTGTTTACTGAGAGTTCTTAAGTTCAAAGTACTTTAATTTGTAAAGATTGAGGGAACAGAAGCTGTCTTTGTCAATACCCTATTGCTGTGAAGAGACACCATGACCACAGCAATTGTTAGAAAGGAAAACATTTAATTGGAGTTGGCTTACAGATTCAGAGGTTTAGTCTATTCTCGGCATGGAAGGAAACATGGCAGTGTGTAGGCAGACATGGTGATGGTGAGGAGTTGAATGTTCTGCATCTGGAGGGAAAGAGAGAGAGAGAGACAGAGAGGGAGGGGGGAGGGAGAGAGAAGGGGGAGGGAGGAATGGAGAGAGAGAGAGAGAGAGAGAGAGAGAGAGAGAGAGAGAGAGAACTTGAGCTTTTGAAACCCCCAAATCCTATCCCCAGTGACACACTTCCTCCAACAAGGCCACTTCTAGTTTCTTGTATCACTACTCCCTAATTAACGAACATTCAAATCTATGAGCCTATGCAGGCTGTTTTTATCCAAACCACTGATGAAGCCTAATATTTGTTTCTTCTGTAAGTTTCTTTTGTTCCCCCAGATAGTAGCCAACATAAATTAAATCCAGATATGAGTGCAAAAACTGATTTCTTGCTACCAGATTGAAGTGACTATACACAACCAATCCACTGTATCCATTAGCTTTTGCTGCTGAGACAAAGTGCCTGAGACAGATCACAACATAAGAAGGTTCCATCATGGTTGGCTAACTCTGTTGCTATGAGCATATGGTGAGACAGCAGGTCATGACAGAGGGAACATGTGATGGAGGAAACATGTGACAGAGAAGCTGTTTACATCACAGTGGCCATGAAGCAGAGAGACCTGTGAAGGTGCCAGAAATGAGGGAAATCCTTCCCCATCACAGTTTCTCATTTTTCTTAAGTTTCCCTTTCCACTTCTATGTCCATAATGTCATCATACATGAATCCATAAAGGACTGACACATTTGATGGGTTACATTAGAGCCCTCAGGAGCCAGTCACTTTTCAAAGGGCAATAAGCAAACATCGAAGCATCCCATACCATGATACTTCAGAAGACATGATAGATCTAAACCATGATATCTAGGAATGGTCAGATACAGAATAGGTGTTTTAATAGAAATTTTGTTAAATTGCATCTTTAGAAAACAATTCAAGGGTACTTTATTTTCTGTCCACACTAACATGGTTGTCCAAATAAAATAGTATTTATGACAGTTGAATTTACCGTCTAACTCTTTCATTTTCCCATGGCAGTGAGATTTTTTTGTTAAAGCTCTATTTATATAGCTCATAAAGAAACAATTTCAACAAAATCCAGTTAGAATCACTTGTGTGTTTCTGGGTCTGTTTGTAATCCTGGCTGATAACACCCCAGATAAAGAAAAATCAGGTTGTCTCTGCAAATGAGCACATGGAGATTTAGACATCTGCTCCTTTTCAACTAAGCATATTTTCAGTGTCATAAAACATTTGATACTGAGCGGGTGACTAGAAATACCAAGGAAGTAGGAGTGCAGTGCTTGATTGAGTATCTGCTTAATCACAGAGTGGGTCTGCTTCCTCTAAATTCCTGATTAGGCATGTTGGGCACAGACAGCACCACTCTGGTTTCATTAGCTCAAGTGATAATGTATACTAATTACTCCCTTTCCAAGGTCAGGGGTTCATTTATCACCTACATGAATGAACCTTTCCTTCATCCTCAGTGTCAGAGTGAAAAATGAACTTGAGGGAGTGATAGAAGTAGTGAAGCTGGGGAGAAAGAAGAGGCTCAAGTGGAGATGCTTCCAATTCCAATGGAGGACACAGAGCCAGCCTGTGTGTGTTGTGCAGAGACAATCACTTCTTCCTGTTACATTTTACCTACAACATAACATAGTTCTTCTTTTTTCTTGCTATTGTTAGTTTATCCTGACCAGTTGTCATACAAATAAGACAGCTTAATAGTCAATGTTACATATGGCCTTTGGGGTGATATTGTATGAATGCCCCTTAACTTGGGGTACCCTGACGTCTGCTTACCCTCTGACCTTAGTTTCTGTGCTAGCTAATCTTGGTTGTCAACTTGACACACTTGATATGAGTAAACCTCAATTGAGGGATTGTCTCTATCATGTTAGCCCATGATCATGTCTGTGAGACATTTTCTTGCTGATTGGTGCTGGGAGTGTCAGCCCACTCTGGATAGTGCCACCCTTAGGCAGGTGGGCCTGAGCTCTTTTATAAATAACCTGAGCAAGCCAGAGGAAGGAACCAGTAAGAAGTAAGCTCTTTGCTCTCTGCTTCAGTTTCTGCCTCCAGGTTCCTGATTTTGAATTCCTGTCCTAATTCCATGACATGTGAATGTAAGTTAAAATAAACCCTTTCTTCTCATGGTGTTTATCATAGCAACAGAAATCAAGCTAATGGCTTGACCCCCACAGACATTTGAAGTTTCTTACATTAGTTTGTGTAAGAAAGGCAGTGGGATTGAGGAGAGTAGAAAGTAGGCATAAAAATCACTCATTCTCCTACATGTGGAGAAACTTTGTAACTTACACAAATCCTTTTCAGAGCTATGGGTTTCCGACCTCAGAAATATTTTCTAAGATGATTTTCTACCAACTCTACCCAGACTTAGAATTTCTGAGACATTTTTCATTTTATTACAAAGGAAAGCAGAACTCTCAGGATAGAAGTCCTGTGCCTCAGACTCCCAAACATTCTATCATGTACAGCACTTGAGGGGGAGAGTGTATTAGCAACTTCTGCAAGGGCCAGCTAACATTTCTGTTATAATAAGTAGGTACACATCTTCAGAGCTAAGGCTCTCAGCCTAGAAATCTACACTACAAAAATATTTGCATGTAATACTAAATAAGCAGTCATACCATCTATACCCTTAAGTACATATGGAATACCTGTGTTCTATCTTATAATGTGTTTCATCATATATATCGCTAGAGAGATTTCCATTGTAACCTTTTTATTATGTAAAAGTGTGTGTGTGTGTGTGTGTGTGTGTGTGTGTGTGTGTTCAGAGGACAAGAGTCAGTTCTTTTTTTTTTACTATGCTTATCCTAGGGGTTGAACTCAGATTGTCAGGCTTGGCAGCACATGACTTACTTTCTAAGCTGTCTTATTGCTTACCCCCTCCAGCCTTATTTTTCATTAAAAGAAAAGGTAGAAACTGCTCTAATATCAGTAAGTAGGGGGTTTATTACCTGAATAACGGTATAACTCTATAGGAGAATATGATGCGGATACTAAAATAAAATGAAAAGGATTGAAACAATATAAAAAGTGCTGGATGCAGTGAAGCATTCTCCGTGTGCAAAATATAACACACATGTTAGCCTGGATGCCAGTGGCTCCTTGTGATCACCTTCCAGGGAGGGTTGGAATGGAATCAGGAAAGAGAAGTGGTGTGGATATTTTATATTTTATAGAGTGTTTTGGAAAAAAAATTTGAAATCTCACAATGAGTTGACTTGATTTTAACAATCAACAAAAGGAATAAGTATAAAGGCTCTTGTCAAATACAGAACCATTTAAGATGGGGGCTGTTACCCTGAGGCCTATCTGTTGGCCTGTTCCAATCAACATGCAGCTAGAAACCATTGACCTCAGCATACAGAGAGGCTCTGGCTCCAGGGACTGTAAAAATGCCCAAGAAAAAGGAAGAACAAAGTATGGATACTCTGGTCCTTCTTAGAAGGGGGAACAAAATACCCACAGGAGGAGATGCAGAGACAAAATGTGGAACAGTGTCTGAGGGAAAGACCATCCAGAGACTACCACACCTAGTGATCCATCCCATTGATGGATCCCACAGTTACCAAACCCAGACACTATTATTAATGCCCCAAGTACTTGCTGACTGGAGCCAGATATAACTGTCACCTGGGAGGCTCTGCTAGTGCATGACAAATACAGAGGGGGACACTCTCAGCCAGCCATTGAACTGAGTACCGGGTCCCCAATTGAGGAGGTAGAGAAAGGACCCAAGGAACTGAAGGGGTTCTGTAGCACTCTAAGAGAACAACAATGTTAACCAACCAGTACCCCCAGAGCTCCCAGGGACTAAACCACCAACCAAAGAGTACACATGGAGTTACCTATGGCTCCAGAAGCATATGCAGCAGAGGATGGCCTTGTTGGACATTAAAGGGAGGAGAGGCCCTTGGTCCTGGAAGCCTAGACGCCCCAGTATAGGAAATGCCAGGACAGGGAAGCAGGAGTGGGTGGATTGGTGAGCAGGGGGAAGGGGGGTAGGTTAGGGGATTTTGGGGGGTTAGGGGAACCAGGAAAGGTGACATTTAAAATGTAAATAAATAATATATCTAATAAAAAAACAAAACTTTAGGAATCAACTCAGCATGGTTTAGATTTATATGTTTTTATTCCCTTCATTTCTCAGAATAATTGGCAATTGTATATTTTCTATGATTGCTTCCAGTCCTCACTTCTAATCTTAAAATCCTCAAATCTGGCCAAAGGTCAGCATTTTATTTTTAAATGAGATAAACAGCTCTCACTTAGTGAGTGTTTACCACATTCCACGAGTTGTGCGGTGTTCAGCATATTAACTCTTAATTCTCACATAAATCCCTCAATTAGATTGCCCTTCTATTTCTATCATTGTGACAGAAAACTGTGGCATGGAAAAACTAAAGAAAAAGAGAGAGGCAGCCTGCACTCCAACTCTGCACAGGTTGGTGTCCTCCACAATTTCATCATGAGCATCAATCAATTGGACTTTAGTCCTTGACTGGAGAAGTTAACTGTGTGTCTTCAGTCCTCTTAGAATAAATCATGATGGTGACCCCATAAGTGATGACTTGCTGGGGGAGTTCTGCTGACCCTCAACCATAAAGTTGGGTTCCAAGAAGAGGGTGGGAAGTTCTGTCAGCAGTGGGTGATGGATAGTGAGCTATTAGGAATGAAGTGAGCTGCCCTGAGTGACATCAGCTGCCTTGTGGCTCTCTCATCTGCCTCTTCTCATTGTAAATACTCACCCTGTTTTTACATTTAGCAGAAAGGGTTGATTCAGACCATGCTATGGTACAGTTCTTACACATGTGTCTTTTCTTTTGGAGACTAGTCTGCAACACATAGCTTCTCCTGAGTTTGGAAGTTCTGAGTCAAAGTCCAGTTTACCTCTGCAGCAATCTGTGTAGTTGCCTAGGAGATGGTGTTTAGTAGGTAAGGAGGTCTCTTCCCTGGAAAGGAGGAACAGAGAAAAGATAGTGTGGTGTGTGTGTGTGTGTGTGTGTGTGTGTGAGAGAGAGAGAGAGAGAGAGAGAGAGAGAGAGAGAGAGAGAGAGAGAGAGAGAGAGAGAGAAAGAGACTGACAGAGAGAGGGAGAGAAAGGGAGAAAGAGAGAGAGAGAGAGAGAGAGAGAGAGAGAGAGAGAGAGAGAGTTTTCCTGCTCAAGGAAGCCTGAAACTCCTCTAATTGGAAAGGCAACTCTCATTTCACAGTGGTATATAAATAAGATTCTTA
Source organism: Apodemus sylvaticus (assembly GCF_947179515.1). Classification (NCBI taxonomy): domain Eukaryota; kingdom Metazoa; phylum Chordata; class Mammalia; order Rodentia; family Muridae; genus Apodemus; species Apodemus sylvaticus. The sequence goes on from NC_067481.1 coordinate 76,874,777, forward strand.
GGCAAAACAAAGGAATATAGAGGGTATAATTAATGTTAAATTGGAAAGAGCTATTCTCAAAGTATTTTCTGGGAGCCCAAACACAGAAAGTAAGTGGAATTATAGACACCACCAAAGGCAAGTTAAGATTGGAAAGATATCACCCATTTTACAGATATGGTACCAAACAAGAATTAGTCTTCTCACCCTCAAGACTTTGCACCTTGCCTCAAGTCTTTCTACAATGCTGCTTCTACCTGTGGCTTCCTGTCTTCACTATGCAAAAGCTCTTCAATGCTTGCAAAGCCCTCTCCAAAGACCTACTTAAATATCATGTCTTTCCTCACATTTCCACATAGCTTGCCCATTCCCATGTCACCTAACACATCTTTCTACTACCATAATTTGTGTTAAATAAAAGAAAAGAAAAGAAAAGAGGAGAAAGCAAGGGAGAAGATGCAGAATGGCACACATGGTACTTGAGCTATTTATCCAAATTAAAAGTAAAAACATAACTTGGCAATAGTAACTCATCTGCAGTCCTGGGGTAAATCAGAGCAGAACTAAGACTGTTTCCTGTTGTCTGACTCTTCCATTCTGGCTCACAAACTCTTATCCTTATAATCCACTACTTTCATGATTCTATGGCAAACTATGAACTAACTCCTTGGAATGCAAATCCTTCCTTTCCCACTGCACCCAAGCCAATAAATGCACCAATTTGGTCAGGATTTTTTTTTTAGAGTAAAGAGAACTGAATGGGGCCAAGAAAGAAGTGAAGGACTGAGAATATGATGCTTGGATGTAGCAGCAGTGGAGTGCAGGTCTATCATGGGCAAAGCAGTGGATTTGATCCTCCAAATCAGGAGTCTAGGTATCAATGTGATGAGCAAGAAGATAGGGAAGAATCCACCTACAAGGAAGTTTGTGGAAGTTGAGCTAATACAATAGACCAAATCCAAGTCCTGCTGCTCTGTAGCAGGCCTGCAGAGACTAACACAGGAAGATAAATGAAGGTTAGTTTGGACACTGTCTCTGTGCCCTCTGGTTAGTCTGGCTAAGGGTTTATCTATACTGTTGATTTTCTCAAAAAACCAGCTCCTGGTTTTGTTGATTCTTTGTATAGTTCTTTTTCTTTCTACTTGGTTGATTTCAGTCCTGAGTTTATTTCCTGCTATCTACTTTTTTTGGGTGTATTTGCTTCTTTTGGTTCTAGAGTTTCCAGGTGTGCTGTTACTCTGAGTTTTCCTATTAGCACTGCTTTCATTGTGTCCCATAAGTTTGGGTATATTGTGTCTTCATTTTCATTAGTTTCTAAAAAGTCTTTGATTTCTTTCTCTATTTCTTCCTTGACCATGGAATCATTTGTTTAACTTCCATGTATATGTGGGCTTTCTTTTAATTTGGTGCTACAGGAGACCAGTCTTAAGCCATGGTGATCTGATAGGAGGCATGGAATTATTTCAGTTTTCTTATATCTGTTGAGGTCTGTTTTGTGACCAATTATATGGTCAGTATTGGAGAAGGTACCATGAGGTGCTGAGAAGAAGGTATATTCTTTTGATTTAGGATGAAATGTTCTAAAGATATCTGTTAAATCCACTTGCTTTTTCTAGGGTGTAGTTTCCCCCCTTGTGTTGGCATTTTCCATCTATTATCCTTTGTAGGGCTGGATTTGTGTCAAGATATTGTATAGATTTGGTTTTATCATGGAATATCTTTCTCCATCTATGGTGATTGAGAGTTTTGCTGGGCATTGTACCCTGGCCGTGCATTTGTGTTCTCGTAGGGCCTGTATGAGGTTTACCCAGGATCTTCTAGCTTTTCTGGTCTCTCGTGAGAAGTCTGGTGTAATTCTGATAGGTTTTCCTTTATATCTTGTTCTTTTTCCTTACTGCTTTTAATATTCTTTCTTTGTTTAGTGCATTTTGTGTTTTGATTATCATGTGACAGGAGGAATTTCTGTTCTGGTCCAGTCTGTTTGGAGTTCTGGAGGCTTCTTGTATGTTCATGGACATCTCTTTCTTTAGGTTAGGGAAGCTTTCTTCTATAATTTTGTTGAAGATATTTACTGGCCCTTTATGTTGGGAATCTTCACTTTCTTCTATACCTATAATCCTTAGATTTGGTCTTCTCATTATGTTCTGGATTTTCTGGAAGTTTTGGATTACAAGTTTTTTGGATTTTGCATTTTCTTTGATTGCTGCATCAATGCTTTCTATGGTATCTTCTGCATCTGAGATTTTCTCTTTTATCTCTTGTATTCTGTTTTTGATGTGTGCATCTGTGACTCCTGATCTCTTTCCAAGGTTTTCTATCTCCAGAGTTGTCTCCCTTTGTGATTTGTTTATTGTTTCTACTTCCATTTCTTACACTTACTGTACTAAAATAGGAGTCATTTATGTAGCTGTTGCTTTATGTCTTTTAGGATTATAATCATTCCCATCACAATAAGAGAAAAGAAAAACAATTTTAGAGAAGTGGAAGTTTAGGTTCTTTATAGGTAGCTTGACTGGCTAGGTCCTGAGGCTTAGTTATAAGGTAAAAAGTAATACAAAAGCAAACTATTTGTTATTATATTGGATAAGCCCCCAAGGCTTTGCCAGGGTAACATTACTTATCTCATTGTCTTGCTATCATGATATGGAGTGCTTGTAGGGTCAAATGATTGGTCATTTATGTGTGCCCTACCAAGGTCTCATTATAATTAATAAGGCCTGGATGGGGTTGACTCTTCTAAGAGCTGAGGGTCAGGTTCACTTAGCTCCCCTTCCTTAGAGCACAGGCGATTTTTCTCCTGGCATACCTGCTAGACCTTCATTTTAATTAGTCATTATTTGGGATTTCTGGTGTTAATGACAGCAGGGCTCTCCTTCTACTTCATTGTTATGACCAAGGCCAACAGCTGGTCAGACTATCTGAAATGGACTCTACCACGACCATTTTGGTTTTCATATTTTAAAGGAGTTCATACCTTTAAACCTTGTGCATGTACATATATACATTATTTGTACTTTTTTAAAAATTAGATATTTTCTTTATTTGCATTTCAAATGATATCCCCTTTTCACATTTCCCCTCCCAAAACCGCCCTATCCCATCCCCCCTCACCCTGCTCACCAACCCACCCACTCCCACTTTACTGTACTGGCATTCCCCTATAGTGAAGCATTGAACCTTCTCAGAACTAAGGACCTCTCCTCCCTTTGATGTCCAACAAGGTCATCTTCTGCTACATATGCAGCTGGAGCCGTGGGTACCTTCAGGTGTTCTCTTTGGTTGGTGGTTTAGCCCCTGGGAGCTCTGGGGGTACAGGTTGGTTCATGTTGTTGTTTTTCCTTTGGGGTTGAAAGTTCCTTCAGCTCCTTGGGTCCTTTCTCTAGCTCCTCCATTGGGGACCCTGTGCTCAATCCAATGGTTGCCTGAGAGCATCCACATCTGTATTTATCAGGTACTGGCAGAATCTCTCAGGGGACAGCTATATCAGGCTCCTGTCAGCAAGTGCTTCCACAATAGTGTATGGGTTTTGTGGCTGTATAAGCGATGGATCCCCAGGTGGGGCAGTCTCTGGATGGACTTTTCTTCAGTCTCTGATCTACACTTTGTCTCTGTATCTCTGCCTGTGGGTATTTTGTTTCCCCTTCTAAGAAGGACCAAAGAATCCATACTATGGTCTTTTTGAGCTTCATGTGGTCTGTGAATTATATCTTGGTATTCCAAACTTCTGGGCTAATATCCACTTATCAATTTGTGCATACCATGTGTGTTCATCTGTGATTGGGTTACCTCAATCAGAATGACATATTTTAGTTCCATCCATTTGCCTAAGTATTTCATGCATCATTGTTTTTAATAGCTGAGAAGTATTCCATTGTGAAATGTATCACATTTTCTGTATCCATTTCTCTGTTGAGGGACATCTGGGTTCTTTCCATCTTTTGACTATTATAAATAATGTTCCTATGAACATACTGGAACATAAGTCCTTATTACATGTTGGAGAGTCTTCTGAGTATATGCCTAAGAGTTGTATAGCTGGGTCCTTAGGTAGTACTATGTCCAGTTTTCTGAGAAACTGCCAAACTGATTTCCAGAGTGGTTGTACCAGCTTGCAGACACACCAAAAGTGGAGGGGTGTTCCTCTTTCTCCATATTCTCTACAGGGCTGCCATTAGAGTTGAACACTTCTTTAGGTGCTTCTTAGCCATTTGGTATTTCTCAGGTGAAAATTCTTTGTTTATCTCTGTACTCCATTTATTAGGTTATTTGGTTCTCTGGAGTCTGATTTCTTGAGTTCTTTATATATATTGGATATTAGATCTCTATTGGATGTAGTATTGGTAAAGAGCTTTTCCCAATCTGTTGGTTGCTGTTTTGTCCTATTGACAGTGCCCTTTGCCTTACAGAAATTTTGTAATGTTTTGAGGTACCATTTGTCCATTCTTGATTTTAGAGCATAAGCTATTGGTGTTCTATTCAGGAAATTTTCCTCTATGCCCATGTGTTTGAGGCTCTTCCCCACTTTCTTTGCTATTAATTTGTTAGCTATTAGTATCTGGTTTTATGTGGAAGTCCTTGATCCACTTGGACTTGAGCTTTGTACAAGGAGAAAAGAATGGATCTATTTGTATTCTTCTGCATGCTAACCACCAGTTGAACCAGCACCATTTGTTGAAAAGGCTATTTTTTCCCACTGGATGGTTTTAGCTCTTTTGTCAAAGATCAAGTGATCATATGTGTGTGGGTTCATTTTAGTGTCTTCAATTCTATTCCATTGATCTTCTTGCCTCTCTCTGTATCAATACCATACAGTATTATCAGTATTGCTATGTAATACAGCTTGGGGTCAGGGAGGGCTATTCCTCCAGAAGTTCTTTTACTGTTGAGAATAGTTTTTGCTCTTCTTGGCTTTTTGTTATTCCAGATGAATTTGAGAATTGCTCTTTCTAACTCTATGAAGAATTGAGTTGGAATTTTGATGGGGATTGCATTGAATCTGTATATTGCTCTTGGCAAGATCCCATTTTTTACTATATTAATCCTGCCAATAAACGAGCATGGGAGATCTTTCCATCTTCTGAGGTCTTCAATTTCTTCAGAGACTAGAAGTTCTTGTCATAAACATGGTTCACTACTTTGGTTATAGTCACACAAGATACTTTGTGTTTGTGACTATTGTGAAAGGTATAGTATCCCTAATTTCTTTCTCAGCCTGTTTATCCTTTGAGTATAGGAAGGCTACTGATTTGTTTGAGCTAATTTTATATCTGACCACTTTGCTGAAGTTGTTTATCAGCTGTAGGAGTTCTCTGGTGGAATTTTGGAATCACTTAAATATACTATCATATCATCTGCAAATAACGATAGTTTGACGTATTCCTTTCTATTTTGTATCCATCTGACCTCCTTTTATTTTCTAATTGCTCTATCTAGTACTTCAAGTACTATATTGAATAGATAGGGAGAGAGTGGGCAGCCTTGTCTAGTCCCTGATTTTATTGGGACTGCTTCAAGTCTTTCCATTTAGTTTGATGTCGGCTACTGATTTGCTCTATATTACTTTTACTATGTTTAGGTATGTGCCTTGAATTCCTGGTCCTTCCAAGACTTTTAACATGAAGGACTGATGAATTTTTCAAATGCTTTTTTTTCAGCATCTAATGAAATGACCATGTGTTTTTCTCATTGAGTTTGTTTAAGTAGTGGATTACATTGATGGATTTCTGTATATTGAACCATCCCTGCATCCCTGGGATGAAGCCTACTTGATTGTGGTGAATGTTTGTTTTGTTGTGTTCTTGGATTTAGTTAGCAAGAATTTTATTGAGTATTTTTGCATTAATATTCATAAGGGAAATTGGTCTGAAGTTCTCTTTCTTTGTTGGATCTTCGTATGGTTTTGATATCAGCATAACTGTGGCTTCATAGAACGTGTTAGGTTGTATTCCTTCTGTTTCTATTTTGTGGAATAGTTTGAACAGTATTGGTATTAGGTCTTCTATGAAGGTCTGATAGAACTCTGCACTAAACCAATCTGGTCCTGGGTTTTTTTTTTTTTTTTTTTTGGTTGGGAGACTTTCAATACTGCTTCTAATCCTTAAGGGGTTATGGAACTGTTTAGATGGTTTATCTGATCCTGATTTTAATTTGGTACCAGGTATCTGTCTAGAAAATTGTCCATTTCATCCAGATTTTCTAGTTGTGTTGGGTATAGGCTTTTGTAGTAGGATCTGATGATCTTTTGCATTTCCTCAGTTTCTGTTGTTATATCCCCTTTTCATTTCTAATTTTGTTAATTTGGATACTGTCTCTGTGCCCTTTGGTCAGTCTGGCTAAGGGTTTATCTATCTTGTTGATTTTCTCAAAGAACCATTTCCTGACTTTGTTGATTATTTGTATAGTTCTTTTTGTTTCTACTTGGTTGATTTCAGTCTTGAGTTTGATTGTTTCCTGCTGTCTACTTTTCTTGGGTGTATTTGCTTCTTTTGGTTCTAGAGCTTTCACATGTGGTGTTAAATTGCTATTGAATGCTCTCTCCAGTTTCTTTTTGGAGGCACTGAGAGCTATGAGTTTTCTTCTTATCACTGCTTTCATTGTGTCCCATACGTTTGGGTATGTTGTGCCTTCATTTTCATTAAATTCTAAAATGTCTTTAGTTTCTTTATTTCTTCCTTGACCAAGTTATCATTGAGTAGAGAGTTGTTCAGCTTCCTTGTATATGTGGGCTTTCTGTTGTTTTTGTTGCTATTGAAGACCAGTCTTAATCCATAGTAATTTGATAGGAGGCATGGGATTATTTCAATTTTCTTATATCTATTAAGGTTTGTTTTGTGACCAATTATATATGGTCATTTTTGGAGAAGGTACTATGAGGCAATGAGAAGAATGCACATTCTTTTGATTTAGGATGAAATGTTCTATAGATATCTGTTAAATCCATTTGATCCATAAATTCTGTTATTTTCAGTATTTCTGTTTAATTTGTGTTTCCCTGATCTGTTCATTTATGAGCATAGGATTTTGACATCACCCACAATTATTGTATGAGGTGCTATGTGTGTTTTGAGCTTTAGAATGTTTCTTTGTTGGTGCCCTTGCATTTGGAGCATTGATGTTCAGAATTCAGAGTTTTTCTTGGTAGATTTTTCCTTTGATAAGTATGAGTTGTCCTTCCTTATCTTTTTTGATGACATTTTGTGAAGACCGATTTTATATGATATTAGAATGACTACTCCAGCTTGTTTCCTGGACTATTGACTTGGAAAATTGTTTTCCAGCCCTTTACTCTGAGGTAGTGTTTGTCTTTGATACTGAGGTGTGTTTCTTGTATGCAGCAAAATGCTGGGTCCTGTTTACACATCAATCTGTTTTCTATGTCTTTTTATTGGGGAATTGAATCCATTGATCTTAAGAGATATTGATGAATACTTATTGTTGCTTCATGTTATTTTTGATGTTATTTTTATGTTTGTGTGGTTATCTTCTTTTGGCTTTGCTGAAAAGATTATTTTCTTGCTTTTTCTAGGGTGAAGTTTCTTTCATTGTATGGGTATTTTCCATCTATTATCTTTTGTAGGGCTGGATTTGTGGAAAGATATTATGTAAATTTGGTTTTGTTATGGAATATCTTGGTTTCTCCATCTATGGTGATTGAGAATTTTGCTGGGTATAGTAGTGTGGGCTGGCATTTGTCTTCTCTTATGGTTTGTAAGAGATCTTCCCAGGATCTTCTAGCTTTCATAGTCTCTGGTGAGAAGTCTGGTATAATTCTGATAAGTCTGCTTTTATATGTTACTTGACCTTTCCTCCTTACTGCTTTTAATATTCTTTCTTTGTTTAGTACATTTGATGTTTTTACTATTATGTGAAAGGAGGAATTTCTTTTCTGGTCCAATCTATTCAGAGTTCTGTAGACTTCTTGTGTGTTTATGGGCATCTCTTTCTTTAGTTAGGGAAGTTTTCTTCTATAATTTTGTTGAAGATATTTACTGGCCCTTTAAGTTGGAAATCTTCACTTTCTTCTATGGTTTGGTCTTCTCGTTGTATCCTGGATTTCCTGGATACTTTGAGATACAAGCTTTATGCATTTTGTATTTTCCTTGACTGTTGTGTCAATGTTTTCTCTGGTATCTTCTGTACCTGAGATTCTCTCTTCTATTTCTTGTATTGTTGGTGATGCTTATATCTATGACTTCTGATCTCTTTCCTAGGTTTTCTATCTCCAGGGTTGTCTCCCTTTATGATTTCTTTATTGTTTATATTTCCATTTTTAGATCCTAGGTTTTTTTCATTTCCTTCGCCTGTTTTGTTATGTTTTTCTGTAATGATTTAAGGGATTTTAGTGTTTCTTCTTTAAAGGCTTCTTCCTGTTTTCCTGTGTTCTCATGTATTTCTTTAATGGAGTTATTTATGGCCTTCTTAAAGTCCTCTATCATCATGAAATGCGATTTTAAATCAGAGCCTTGCTTTTCTGGTGTTTTGGGGTAACCAGGGATCACTGTGGTGGGAGATCTGTTGTCTGATGATGCCAAACTATCCTTGGTTTCTGTTGCTTATATTCTTGTGCTTGCCTTTTGCCCTCTGGTTATCTATGTTGATATCTGGTGTTACTGTCTCTTAATGTGGCTTATCTGTTCTGCAAGAATGTGTGTCAGTACTCCTGGAAGACCAGTCTCTCCAAGAGGAATTTAGTTATGCAGAGCTGTGTTATGGGGTAAACTCTGGGGCACAGACAGAAACCAATTGGATCCTGTCCCCAGCTGATCCTTGGTTCCTGTGTCCTGATGGCTCTGAGCAGGTCCTCTTGGGCCAGGAATTTGAAGGGAAGTCATGGTCTAACCTGTGTTCACAGGTGTGTAGGCACTCCTGGGAGACCAGCTTTCTCCTGCTGTTATTTGTGTATGCTGCTCTGTGGCCCAGGATTAGCTTTGGGTGTAGATGGAAATTGGAAGGCTCCTGTCACAGGCTGCCCCTGGGTTCCAGTGACCTGGGGTTTTTTGGTGGACAGCAGGTGTGGTCCTGCCTGCACTCACAGGCTTGTCCATTCTCCTGGGTGGCTAGCTGTCTCCCTGTGCCACTTGGGTCTGGAGTCCTATGGCAGAGCATTGTCTCTAGCTGCAGACATAAATCAGAAGGCTCCTGTCACATGCCATCCCTGGGTTGCTGCTCATCATTTATTCTTTTATAAACATTCATCTATATATTTTCAGTCCAAGTGTGCTTTGAAATACTCAAAAATCTGACTGGACATTGCTACCTTATAAAATCAGTAAAAGTGAATATGTCTTATTTTTGTTTCTTAGACATGCCTTTTTGTATACCAAAGTTTTTGTATACTATAATTGCTTATGCACCATTATGGTCATGGGCATATGGAAATTTTCAATTAGGTGTTATTATTGCTCCCTCTCTGACATTCAGACTAGGTGGAACAGCTTCCTCAATGCTGCAGTCTTTGCTTTTGGCTACATCTGTTTTCTAGTGGGAGAATGTGGCAGACATGTTCTGATTTTTTCCCCCAGTCCCACAAACAAAAAAAAACTGTTCTTCAAGGAGCCATTTTAGTACTCTGGCTTCCTCTAAATGGATAATAGCATTGGAGATCTAGGCTGTGTGAGGCCCAGTGAGAAATGCTTACAAATAAAACTATCCCCATGGCTTTTGGCCATATTGTAACAGGGCTTGAAGGTGCTATTTGCTCATAGTCAGCTAAACTCATAGTGAACTCTGATTTAACATTTGTTGCTCTCATTTCATTTTCATTTTTATATATCAAATATCTGTTCTGACAAAAATAATGATGTATGTTCAGTCTGTTATTTTAAGCCAGAAAACCCTCTATATGTGGTTTTAAATCTGTGCTATTGTGATCATTCTGAATGGGATGTTTTGTATCTTATAATTTCACTAAAATGTAGAGTATTTTTCACTTTTGTCAAAAAATTGCTCATACTTTGGAAACTTAGAATATTTTTTAACCTTTGTTAGAAACGAATATGAGATGGGTGTGAGTATTTACTATACTAAACCTCTGCTGGAGTTTTTTATGTTGTCAAAACAGCATTTTTGACACATAAAAAATCTGTTCATTAGATGTACTCTACTTTAAACATTTTCTTTCATTGGACATGTAGTTGTACTATCTTATAGGTTTTGAAATAATAAATACCATGTTGCTAATTATCTTAGTGGGTGAAAGTCCTCATATTAAGTATTATTTTTAAAGGGGGTAGTTTTAGAAGTTATTAGATGAAAAGATGCGTGTATTGGAAAACCTTCCATCTGAAAACAAGCACCCAGTTCACAGGGTTACAAATATAAAGTCTTTCAATGTGTAAAGTACTTGGTGTAATTTTTTAACAAGAGTAAGTCTTTGATCAGTGTTACCTATGGCAGTATGGTATAAAGTATTGCCCTCCATGGTACTTGGAGAGGGCTACTCAGGTGTCTTCTGAACATAGAAGTTTCTGTGCTTCCATCCAAGGCTAGGTGATGGTTACTATCACAGAGTCTTCTCAAGAGCCTTGACCTTGGCTCCATCTAAGGAGGTTACATTTTTCCACCCTCCGACTCCATTCTAGGAGAAAGCAATGCTGTTTACTGAGGGTATGTGGGTGCTGCCCTAGGGACCAAGACCTATCGTTCAACTCAAAGAAGTTGCCTTTTTCTTTAGCAACTTACCTACCCTATCCCAATCCCCTCATTCACATTCATCACTCTCTATACAGTTACAACCACTTCTTCCTGTTTTCATCTACTCTGGTCTAAAACTAGGAGGTCAGTCAGATTGGCCAACATAGTATTTTTTTTTCCTGAGATAGGGTTTCTCTGTGTAGCCCTGGTTGTCCTGGAACTCACTCTGTAGACCAGGCTGGCCTCGAACTTAGAAATCCGCCTGCCTCTGCCTCCCCGTGCTGGGATTACAGGCGTGCGCCACTACCGGCCCAACACAGTATTCTTAGTGGTTTAACATGACTGGATCTGGATCAAAGACCCAGGCATGTCTGAAAGGATGAGAGCAGAGACCAAGGAGTGATGCTAGCCACCAAGCTGGTTGTTTTCGTATAAATACACAGTGAATAAATGTGTTTATAACACAAATAAACATTTCAAAGTATATTGAAAATAAAATGAACAATATAATTTTATACAATGATTAGCATCATAAAAACCACAATGCAATAGTGCAGGGAGAAGTATCTATCTAGACCATTATTTTCACCATTCATTTTTGCTCAGCTTGTCTACAAAGCTCTCAGTGTTGTATTGGTAACTGGAGGATACAATATCCTGATATTTTTGCTAGTATCTGAGTACCAGGATTCTACATTGCATCTGCTATTTATCTAAAACATGGGTATTGAGCATTTCCTGTATGATGGGCATTGTTTGTATACTTGGGATTTAAACAAAAGTCTAATTAATCTGCCCACCACTTTACTACTTTACTCTGGGAGAATAGTGGTAATGAAATCGCGTTGTCCTGAAAAGATCTAGATCACACTCCCATCCCCTTAGCTTTTTCAGTCTCTGTTCTCAAAGAAAGAACTGGTTTAATGGCTTCATTTAACTGTTACTATGTGAGGATTTCTGTACAGTATTAAATTGATTATGGCATATACAAGAGTCACGTTTTCCCCAAGCCATTCTGCCTGTGTTTGCTGTACATTTGAAGAGAGAATTGAAAACTTCAGAGTAACACCCTGGTTTCTCTCCCTGGACTAGAAAACCCATGGAAAAGCCAGAAGAAACATTTCAAAATGATTTTTTACAGTGTTGTATGGTTAACCCAGAGCCCCGAGATGTATAAGTTATACAATTCAGTAGTGTTTGTACTTTTAAGAGTAGCTGCAAGGAAAACAAAACAAAATAAAACAGACAATAGAAATCTCATATACCCCCAATCCATTACAAGACATAGAGGGAAAAAAATCAATAAACACTTCCCAAATATTAATATTCTACACTACTACAAGATAAACAGGGATAACTCCAGTGAGCTCAAGATGATAACTACAAAATGTAATTGCTCTAAAATTAATTTCAAGAAAAAAATTAAAGCAGTAATATGTTATACAGGTGGGACTCAGAAAACACAACCTACAAACAACTCTGTTTTGCCCATTTTCATACCCTAAACTCTCCTCTGGCTAAAGTGGCCACAAGTGCACAGGATTGTATATAGAAGCACTCTCACAAGGCCAGCAGATTCTCCCAGGTGCATGGGAAGATCAGGCAGGTTTTATAACCTGTCTCCTTGCTCTTAGATCACAAAGAGCCTGGAAGTTGTTTCATTTCCCCCAAAGTCTGTCCATCGATTAATATGTCTTGATTCCACTTAAAGCTTGGGTCTGTCTGGGCAGGGTTTTCATTCTCCACTTTGCTCTTATTTTCTTAGTCATACGTGACCCCCTAACATATTCAGTTTAGGAGAGAAGAGAGTGAAGGGGATTAGAATATGTCCATCCAAAATATACTGTTTGTGCCAGGGTCATTTTTAGGCTAAAAGCAAATTTGAGTCAGCAGAGATGGGAAGTGTTCACTGCCTTTGTATCATATGTCTGAAGGCAAACACAGATTTTTGTTTTGAGGAAGGTGCTGTTTATTCCAGGCAGAAGAGAATGTCATTGAAGATAAGACACTGGAACCAAGGTAACTTTATATACACAGACTTTACCGGAGCAGCTTACCTCTTCTTACTTTCCAACATGGGTTTCTCGGTGATGTCCCCACAATTTACCTTCCTTTGAAGCCCACAGATCTTCTCCTGCATTAAAAAGATACACAAACCCCCAAGGATGCTTGAGTTTTACTTTTCCTTTTTGAACTCTTATCCACACAATGTTGATAAAATTGTATGCTTTTTTCCTTCAATTTTTTTCAACTTAACTTATGGGTCTCCAGCTATGGGTTGTGAGTGGGTAAATGTGTGCTTTCCTCAAGAGTAGAAAGCTGAAAGAGTAGGTTAGTATGGGCCTGTTTTCTCTCTCTCTCTCTTTTTTCTTTCTTTTTTGGATGTTTTCGAGACAGGGTTTCTTTGTGTAGCTCTGGCTGTCCTGGAACTCACTCTGTAGACCAGGCTGGCCTCCAACTCAGAAATCCGCCTGCCTCTGCCTCCCAACTGCTGGGATTACAGGCGTGCACCACCACCGCCCATCTTGGGTCTGTTCTTTAAACTCTGACAAGTGTTTAAACTGGACTTTTACTTGGGCTTAAGAAACTATCAGAACTGACTTGTTTCCTTGGCAGTTAGTGGTTTCTATGGAATCTGTTTCACATCTAGCTAGGCCACTTTGTTATGATTACTGCAAAGCAAAGAATACTTTTAAGCAAAGAATAACAAAATATGTCCTGCACCCTCAACCTAAGTGCTGCTGTTTTGCATCCCTACCATCCTTCCCAGAGAAATGCATGGCTCAGCCTGGTTCCCTGACAGCTTCTCACCATCCAGAGATACTCTCAGCTAAAACAGTTCAATGAGTGAATACTGCAGGTTGCTTCTCATTGTCTCCCTTGAACCTCATGAATGCCTTCCAAGCATGCTCACTCCCCTGACTTTTTGGATGAACTCCTAGAACCCTTGAGGTGACTTTCTCAGCCAGATTCCAGCCTTTTAGATTTCCTTGTTCTACAATTTCTCCTGATCTTCAGTAGATTCCCCTCAATCTCTCCTGGAAAGCTGTATGATAAGGGAAAACTGAGAAGACAGAACAGGATAAATGCTAATGACTCTTTCCATTAAAAAAAAAAAAAAAAAAAAAAAAAAAAACAACTTCTCAAGTTTCTACTTTCCCAGTTTAATTGTGAGCCATAGCTCTCTTCAAAAAAAAAAAAAATCTATGAGGGGCATGGGATGCTATTACACAAGTAGGCTCTTTGGCAGCAGTGGGAGAGACAGAGCCCAGTAACAACAGCAGTTAGTTTGATGCAATTATCATAATGAGTGGCAAGGTCAGAGTGACAGTACAGAGGTTCTGACCCAGTGAGAGCTGGGATATTCTTAATTCAATGCAGGGTCTGAGCTGTGGCTTGCAATGGGGTGTTCCATTCAGTCATAGGGTTTTAAAAAAGAAATTTCAGGAAGCTGTGGAAGGTTATTCCACAAGAGCCTTAATCATTTGATTAGTTTCTAGTCCTGACCTAGGTTTTTGTTTTTTGTTTTATTTATTTATTTATTTATTTATTTTTGTTTTATTTTTATTTTTATTTTTTTTTTGTAGCTTGAATCCATTGATTAAAGAGGAGATAGGTTCCCAGGAGAATTCTAAGACTCCGTGGAAAATACACACATCAAAGGTGTTACTAAGGCTTTCCTCATGAGACTCATAGCCCTTTACACTGGTTACTGTATGCTGGAGACAGGGAATCTCAGATTTTGGATGCATAAAGGGTTCAACTTTACTACTGATATCTGGGTACCTACTTAGATACCTGGAAATTGAGAGAAGATGCATATGGGATTTAGAGAATAGAGTCCTGTCTAAAGTCCAATTTGTAGCAGGTCCATTGTGACAACAGTAAACCCTGGAAGTTATTTTCTCTCACCCTTAATGTGAACTATGCTCAGGGCTGTCATGGTGATAAAAACTAACAGGAAGCTCTTTGATTGAAATCTCACCCCTTCCCCAATTCAAAGTATAGTAAATCAAAGGCAGTATTTCATTGCAGGACAGCGAAGGACACAGCTATTACCAGTCACCTTTAAGTTTGTATGTAATTCCAGACTGGCAGGGTTAATGTTTTGTCTATAAACTCCCCAATTTGTCTAGTAGTAAACCAGACATGCCCTGAAAGGGAAACAAAAGACATTCTCAAACCCATCCACACATATACCCCCAATACTCACTGCTATTCCAGATGTGATCTTTGTTAGAGTAGATTATCATGATTGCAGGCATGTGACCAGTGATTTGTCAGACACACTGGATTCCAGTGGGATAAAAATCAAAGTTTATGTTTATACACACAGCTTAGTAATTTATATTGACAGTGTAAGGTTGAAATGTTTGTCAACTCCTATGCCCTCTGAAGAAACCTAGACTATCTGGTCATCAGGGACAACATAATATTTAACTCCTATGGTGAGGGGTAGCCCTTCTCTAGACAAGAGGCCTTGGAGGACACTTGTAAACAAAATGAGAAGACATTCCTTATTCCATAGCTCATTATGATTAACCAGTCACCTGTACATTACAAAGCCACAACATAAACAAGGTACATAAACAAGTCTAGACATTTATGTCATTCTACTGTTGTAATAGCCCCATCCTGACATTATACCCCTAAATAGATGCACTTCTCATTTTATTTTCAAGTCAGGCTCTCATGTATTTCAGGCTGGTCTCAAAAGTGGTTACATCCTGCTTCCACTTCTCAAGTTCTGGTATTATAGGCTTGCACTGTTCCCAGGTTTATACCATGCTGTAGAACAAACCTAGGGCTTTTTTGGTTCTAATTCTAATTTACAACCTGAATTACATTCATAACCTATGTCCTGTCCTTCTTATGATCAGGTGAAGAAGGAAAAAAATTGCCAAGTTAGGTTTACACATAGGTGGTCATGCTATGGGGGACATTTGCAATGCAATATTCCAGGTTAGCCTTGCATGACAATGATAAGGAATCTTCTCATAGGATAGAGTTCTGAGGAATAGAACTCACTGGGCACTTTTTATGCAAGGAGTGGCTTGAGGTCAAAATGCATATAAATTTATGGTCACTAATAAATGGCCTGGTCCCCATGGGATAAGACCCTTTCTTTTTATTGTTGTCTTTATCCCATACCCCCTTTCTGTTCCCCTTTCATCCATTTAGTACAGTACTTGTCATGTATAAACACTCATTATCCATTCAAACACCTGGCCATTCCTGCTGCATTCTGAACATCATTCTAGGTATTGGGAATAGCATTAAAATGGATTTAAAAGTCTTCTCACTTTGATCATTTTCTCCCTTCCTGTTTGTATTTAGTGTGTTCCCTACATCCTTAATATACACATAGTCTTATGTGTTGTCTTAATCTTCAGAAAAAGCCCATAGGTCACTAAAAGATTCATCTACACACAGTAACTGGGCAGTGACTTGTGGCCAGGCATGTGTACTATGTTGGAAAAAAAAAACAATGCCAATATTCCATGAAGTTTAATGCTAGGATGGTGTCAGTCCTTACCACATAATAGTAACATAAATAATTCTTATTTGTTTTTCACTAATCTTTTTTTATATGAGTGCTTGAAATATGGCCTCAGGTCCTCATGCTTGTATAGGGAGTATCCTAACCTACTGAGCCATCTTCCCTGCTGGACTCTTTGTTTTAGTGCTTAGTGTTTTAGATGTGGGTAGGCTGCAGTAAACTGCTTTGGAAACCTGTGCTGAGCAGTCTTCCTACAACAGGACCCTTTATTGCTATTTGTTACACCCACCCACTAATTGAGATTGTCTTGAGCACTGCAACCCCAGCATTCAGCAGACCTTTAGAAAAAAGTCTCATTGTTTGTTTTTTGAAAGCATTCAGCTTCTAACAAGTTTCTGGAAATATAGCAGTCACATGGCTCTTTGATCAACACATAGAAAGGTTGCTGCAGGTTGCTGGTATATCAACACAGGATCCATAAATTTGACTTTGCTTTTAATTCTAACTTCTGGGTCAAAGGGTCACCTTAGAGTCAGAGGGCACCTGTAATCCACTTTAGCATGGCAAGGACTCTGTACAGGGAGGGCGTGTAAGCTACTAACCATATGACCTGCACATTTGCTGTCTTCTTAGTGGTCTCAGTAATTGACTGCTTGAAGTGGTCACTTGGCCACTTTGGTCTTGAGTATATTTCTGTGTTGGTATCATCTTTAGTAGTGATGCAGTACTGGACCACTTCAGAAGAGCGGTACTGGAAGTAACATTCAAGCAGAACTCCTGCTTGATGGATGTGCCCTGAGCACGTTACCCTCCTTGTGATACAGATCACATCCTGGGAGTTGATCATCTCTGTGGCCTGCAAACCTGAGACTATGCAAAAATTAACTGCATAATTAGTAAAGAATTATAGAAATGATCTAGTAAATGGGCCTATTTTAAGAGCTAGCTTTATGATTTGAGAAATGTAAGTTTTCTCAAGGATTAAATAATGAGTGAGCAAGGCTGTGCTTTATAAAATAAACTCAAAGATTTGTGTCACAAAGATGTGTCGCAGGCCATTTGCTTTCTCTCTCACTTGAATTTTCAGTAATTTATAGGTCTTGGACTAATTTGAGGTGATCGAGGTACTTGTCTTAGGTACACAATGTACAAAGTTGCTGAAATCCCAGGAGCCACAACAAATAATGCTATTTTAACATAAAACCTTAAATGAATAACAAGGCTCTAAGTCACTGATGAAAAAAAAGTATATATTTAGAATAATAGTAAAACTCTGTCCTGACTTGAGTGGCTTTACCCTGGTCCTGTCTATGTATCTGTGGCCTTGCTTGTATGTCTTCAACACCATAAAGAGCAAGAGGAAGTATCATTGTCTTTTACTCCCGTAGTTCCGCTGGGCCTGGTGTACTGCACATGCGTGCTCCTTCATTCTCTATGAACGAATGGAGATATACAGTTTAGAAGAAGTATTGTGTAGATTTATATAAATCAGTTCTTGTCAGTGACATATTTGAAAAGAGGGTATTAGTAGCTCAGAGTCCATACTACTCTCACAAAGGATGTGAGCTTGCATCCAAGCACCCACTTTGGGCAGCTCACAATTGCCTATCACTCTAGGTCCAGGGGATCTGATGCCCTCTTCTGGCCCCTGTGACTTGCTTTCACATGCCTACACTCACACACACACACACACACACACACACACACACACACACACACACGCACACACACACGCACACACACACGCACATACACACACAAAGAGTTTAGAATAAAATATATCTTTAAAAAAAGAAAAGAAAGAAGTCATGGAATATTTCAAATCTGTGGTTCTTCCCAATTTTTATCAATCTTTACATTCTAAGGTTCATATTGCTATGGGGACTATCATCCTAGAGCTCCATCCATCCATCCATCCATCCATCCATCCATCCACCCAGTATAATGTATCACATATTTATACTATAAGTGTCTGACTCTGGGTAGGTTGCTGGAGGAAGGCAGAAGGAAGCCAGAGGGTCTGGCTTATGGGAGATTACAGAGCAGCAAGAAAATAGATAAGTTTTGGGGATACTAGTTGGAGCTGTACCATAGACACTAGAGACCGGGAGATACTCAAGTCTTCCAGGGCCACTAGACACTTCAGAGAGGCTTGGACAGAGAGAAGGATAAAGAATGTGTCAGCCACCCTACATCTGATAGAGGGCTAATATCCAATATATACAAAGAACTCAAGAAGTTAGACCCTAGGGAACCAAATAACCCTATTAAAAAATGGGGTACAGATCTAAACAAAGAATTTTCACCTGAAGAATTCCGGATGGCCGAGAGGCACCTTAAGAAGTGCTCAACATCATTAGTCATTAGGGAAATGCAAATCAAAACAACCCTGAGATTTCACCTTACACCAGTCAGAATGGCTAAGGTCAAAAACTCAGGAGACAGCAGGTGTTGGCAAGGGTGTGGAGAAAGAGGAACATTCCTCCACTGATGGTGGGGCTGTAAGATGGTACAACCACTGTGGAAATCAGTCTGGCGGTTCCTCAAAAAACTGGACATGACACTTCCGGAGGACCCTGCTATACCTCTCCTGGGCATATACCCAAAGGATTCCCTGGCATGCAATAAAGACACATGCTCCGTTATGTTCATAGCACCCTTATTTATAGTAGCCAGAAGCTGGAAAGAACCCAGATGCCCCTCAAAGGAGGAATGGATACAGAAAATGTGGTATATTTACACAATGGAATACTACTCAGCAATTAGAAACAATGAATTCACAAAATTTTTAGGCAAATGGTTTGATCTGGAAAATATCATCCTAAGTGAGGTAACCCAGTCACAAAAGAATACACATGGAATGCAATCTCTGATAAGTGGATATTAAATAGCCCAGAAGCCCTGAATACCCAAGGCACAAATCATATAACAAATGACTCCCATGAAGAAGTATGAGAAGGTCCTGATCCTGGAAAGGATTGATCTAGCACTGGAGGGGAATATAAAGACAGAGAAAAAAAGGAGGAAGGTCATTGGAGAATGGATGGAGAGAAGAAGGTTTATGGGACATTTGGGGAGGGGGGATCCAGGAAAGGGGAAATCATTTGGAATGTAAACAAAGAATATAGAAAATAAAAATATTAAAAAAAAGAAACTTAAAAAAAAAAGAATGTGTCAGTCAGAGAAGAAAGTGTGGGGCATTCCAGCCTAGCATAGAGCATGTGTAGGATGGGATTTTTTTTCTTATGCTTTCCCAGAGAAGAGCATACAGAAGGCAGAGGATGCTGAGATCAGAGTTGGGCTTTTAGGAATTAATCTCAAGGGTAAAGGAAGAGATCGAAATTCTTGGAGTCAGTGTGTTGAGACGTCAGGCTAGAAGGAATGAATCCTATGAGCGTGAACGTCTTTAAAATAATCTGCTTTTAGGCTAGATCCCTCCTCCTCTTGAAGAACTATCTATGCTCTTCTCCCTTCTTCACTCTCACCATCTAAAAACTATCCCAAGTAGATTCTGGTTCTATTGTCTGGAGGCAGGGCAAGAGAAGAAAGAAGGCCCAGATAAGATAAACATGGCAAGTGTGTACATGTATGTACACATATGCATATGTCTACATGTGCATGTCTGTGTACATGCATGCTTACATGCATATGCATGTGTGTACACACTCATGTGTCACAGAATGTCATGACACACTATGATTTACATACTTAGAGAACTACATGCTGGAATGAATGAAATTTCACATAATGGAAAAGAATATTTCTAGTGTTGGAAAATTAGTTTGAGAAGGTCAGTGTAATTGGTTTAAAGTACCAGGAAGTCTGGGCCTGAGGTAACCATATAAATGCTTAGGTTAGAAGGAGAAGTGTAATAAGCATATTTCTTTATTTGGAAATATTCCCTTGATGGCAGTTAGGTTTTACGATACATAAGTCATTTTATTTACTGTCTTAATACTACATCAGCACGCAGCCCTTATAACAGTGCCCAGGAGTGAGATGCTGAAAACAGAAACAAGGAAGGGGGAAGGGTGATCCCCATGCTGTCAGATGGGGTTGTTAAGGATAACAGGTTATGCCCTTTATAGCAGTTTGTTAGCTTGCAAATCAGCATTTTGGTGGAGGGGGAACTGAGCCTTAGAACAAAGACCAGTTCAGTTCCAGCCTTCTGGACTGAAGCCTTCATTTCCGGATGCCTCTCCAAGAAGCACGTCTGCTCCCATGGATAACTGATGCAAAGGTCAAAACTGAGGTTTCAGTGTCTTTGGAATCTTCACTGACTGGAAGCTGTGTGAGAACAGTTCTTATTTTGGAGAATATTTGAGGTGGAGGACTTCTGGTGTCTCTGCTGTGAGGCTTCGTAAGTCTGGCAGGAAGACAATAGGGGTGGATTTCTCTCTCCTCTTGGTTCCCACAAAGGAAACAAAAGGTCAGAAGATGTTTTGAGACAGTCTGGTTTTCTTTTTCTTTCCCACTGGGATCCCCCTCTCTACCTCTGTTGACTCAGGTACCGTTGTTGAGGTTGTGTTTTGAATTTTTAGGCTTATTTCTTCCATCTTGTTCTTCCCCAGAGAGGAGAGTATCCCAGTCATGATAAGGCTGTTCATTCCTTGTTAGATAAATGTTGACAAAGACAGTGGCCAGCTGAAATTTTTGTAGAATCAAACACAGAACAATGCTACATATTACATAACCAATTTTCTTGTTCTAACCTGCAAATGGTCATCTCTTAAATCTAGGAGGGAAAGTGGATCTTTTGTGGACTGAGCATAATTCTTGCTACTTGCAGTGTTACGTTGAAAAGAAGACCCTGGTTTCATCTAGACTCAGAACTTCTGGGATCAATTCTGCATGCCTGATGAACCTGTGAAAGGAAATTAGGTATCCCTCTGCCATCATCTTATGACCTTCTGAGCTATTTCTTTGTAACCATGAGACCTAATTTTTTTCATGCTATAAATCCTGCTCAGTTTTACATATTGCCATCTATGTGTACTTAGGTATTGCCATCTATGGATTTTATAATCTATTCCTACTATTAAAGATTGTATGCTTAGTCCTTACAGTGGCAAACAAAGGACCTTATCTTATCTTCTTTTTCTAACTGCAGGGAGAAGATTATAGAGATACTACTTCTGTCTGCATATTAGATACAAATATAGAAAGGACAAGGAAGAGGAGGACATTGTAATGGATCCCAACATTGGTTCAGCCATTCTGAGACTGACAGTGAGTTTAGTGTCCAGAGCCTCAGATTCAGGACAGTGTCTTCAGAATGGTCTTCTAGACCTAATTCAGGTAAAGAGAGAATACATGATCCAGGCTTTTTATTTCCATGGTGTACTAAGTCTGTGGCTTGATTTCCTGAACTTAAGCAACCCAGGGGTTCTAGAAATGCCTCAGTAGCAGGTGGGCCACTGTGGGACAGCCAGTTTTCTGCTTGAGCTAGGTTTAAACCCTAGTGACTCAGCAGGTGTTCCTGCAAGGAAAGGAAGGCTTTTGCCAAATTCCTAGACATCAGGCTCCTGACACTACGCCTCAGCTCTCCCCAATTCTGTGGCCATCAGTCACAGAGGCAACACCCCAATCCACTCCACAGGTAGAGGATATGACCACAGATCCAAAGCCTCAAGACAGATCTCCATTTTAATGAGGTGCCTAAAGGCCTGAAGGGCTTAGTCAATTAAGCTCTCCTTCCCAGATGCGCCTCCCTGCAAAAGGTATTTAACCTCAGGCCCCCCTCTGAGAAAGGGAGTTGGGAGGCCAGTACAGTTTCACTCATCACAACTCTTCCCCATGAAAGTAAATGCTTTTAAACCATGGGCTGCCTCTTCTCATCAGGACTGTGCTGAAGCAATGGAGCAAGTCTTCCTTTATTTTATTTTATTTTATTTTATTTTATTTTATTTTATTTTATTTTATTTTATTTTATTTTATTTTATTTATTTTTCTATATTGTTTGTTTACATTCCAAATGATTTTTGCTTTCCTGGTTACCCCTTCCCAATAAGTCCCATAAGCCCTCTTCCCTCCACCCACTCCTCAATCACTCCCTTCCTATTTCTCTGTCCTGGCAATCCCCTACAATGCTGAATCAAGCCTTTCCAGGACCAGGGACCTCTCCTTCCTTCCTTCTTGGGAATGATTAGATATGTGAATTGTGTCTTGAGTATTCAGAGCTTCTGGGCTAATTCATATCCACTTATCAGTGACTGCATTCCATTGTGTTCTTTTGTGAATGGGTTACCTCACTTAGGATGATATTTTCCAGTTCCAACCATTTGCCTAAGAATTTCATGAATTCATTGTTTTTAATTGCTGAGTAGTATTCCATTGTGGAAATATACGGCATTTTCTGTATCCATTCCTCCATTGAGGGACATCTGGGTTCTTTCCAACTTCTGGTTATTATAAATAAGGCTGCTATGAACATAGTGGAGCATGTGTCCTTATTTCATGCCAGGGAATCCTCTGGTTATATGCCCAGGAATGGTATAAAAGGGTCCTCCAGAAGTGTCATGCCCAGTTTTCTGAGGAACCATCAAACTGATTTCCAGAGTGGTTGTACCAGCTTGCAATCCCACCAGCAGTGGAGGAGTGTTCCTCTTTCTCCACATCCTTGCCAACAGCTGCTGTCTCCTGAGTTTTCAATCTTAGCCATTCTGACTGGTGTGAGGTGAAATCTCAGGGTTGTTTTGATTTGCATTTCCCTAATGACTAATGATGTTGAACATTTCTTAAGGTGCTTCTCAGCCATTCAAAATTCTTCAGGTGAAAATTCTTTGTTTAGCTCTGTATGCCATTTTTAATAGGTTTATTTGGTTCTCTGGAGTTTAACTTCTAGAGTTCTTTGTATATATTGGATATTAGCCCTCTGTTGGATGTAGGATTGATGAAGATCTTTCTCCAGTTTGTTGGTTGCTGTTTTGTCCGATTGACAGTGTCTTTTGCCTTACAGAAACTTTGTAATTTTATGAGGTCTGATTTGTCAATTCTTGATCTTAAAGCATAAGCTATTGGTGTTCTGTTGAGGAACTTTTCCCCTGTGCCCATGTGCTCAATGCTCTTCCCCAGTTTCTTTTCTATTAGTTTCAGGGTGTCTGGTTTTATGTGGAGGTCCTTGATCTATTTGGAGTTGAGCTTAGTACAAGGAGATAAGTATGGATTGATTTACATTCTTTTGCATGCTGACTTTCAGTTGAACCAGCACCATTTGTTGAAAAGGCTATCTATCTTTTTTCCACTGGATGGTTTTAGCTCCTTTGTCAAAGATCAAGTGACCATAGATGTGTGGGTTCATTTCTGGGTCTTCAATTCTGTTCCATTGATCTACCTGCCTGTCACTATACCAATACCATGCAGTTTTTAACACTATTGCTCTATAGTACTGCTTGAGGTCCAGGATACTAAGTTCCCCAGAAGTTCTTTTACTGTTGAGAATAGTTTTAGCTATCCTGGGTTTTTTTTTTATTCCAGATGAATTTGCGAATTGCTCTTTCTAACTCTATGAAGAACTGAGTTGGGATTTTGATGGGGATTGCATTGAATCTGTATATTGCTTTAGGCAAGATGGCCATTTTTTACTATATTAATCCTGCCAATCCAAGAGCATGGAAGATTTTTCCATTTTCTGAGGTGTTCTTCAATTTCCTTCTTCAGAGACCTGAAGTTCTTGTCATACAGATCTTTCACTTCTTTGGTTAGAGTCACACCAAGATACTTTATGTTGTTTGTGGCTATTGTGCAGGGTGTCATTTCCCTAATTTCTTTCTCAGCCTGCTTATCCTTTGAATATAGCAAGGCTATTGATTTACTTGAGTTGATTTTATAACCACCCACTTTGTTGAAGTTGTTTATCAGCTGTAGGAGTTCTCTGGTGGAGTTTTTTGGGTCACTTAAGTATACTATCATATCATCTGCAAATAGTGATAGTTTGGCTTCTTCCTTTTCAATTTGTATCCCTTTGACCTCCTTATGTTATCTAATTGCTCTAGCTAGAACTTCAAGTACTATATTAAAAAGATATGGAGAGAGGGGGCAGCCTTGTCTAGTCCCTGATTTTAGTGGGATTGCTTCAAGTTTCTCTCCATTAAATTTGATGTTGGCTACCTGTTTGCTGTATATTGCTTTTACTATGTTTAGGTATGGGCCTTGAATTCTTGTTCTTTCCAAGACTTTTAGCATGAAAGGATGCTGAATTTTGTCAAATGCTTTTTCAGCATCTAATGAAATGACCATGTATGTGGTTTTTTTCTTTGAGCTTGCTTATGTAGTGGATTGCATTAATGGATTTCCGTATATTGAACCATCCCTGCATCCCTGGGATGAAGCCTACTTGATCATGGTGAATGATTGTTTTGATGTGTTCTTGGATTCGGTTGGTAAGAATTTTATTGAGTATTTTTGCATTGATATTCATAAGGTCTCAAGTTCTCTTTTTTTTTTTTTTTGGATTTTTGTGTGGTTTTGGTATCAGCGTAACCGTGGCTTCATAGAAGGTGTTGCATAGTGTTCCTTCTGTTGCTATTTTGTGCAATAGTTTGAAGAGTATTGGTGTTAGGTCTTCCTTGAAGGTCTGATACAATTCTGCACTGAAACCATCTGGTCCTGTGCATTTTTGGTTGGAAGACTTTCATTAGCCACTTCTATTCTATTCTGTTCTGTTCTGTTCTGTTCTGTTCTGTTCTGTTCTGTTCTGTTCTGTTCTGTTCTGTTCTGTTCTATTCTATTCTATTCTATTCTATTCTATTCTATTCTATTCTATTCTATTCTATTCTATTCTATTCTATTCCTTTAGGGGTTATGGGACTGTTTAGATCATCCATTTGATCCTGATTTAATTTTGGTATTTGGTATCTGTCTAGAAAATTGTCCATTTCCTCCGGATTTTCCAGTTGTGTTCAGTATAAATTTTTGTAGTAGGATATGATGATTTTTTGAATTTCCTCAGTTTCTGTTTTTATATTTCTCTTCTCATTTCTAATTTTGTTAATTTGGATACTGTCTCTGTGCCTTCTGATTAGTCTGGCTAAGGGTTTATCTATTTTGTTGATTTTTCTCAAAGAACCAGCTCCTGGTTTTGTTGATTCTTTGTATGGTTCTCTTTGCTTCTGCTTGATTGGTTTCAGCCCCGAGTTTGATGATTTCCTGTCTTCTTCTCCTCCTGGGTGAATTAGCTTCTTTCTGTTCCAGGGTTTTCAAGTGTGCTGTTAGGCTGCTAGTGTAACCTCTTTCCAATTTCTTTTTGGAGGCACTCAGGGCTATGAGTTTTCCTCTTAGCACTGCTTTCATTGTATCCCATAAATTTGAGTGTGTTGTGCCTTAATTTTCATTAAATTCTAAAAAATCTTTGATTTCTTTATTTCTTCCTTGACCAAGGTATCATTGAGTAGAATATTGTTCAATTTCCATGTGTATGTGGACTCTCTCTTGTTTTTGTTGCTATTGAAGACCACTCTTACTCCATAGTGATATGATTGGAAGCATGGGATTAGTTTGATCTTCTTATATCTGTTGAGGTCTGTCTTGTGACCAATTATATGGTTGATTTTGGAGAAGGTACCATGAGGTGCTGAGAAAAGGTATATTCTTTTGCTTTAGGATGAAGTGTTCTCTATATATCTGTTAAATTCAATTGGTCCAAAGCTTCAATTAGTTTCACTGTGTCCCTGTTTAGTTTCTGTTTTCCTAATTGGTCCATTGAGGAGAGTGGAGTCTCCCACAATTATTGTGTTAGGTGCAATGTGTGCTTTGAGCTTTAGTAAAGTTTCATTACAAATGAGGGTAACCTTGCATTTGGAACATAGATGTTCATAATTGAGAGTTCTTTTTTGTGGATTTTTCCTTGTCAGGACTTCCTTTAAATAGCAGTGTCCAGTCTCACACAGGAGGCCTCCCTGCACTCTTAGACACAGTCTCCACCAAGCCAAGCTGCTCACCTGAGCAAGCCAAAGACACTCTTGTCAGTGAGGAAACCAGCTGGCGCTCTCTCCTCCCCCATCTTTTCCCTTTTGTCCTGTGCCAGAGCCAGCCCTGTGGGTCCCCACTTAGTTCTCAGCTCTTCCACAGCATCCAGTAGCAATTGTGGTACCCAAGAGCTGTAACTGGCCATCCTGGCCTCCATGTGGCTCGGGGACCCATGAACTGACTGTGCTGGTTCCTCAGACTGCACTTCTCCACTCTGCAGCATTTCCTCACTTCTCACAGTCCAATACCCTCCTGGGGAGTGGCAGAGTGGGGTGAGCACAGTTAAATCTCCCTTGTCCTGCCTCTCCAGGTGGCCCAAGCCCTGAGTGGTAGCTGGACACCATTTTAACCCTCAGGTCACTGCATCCCTGGTCTTGGGTCCTTTAGACCCAAGCGGCTTTAGGTTTCTGACCTGCTAAAATACTCAATGGACTCAATGCTTTGAGACTGTGCCAGATAGTCTGCCTAGAATATCTGGGCAGGATTACCATTGAAGAACTCATTTTTATTTTAGAGACAAACTCAGTCTTTGGGAACTTAAATAAATACCTCTTTATCCACATGTGTGTAGAAATCAATGCATAGCCACAAGGAACAAGAAACATCAAGGAAACATGACATGCCCCAAAGGATAAAGTAAACTTCTGGTTAGACAATGAAGAAATGAACTGTATGAACAGCCCTAGAAAGAAAGTATTAAGTGGTCAGCATCCCTAACAAGGGGATTGAAATATAATATATTCCCTGAAGATGTCTGTAGCTGGAAGAAAAATGAATGAAATGAATATTGCAATAGAAAGTTCCATAGCTGACTTGATTGAGCTCAGAAAACTTTGAACTTGAAGAGACAGAAGAGAGAAATAAATAGAAAAGTATGAAGAGGGTTTCTGGAACTTATAGGGCAGCATCAAGAAGGCAAATGTTTCATTTTGAGACCACATGCAGCAGGGAATTCAGGCATGGGATATAAACTCTGTCAACGGTCTACAGTTTTAAAGGTCACAGGGTCAGGACAGGGACCTTCTATTGATGTTTTGTTAAACAGTGCTTCCCAAGCTGCCTTCTAAGTGGTTGATTTTATGTCCATAGCTTAGCGCTGCCCTCAACACTGGCTGGAGAAATGTCCTTCTCAGGTGGTCAACAGTTAATGCAGAGACTCACAACTGGTTATACCATTAAGAGTAAGATTCTGTTGAGTGCCCTTCCCTAAATGGGGGCATCTGTATTAACATCCTATCTTCAAGTTTCAAGAAACATCTCAAAAGATGGATAGAAATAGTGTAATAGCTAGAGGATGAGGAGGAGTGCTTTAGAACTCTGTCTCTGACCATGACTGTTGCATACAGGATCTATGATTATCTGCATAGGATCAAGCCAAAAAGAACAGGTAGCTCTATCACACAGCCCTCTCTGACTAATATATTAGCAAAACAAGCAAAGAACAGGAATAGGAAGAGACACATATGAGGGTTTTTTTGGGGAAAAAATTGAAGTGGGACATATGATCAAAAGCACTGCTTACATGTACGAAATTGTCAAAGACTTAGAAAAATACATTCTAGTTAAAAAAAAAAAAGAAGAAGAAAGCATCCCGCCAGAGGGTAGAGGCACATGCCTTTAATCCCGGCACTAGAAAGGCAAAGGCCTATGGATCTGAGTTACAAAGTGTGTTGCGGACAACAAAGGCTACATAAGAAGCCCTACCATAAAAACCCCAAACCAGAAGAAAACCAACCAACCAAACAAGAGCAGCAACAACAACAAAACAAAAACCCAAACTAACAAACAAACCAACAAAAAAGCAAAGTAAGCCAATGTGTGTCTCATATGAGTTCAAGCAAGAAAAGAAAATGATAGATAGAATGTGTATTTAAGGACATAACACATAGCTTCTCTGTTCTAAATGGATATTCTATGTATACAGAAGTGTGTTGTATACTGCTGTCCTTCTGACAAGGGTAGAGTAGGTCTTCCACAGACCAATAAAAAGTGAGGGTTTGTCACCACCAGAGCCTTACATCATGAGGTTTTCTTCAGGCTCAAATAAAGGATGCTAACTAGTAACATCAGAAGATGTGGACATCTAAAGCTCACTGGTAAAGGTAAGTGCCTTCAATATAAAAGTAAGAAGTCGACAGGGGAAGAGAAGGGGGCTTGCGGGACTTTCGGGGAGTGGGGGGGATAGAAGAGGAGAAATCATTTGAAATGTAAATAAATTATATCGAATAATAAAAAAAAAGTAAGAAGTCAAATTCAGAGTTCTCAAAAACTTGTATAGTGGTATATACAAGGAATAGGTACACTCATGTAGTAAATGTCTTAGTTATTATTCTACTGTTGTGAAGAGACACCATGGATAAGATAACTAATAAAAGAAAACATTTAATTAGGGGCTTACCTATGCTTTTATAGTTAGCCTATGATCATCATGGCAGACATGGCAGTGGGCAAACAGACATGGTGCTGGAGAAGTAGGTAAGAGCTTATATTTTGCCATAAGCATTAGACAGAAGGAGAGAGGAGGGGGAGAGGAAAGGGAAGGGGAGGGGAGAGAGAGAGAGAGAGAGGGAGGGAGAGAGAAGTTGCCCCATTTATCCACATGCGTGTAGAAATCAATGCATAGCCACAAGGAAATAGAAACATCAAGGAAACATAACTGGCCACAAAGGATAAAGTAACTTCTGGTTAGACAGTGAAGAAATGAGTTGTATGAATGGCCCTAGAAAGAAAGTATTAAGTGGTCAGTATCCCTAATAAAGGGATTGAAATATAGTATACAACCTACAGATGTCTGTAGCTGGAAGAAAAATGAATGAAATGAATATTGCAATAGAGATTGAAAAGAGAGAGAGAAAGAGAGCGGGAGAAAGGAGGAGGGGAAGGAAGAAGAAAAGGAGAAGAGGAGGAAGAGGAGGAGGAGAAGGAGGAAGAGGAAGAGGAGGAGGAAGAGGAGGAGGAGGAAGAAGAAGAGGAGGAGGAGGAAGAAACTAGGAATGGGGAATATGGGCTTTTGAAACCTCAAAGCCTGTCCCCACATCTCCGCTGACAAGATCAGACCTCTTAATTCTTCCCAAACTGTTCTATCATCTGAGGACACATGAGCCTATGGGAGTCACTCTCATCAAACTACAATAGTAAAGGTTAAGCAATGTAAAAAAATATAAACCCCAAGTTTAAAAATGGAAATGAGGAAATAATACAGTAAACGAGTGGAATAAAATATAACAGGTGTGTGTGTGTGTGGGGGGGGTTGTTTGCCTTTTGTTTCTGTGAGCAAATGAAGTTGTTATTAGCTCCCGACTCTAGCTCGCACTGTCCTGGTGAGGGGTAGGATGGGTGCTTCATTTTGAGTGGGGGTGAAGGTAAGATTTCTCTATGGTGTTTGGAAAAAGTAGTTTTACCATAAAGAAGTTCTTCCTATCCCATTTTTGTGCCTCTGCTAGAGAAAGTAGACTTTTGTTTAAGCTTTGGTTATCTATCTATCTACCTACCTATCTATCTACCTATCTACCTATCTACCTACCTATCTATCTATCTATCTATCTATCTATCTATCTATCTATCTATCTATCTATCTATCTATCTATCTACCTGTACCTGTTGGTGTTCCAGGGATCCTGGCTTTTGCAGTTCCAAGCCTAACCTATATATGAAAGATAAAACAAACAAGCTGCCATGACTTCCCAGAGAGCTCACCAGGCTGCCCTTTGTGTCTCAAGGTCCTCCTGGGGCTGTCATTACTCTACTTTCAAAGCCTGTTTACATGTGTTGTGTCCTGCTATGTAACATCGTGAGCCTTAAATTATCCTTTCAGAAGAAATAGAGAAAAAGGGTATCTACTCCATTTTTATAAAGCCTGCTCAAATTTTAATATGGAAGAAAAGCAAGGAAAAAATAACTTAATATATATATAAGAACTCATATGCAAATACATACACATGCAAACACAGGCAAACATACAGATTCATAGAAAATGTATCTATTGAAATCTGAATTCTTTGTTTTTGGGTACCATGCTAGCTACTGATTCATATGGGTTAATATAAAAAGTAACTTCTCATTTTGAAAGATTATTCATCTTCAGGGCATCTTAAACAGATCCTTTTATTTTCTATGCTGTCTATATTACACATTACTGCACAGGAAAATGTCATAGATGTTAAAGTACTAACAATATTCAAGTGTAAATTTCTGAAAGAATTTAAAATTTTCCTGCCGAAAGAAAGCACAGACAAGAAGTTACAAGTGTCCCTAAAGCAGGTATGGTGGCTCACTCTCATAATCCCAGCATTGAGATGCGGCAACAGGGGGATTGCCATGAATCTGAGGTCAGTCTGGCCATTCAGCGAATTCTAGGCCAGTCAGCACTGTAGAGTGTGATCTGGGCAGTCATTCTAGGGTGGTCAAGATGTTCTGTTGAGTCCATCCATCTTTCTTTATTTTCATGATTCAGGAAGATGTGGCTCTTCCCGTGCTCTTCTGCCTGTTTATTGGCTGCTGACTACAGCTCCCATATGCTTTTCCCATATGCTGTACTTTGGTTTTCTTTACACACCCTCTAAAACTACCCTCCAAGCCCTGTGGCTGCTTGGCCACCTTGTATTTGATCTCTCTGCTGGTTTACCTCAAGCAGTTGGGCTGGGGGAGATGGAGGGTGTCTGTTCATCTTCTCTTCTCTACCTCCATCCTCCAAGCAGCTACTGATCTTTACAGCTTGATCACCATGTGATCATGCTAAGGCTCCAATAAAACAGTCCTTGAGCTTAGATAAAAAAGTGAGACCCTGTCTCAAAACAAAACAAAACAAAACAAATCAAAACAGAAACCCTTTGCATTTTGCATCCACGATTTACCTTTAAGTTATTTCTAAATATAATATAGGATGGGAGTATGGGTACCTACTTCTTAAAATTACCAAATGGGCAGTGACTGGGACTGCTATTTTTAAGCTCAAGCAACAATTACTTCACCTTCATCACTCTAAATCCCATTGAATGTTATAAGTAGGAGCGCTAGTCCTGATAAGACCTCAAAAAATGGGAAAACCTCCCATGCTCATGGATTGGTAGAATCAATATAGTTAAAATGGCCATTTTGCCAAAAGCAATATACAGATTCAATGCAATACCCATCAAAATCCCAACTCAATTCTTCACAGAGTTAGAAAGAGCAATTATCAAATTCATCTGGAACAACAAAAAACCCAGGATAGCTAAAACTATTCTCAGCAACAAAAGAAAATCTGGGGGAATCAGTATCCCTGACCTCAAGCAATACTACAGAGCAATAGTGTTAAAAACTGCATTGTATTGGTACAGTAACAGGCAGGAGGATCAATGGAACAGGATTGAAGATCCAGAAATGAACCCACACACCTATGGCCACTTGATCCTCGACAAAGAGGCTAAAAACATCCAATGGAAAAAAGATAGCCTTTTCAACAAATGGTGCTGGTTCAATTGGAGGTCAGCATGCAGAAGAATGCGAATTGATCCATTCTTGTCTCCTTGTACTAAGCTCAAATCCAAATGGATCAAGGACCTCCACATAAAGCCAGACACTCTGAAGCTAATAGAAAAGAAACTGGGGAAGACCCTTGAGGACATCGGTACAGGGAGAAAGTTTCTGAACAGAACACCAATAGCATATGCTCTAAGAGCAAGAATTGACAAATGGAACCTCATAAAATTACAAAGTTTCTGTAAGGCAAAGGACACCATCAAGAGGACAAATCGGCAACCAACACATTGGGAAAAGATCTTCACCAATCCTACATCAGATAGAGGGCTAATATCCAATATATATAAAGAACTCAAGAAGTTAGACTCCAGAAAACCAAACAACCCTATTAAAAAATGGGGTACAGAGTTAAACAAAGAATTCTCACCTGAAGAACTTCGGATGTCGGAGAAGCATCTTAAAAAATGCTCAACTTCATTAGTCATTAGGGAAATGCAAATCAAAACAACCCTGAGATTTCATCTTACACCAGTCAGAATGGCTAAGATTAAAAATTCAGGAGACAGCAGGTGTTGGAGAGGGTGTGGAGAAAGAGGAACACTCCTCCACTGCTGGTGGGGTTGCAAATTGGTACAACCACTCTGGAAATCAGTCTGGCGGTTCCTCTGAAAACTGGGCACCTCACTTCCAGAAGATCCTGCTATACCACTCCTGGGCATATACCCAGAGGATTCCCCACCATGTAATAAGGATACATGCTCTACTATGTTCATAGCAGCCCTATTTATAATTGCCAGATGCTGGAAAGAACCCAGGTATCCCTCAACAGAAGAGTGGATGCAAAAAATGTGGTATATCTACACAATGGAATACTATTCAGCCATTAGAAACAATGAATTCATGAAATTCTTAGGCAAATGGATGGAGCTAGAGAACATCATACTAAGTGAGGTAACCCAGACTCAAAAGGTGAATCATGGTATGCACTCACTAATAAGTGGATATTAACCTAGAAAACTGGAATACCCAAAACATAATCCACACATCAAATGAGATACAAGAAGAAAGGAGGAGTGGCCCCTGGTTCTGGAAAGACTCAGTGAAGCAGTATTCGACAAAACCAGAACGGGGAAGTGGGAAGGGGTGGGTGGGAGGACAGGGGAAGAGAAGGGGGCTTATGGGACGTTCGGGGAGTGGGGGGCTAGAAAAGGGGAAATCATTTGAAATGTAAATAAATTATATCGAATAAAAAAAAAAGAAAGCGCATTTCTTGGTTTCTCTGTTTCTGTAACTCATGCTGAATAAGACCTTCACCTTGAGCTCCTTCAGTTTCCCCTTTTGCAAGCTGAGGTAGAAAAATGTTCATGTGTGAGGAGTGACCAACTGGTTAGAAATTAGCTTATATGTTAAGCTAAATTTCTGGGCTACTGATTCTCAAAATTTTGTCAACTTCTCTTCCACTTGAAATCTCTTTCTGTTATGAGTCCCATAGTTCATGTAGTTTCCAAAGTATGATATGCATCAAAATGTTGTTCACACACTCAAAAAGTCTCTTTTACATTTACTATGGAAATCAGAGTGTAGGAAGATTCAAACACTCCCTTGGAATGCTGGTCCTGGCTCAGACAATTTGCCTACCTTCTTGCATGAGATATAAAAATTCTCAAGACCTGTTTTAGAAACCTAGGCTTCAAGTTCTGCACAGAAGTTGGAGTACTTGAACTCTATACCTCTAGGCCAGCTTTCTCCTTTCCTCAGTGAATTGACTTTCATTGCAATCTCATATACAAAGATTATTTACACTTGGGATGAACCATTATCTACCTCCAGGCCTGAACTCTGAAAAATCTGTTCGTTTTAGAAAATTAATTTCTAAAATATGCCCTCTTTCCCTTCAGCATTTGGTTACTGACCAAAGCCCCAATTCTCCAATTAACCTGTCCCAGGAGATCACTTTTACTCTGAGCTGTGTGACAGGGTTCGAGGCTTGCACTGTTTTCCAGCATTAACCTGCATGATGGATGGAAGGTCTTGGTTACCTGTTGCTTATATGTGGATCTGGCATATGATTCTCTGTTTCCTGGTGAGAAAAAATACACAGCACATTCCAAGCTTCAGTTTAAATGCTGTGGGGTCCATGTTGCTATATGTAAAGCCATAGCTCAGGGAGTTGTGAGAGGAAGTATCTTCAGTCAGCTGAAATACAATCCACTTATGCACGCCCAACTCATGCAGAAACAGACTTCCCAGTGTCGGAAGCTCTCTTTCCCACACCAGAGCCTTCTGCTAAGAAATAGCCTGTGCAAATTGTGAGCCAACATCCAGAAAGCACAGCAAAGTGGGCCTTAGTGATGCTTTGCTCATGTTAATGTGCTTGGTGAATGAGAGGTGCAGAAATGCATGAATTCTGCCTGTCAGGCTCAGCTTTCTCTGTGGGATTACTGGAGGGATCTCACACATCAAAAACAAGAAGATGCTAATTAGAAGTGCCACCACTGGAGCTAGTAGATGCTACTCCCTGGAGCTTTCTTCTACAACTGAGTTGGAGCAGTCAGCTCCGGCTAGAGGCCAATGTTAAGTGGACCATTTCTCCCTCTAACTTCCAACTTTACTCTTAGCCACTGGAGACAAATACATGTATACTTGTGAGAGGAATAAAGAAAGAGAGGGAACAAGATGCTTGGGATAATTTCCCAGCAACTTATTCTTTAAAATGTGACTGTTACATCAGCAATATCATAACCAGGCAAGAGTTTGTAGGATGGATGTATCTAAGGCTTTATCACAGAGTGGTTGAGTCAGCATCTTGTGTGTATGTGTGTGCACATATGTGTGTGTGTGTGTGCATGTGTACATGTTTGCATGTGTGAGTGTGTATGTGTGGTGTGTGTGTGTGTGCACGTGTACATGCATGCATGTATATGCATGTATGAGTGTGTATGTATGGTGTATATGTATGTTGTAGATTAAATTTTAGTTCTCAGACATGTTAGGCAAACACTCATCACCAAGCTCTAGCCCTAGTCCTTAACCTACCTTCTTTACTACAAGATTGTCTTAGGATGCTAGTGTGCATTGTGCCTTTGAGATGACCCTTTACTTTGCAGCATTACACAAACTTTTCAAGTTGCAGAATCTTGTTTTGAAGGAACATCTGTTAACAGTGGATGTTTCAAGGAATTCAGCATGGGAAGAGTCGGTCTTCCGAGAATCATGATTCTGGCCAGAACAGGTCCTCCATCCTGATCTCCATATGAGGTTGAATCTGTGTAAACATTTAAATTTTGAATTTAAAGATATTCCAAGACTTTGAGATACCCATAGTGAAGTTATATGTTATATAAGAATCAGAAAGTTAGCACATAAAACAAAAATGGAACTTTGGTTAAAAAAACACATACACTTTAAAAAAAAGAGTCCTTTGGATGTTATTACACTCTAGACTTCCTTGCTGTAATGGTTAATCTCCACTGCCAACTTGAGTTTAGAATCACAATGGAAACACATCCTTGGGTGTAAGGATGTGTCAAGGACAGTTTAACTGAAGATCAATGACTTATTCTGAGTATGAGCAGTGTGAGTATGAGCTGTGTGAATATGAACACTGGGAGTGTGAACAGTCTGAGATCCTGGGCTAATACATAGATAAAGAATTATAAGTCTAGGGAATGAGAGCAGCAGCAGGAGAAATTGTCTTCTCCAAGATGAGTCTCCTGATTGGTTATCCTATTTCCTATTTGAAGTAGTCAGCCCTTAGAATGTATATATATATATATATATATATATATATATATATATATATGTGTGTGTGTGTGTGTGTGTGTGTGTGCGTGTGCGTGTGCGTGTGCGTGTGTGTGTGTGTGTGTGTGTGTGTTTGTGTGTGTGTGTGCATGCGCGTGTGTGTGTGTGTGTGTGTGTGTGTATGTATACACATATGATTTGAGAGCTGAGCTGACCACTTGGTATAGAATAACCAATTAGCTTGTTATACATGTATATATACACATACATGTACACACATGCATATATCATACATATTAACACTAAATGGAATGAGAAGACTATATAAATTTAGGCATACACATATACACATATATGTAACAATATTTTTAAAGAGCCATGATTTCCAGAGGGAACAAAGGGGTACATGGGAAATGATGAAAGGAAAGAGAAGGGGGAAGGAACAACACAATAAATTTTAATTAAAAACAAAAATATATTTGAAATTAAAGTGAGCTGAACACAATCATCCCCCTCTCTCTGCTTCCTGACTGTGGATGTAATGTGACCATCTACCTCATGTTTTTGGTGCCATGACTTCTTGGACATGATATGGGTATCTCTTTTCAAACAATGTGCCAAATCAAATCCTTATTTAAGCTTCCTTTTTCCAATATTTTCTAACAGCACCGGGGAAAGGACTGAACACCCCTGCCATTGTATGCTACATATATGAAGTCCACTGGGGTTTGTAACTGCCATTGACATTTGCTATTGGCAAGTTAACCAAATTAGTATTTATACACAACCTAATTTGTTGAGCATGTTACTTTAAATACAGTTACCCTTGGGATGACTACATGCTCATACTTTTTAGGTGTTGTTGGAACTGATTGATTGTACGGATAGCAACATATATCTTCTATCCTGAGGTGTCTTTTTTTTTTTTAAGATTTATTTATTTATTATATGTAAGTACACTGGTGCTGTCTTCAGACACACCAGAAGAGCGTGTCAGATCTCTTTACAGATGGTTGTGAGGCACCATGTGGTTGCTGGGATTTGAACTCAGGACCTTTCTAAGAGCAGTCAGTGCTCTTAACTGCTGAGCCATCTCTCCAGCCCCCTATCCTGAGGTGTCTTATGTGAATGCACAGAATGGAATGGGCCATGAAATTATCCATGTCTTCCCTTTGGCAGTTTGAATGGGAATGCTGTCCACAGTCTCATATGTTTGTATGCTTGGCCCCCCCAATTATTGGAACTGTTTGGGAAGGATTAGAAGGTGTGGCCCTGGGGTGGCTTTCAGGCTTCAAAAAGCCCATCCCTGGTCCAATCTCTCTCTCTCTCTCTCTCTCTCTGTCTTTCTATGTCTCTGTCTCTGTCTCTGTCTCTGTCTTCTCCCCCCTCCCTCCCCCCCCCCCCCCCCCCCCCGCTGCCTGTGGATCAGACATAAATCTCTCAGCTTCTGCTCTAGTACCATGTTTATCTACTTTCCACCATAATGGTCATGGACTAACCCTCTAAAACTATAAGCAAACCCCTAATCAAATATTATACATTTCTTTTATTTATAATACATGCCTTGGTCATGGTATCTCTTCATAGCAGTAGAACAATAACTAAGACATAGTCTGTATTGTTGAATTTATAGATGTTAAAATTAAATATACTATAAAATCTATCTTTTGTATATACATTTTTTTTCAGAAAGGGATTTTTTTAATTGGATATATTCTTTATTTACATTTCAAATGATTTCCCCTTTCTTGGATCCTCCCTTCTTGAAAGTTCCATAAGCCCTCTTCCCTCCCCATTCTCCAATCCACTCCTTCCCACTTCCCTATCCTGGTATTCCACTACACTGTTGCATTGAGCCTTTCCAGGACCAGGGCCCACTCCTTCCTCTTCTTGGGCATCATTTGATATGTGAATCGTGTCTTGGGTATTCCAAGCTTCTAGGCTAATATCCTCTTATCAGTGAGTGCATACCATGTGTGTTCTTTTGAGACTGGGTTACCTCACTTATGATAATGTTCTCCAGTTCCATCCATTTGTCTAAGAATTTCATGAATTCATTGTATCTAATAATACTCCATTGTGTATATATACCACATTTTCTGTATCCCTTCCTATGTTGAGGGACATTTGGGTTCTTTCCAGCTTCTGGCTATTATAAATAGGGCTGCTATGAACATAGTAGAACATGCATCCTTATTACGTGGTAGGAAATCCTCTGGGTATATGCCCAGGAGTGGTATAACGGGGACCTCCGGAAGTATCATTTTCAGTTTTCTGAGGAACCGCCAGACTGATTTCCAGAGTGGTAGTACCAGCTTACAATCCCACCAGCAGTGGAGGAGTGTTCTTCTTTCTCCACATCCTCACCAGCACCTGTTTTCTCCTGAGTTTTTGATCTTAGCCATTCTGACTGGTGTGAGGTGAAATCTCAGGGTTGTTTTGATTTGCATTTCCCTGATGACTAAGGATATTGAACATTTCTTTAGGTACTTCTCAGCCATTTGATATTCCTCAGGTGAAAATTCTTTGTTTAGATCTGTACCCCATTTTTAAGGGGGTTATTTGGCTCTTTGGAGTCTACCTTCTTGAGTTCTTTGTATACCTTGGATATAAGCTCTCTGTCAGATGTAGTGTGGGTAAAGATCTTTTCCCAATTTGTTTTGTCCTTTTGACAATGTCCTTTGCCTTACAGAAACTTTGTAATTTTATGAGGTCCCATTTGTCAATTCTTGATCTTAGAGCATATGTTCTGTTCAGGAAAATTTTCCCTGTGTCCATGTCCTCAAGGGTCTTCCCCAGTTTTATTTCTATTAGTTTCAGTGTGTCTGGTTTTATGTAGAGGTTCTTGATCCACTTGGACTTGAGCTTAGAACAAGGAGATAAGATTGATCAATTTGCCTTCTTTTGCATGTTGGCCTCCAGGTGAACTAGCACCATTTGTTGAAAAGGCTATCTTTTTTTCCACTGGATGGTTGTAGCTCCCTTGTCAAAGATCAAGTGACCATAATTCTGTGGGTTCATTTCCAGGTCTTCAATTCTATTCCATTGATCTGCTTGCCTGTCACTGTACCAATAACATGCATTTTTTTTTTTAATACAATTGCTCTGTAGTAATGCTTGAGGTCGAGGATGCTGATTCCCCCAGAATTTCTTTTACTGTTGAGAATAATTTTAACTATCCTGGTTTTTTTGTTATTCCAGATGAATTTGAGAATTGCTCTTTCCAAGTTTATGAAGAATTGAGTTGGGATTTTGATGGGGATTGCATTGAATCTGCTTTTGGAATGATGGCCTATTTTACTATATTAATCCTGCCAATCCATGAGCATGGAATATTTTTCCATCATCTGAGGTCCTCTTCGATTTCTTTCTTCAAAGACTTGAAGTTCCTGTCATACATATCTTTCACTTGTTTGGTTAGAGTCACCCCAAGATACTTTATATTATTTGTGGCTATTGTGAAGGTTGTCATTTCCCTAATTTCTTTCTCAATCTGTTTATCTTTTGAGTATAGGAAGGCTACTGATTTGCTTGAGTTAATTTTATATCCAGCCACTTTGCTGAAGTTGTTTATCAGCTGTAGGAGTTCTCTGGTGGAGTTTTTTGGGTCGCTTAAGTTTACTATCATATTTCAAATAGTGATAGTTTGACTTCTTTTCCAATTTGTATCCCTTTGACCTCCTTTTGTTGTCTAATTGCTCTGGCTAGAACTTCAAGTACTATATTGAATAAATATGGCAAGCCTTATCTAGTCCCTGATTTTACTGGGATTGCTTCAAGTTTCTCTCCTTTTAGTTTGATGTTGGCTCCTGGTTTGCTGTAGATTGCTTTTATTATGTTTAGGTATGGGCCTTGAATTCCTTTTCTTTCCAAGACCTTTAACATGAAAGGATGCTGAATTTTATCAAATGCTTTTTCAGCATCTAATGAAATGACCATTTTTTTTTCCTTTGAGTTTGTTTATGTAGTAGATTACATTGATGAATTTCCATATATTGAGCCATCCCTGCATCCCTGGGTTAAAGCCTACTTAACCATGGTGAATGATTGTTTTGATGTGTTCTTGGATTTGGTTGGCAAGAATTTTATTGAGCATTTTTGCATCGATATTCATAAGGGAAATTGGTCTAAGGTTCTCTTTTTTTGTTGGATCTTTGTATGGTTTTGGTAGCAGTGAAATTGTGCCTTTATAGAATGAGTTTGATAATGTTCCTTCTGTTTCTATTTTATGGAATAGTTTGCAGAGTATTGGCATTAGGTCTCCTTTGAATGTCAGAAAGGAATTTTAAAAATGTTTTATTTTTCTTATTTTTAATTTGTTTGTGTGTAAAAGAACACACATGGTATGCACTCACTGATAAGCGGATATTAGCACTGAAGCTTGGAATACCCAAGAAACAATTCACATATCAAATGATGTCCAAGAAGAAGGAAGGAGAGGTCCCTGGTCCTGGAAAGGCTTGATACAGCAGTGTAGGGGAATACCAGGACAGGGAAGTGGGAAGGGATTGATTGGGGAATAGGGGTAGGGAAGAAGGCTTATTGGACTTTAGGGGATGGGGAATCCAGGAAAGGGGAAATCATTTGAAATATAAAGAACATATCTAATAAAAAATTGTGTATGTGTGTTTGTGTGTGTGTATATGTGTGTGTGTGTATGTGTGTGCTCATATGTACATGTATGCGTGTGATTACAGGTACTTATGGAGGCCAGAGCTATTAGGCTTCTCTGGAGTTGGAATTATAAGAGGTTGTGAACTTTACAACATGGATGCTGGAAACTTAACTCAGGTCCTCTGGAAGAACAGTGCATACCCTTAACATCTGAGATATCTCTTCATCCTCTCATAGATTTCTTTCTAGACAAAGAGCAGAAATCTATTCAAGAGATCCACCAGCTACTTAGCTAGCTTTAATGCAGTCCAGAGTCTCATTCTTAAAGTAATAATTATTTCAGAATTTAACAACAATGGCATTTTTCTAGTTAATAGTCTTTGGTGAGCTTGGACCAGGGTGCCAGCCAGTTCACATTGAGAATACAATTACTGTATACATGAGAATAATGTTCCCTGCAGGTCACTGTACAATCCTGTAGGCTACTTAGATGAAATGCTAGCTTATACTCTAAGGTAAATTCTAAAATATTCACCCTGAAATCAAACTAGATCAAGGACATTAACTAAGACCAGTGAGCTATTAATTCTTTCTGAAGTGAACAGATTCTTCCATTAATATGTATTTTATGTGAAGTCTTTAAGTTTAACAATGGGGAATTACATGAGCTGGATGATGCACAAAAATCACTTTCATGAGTTCTCCTTTCTCCTACATGCTCATGGGAACTCCATTTATGTGAGCTTCATAGGGAAGGACAACAAGCTTCCATACCTATCAGGAAAAGCTTTTCATACTTAGCAGAAAAAGCTTCAATACCCAGCAGAAATATATCATTCTGTTCCTGTCAGACCCTGAAAACCTTCCCCACATCTTTGACCAAATCTGTGGTCCAAGTAGAAGAAAAATTACATGTCTGCATGAGAGTCACTATTCAATGAACATGCAAAGGGATTGGTTGGGTTATGGTTTCCTTTCAAGGGTCTCATTGGACAGGTAGATGACCGGGCAGTATAACAAGCTCAACATGGCTCTCCTCCTAACCCCTCCTTAAGAGACACCAACAATTCCCAGACAAAGTAATTCTCACAGTCTTTCTTCTCCTACCTCATATACAAGGCAGATGGCTCATGGGACTTTCCCTTTGTGTTCCTAATTAAATCCATTGTGAGATCTAAGTAGTGAGTTGCAAATAGTTTTCTTTTCAATAAAGGACCACACAGTAAATACCTTTTTTTGTTGTAAGACACAGTCTCTGTAAATTCTGCCTCTAAAAAAGGAATACATGTGGAGGTCCTTGATCCATTTGGATTTGAGCTTAGTACAAGGAGACAAGGATGGATCAATTCGCATTCTTCTGCATGCTGACCTCCAGTTGAACCAGCACCATTTGTTGAAAAGGCTATCTTTTTTCCATTGGATGTTTTCAGCCTCTTTGTCGAGGACCAAGTGGCCATAGGTGTGTGGGTTCATTTTTGGATCTTCAATCCTGTTCCATTGATCCTCCTGCCTGTCACTGTACCAATACCATGCAGTTTTTAACACTATTGCTCTGTTGTATTGCTTGAGGTCAGGGATACTGATTCCCCCAGACTTTCTTTTGTTGCTGAGAATAGTTTTAGCTATCCTGGGTTTTTTGTTGTTCCAGATGAATTTGATAATTGCTCTTTCTAACTCTGTGAAGAATTGAGTTGGGATTTTGATGGGTATTGCATTGAATCTGTATATTGCTTTTGGCAAAATGGCCATTTTAACTATATTGATTCTACCGATCCATGAGCATGGGAGGTTTTCTCATTTTTTGAGGTCTTCTTCCATTTCCTTCTTCAGAGTCTTGAAGTTCTTGTCATACAGATCTTTCACATGTTTCGTAAGAGTCACCCCAAGATACTTTATACTGTTTGTGGACACTCTGAAGCTAATAGAAAAGAAACTGGGGAAGACCCTTGAGGACATCCGTACAGGGAGAAAGTTTATGAACAGAACACCAATAGCATATGCTCTAAGATCAAGAATTGACAAATGGGACCTCATAAAATTACAAAGTTTCTGTAAGGCAAAGGACACCATCAAGAAGACAAATCGGCAACCAACAAATTGGGAAAAAATCTTCACCAATCCTACATCAGATAGAGGGCTAATATCCAATATATATAAAGAACTCAAGAAGTTAGACTCCAGAAAACCAAACAACCCTATTAAAAAATGGGGTACAGAGTTAAACAATTCTCACCTGAAGCACTTCGGATGGCGGAGAAGCATCTTAAAAAATGCTCAACTTCATTAGTCATTAGGGAAATGCAAATCAAAAGAACCCTGAGATTTCACCTTACAGCAGTCAGAATGGCTAAGATTAAAAATTCAGGAGACAGCAGGTGTTGGAGAAGGTGTGGAGAAAGAGGAACACTCCTCCACTGCTGGTGGGGTTGCAAATTGGTACAACCACTCTGGCGGTTCCTCCAAAAACTGGGCACATCACTTCCAGAAGATCCTGCTATACCACTCCTGGGCATATACCCAGAGGATTCCCCACCATGTAATAAGGATACATGCTCTACTATGTTCATAACAGCCCTATTTATAATTGCCAGATGCTGGAAAGAACCCAGGTATCCCTCAACAGAAGAGTGGATGCAAAAAATGTGGTATATCTACACAATGGAGTACTATTCAGCCATTAGAAACAATGAATTCATGAAATTCTTAGGCAAATGGATGGAGCTAGAGAACATCATACTAAGTGAGGTAACCCAGACTCAAAAGGTGAATCATGGTATGCACTCACTAATAAGTGGATATTAACCTAGAAAACTGGAATACCCAACACATAACCCACACATCAAATGAGGTACAAGAAGAAAGGAGGAGTGGCCCCTTGTTCTGGAAAGACTCAGTGAAGCAGTATTTGGCAAAACCAGAACGGGGAAGTGGGAAGGGGTGGGTGGGGGACAGGGGGGAAGAGAAAGGGGCTTATGGGACTTTCGGGGAGTGGGGGGCTAGAAAAGGGGAAATCATTTGAAATGTAAATAAAAAATTATATCGAATAAAAAAAAAACACTACCACTGTAAAAAAAAAAAAAAAAAAAAAAAAAAAAAAAAAAAAAAAAGGAACACATGACTGAAGACCTGTGGTTGTGTTCTGACACACTCTGGGTACCAAAACTTGAGTTTCATATAATCTCTATGTAGTGGTTCCTTTTGACTTTTTTTTTTAATTACACAAAAGTGAAATTTAAAGGGGCTCTACTAGAGATGTGGAAAGAGAAAGTGGGGAAGGGTGAGCGATGAAAAAGAGAAAGGATGGTGGTGAGTATAGTTAAAGTATGTAGTATGTAAGTGTGGAAATAACACAGTGAACCCTTCATGTTTAATTCAAATACACTTACAACGTATAGATGCAAAACAATTCTAACTTCACAAGTTGCATAGAAACAAGCAACAGGGTATGGTTCCCTGATCCCTATCTCCTCCTGTACTGCTTTGTCTCTTGCTTCTGATCTAGTGACAGGAAATATTTCCTGTTCATATCGCATGTTTAGAACTGGGGAGGAGGTGGGATCATTTAAACAATCATGCTCATGGGTGTTATTTAAGATGCACGGTTCAATTCCTAGTTTACCTTTATGTGGTAGAATCTCTCCAAGCACTGATTTCTTTGTAATTCATAATTCATGTTCCTCATTGGATTCTGAGATAAAATGTATTCAAAATGTTCAGCATCATTCCCGCTGTGTAGTTTGAATACCATCAACGCATCACACAACCGTAACTGGCGGACTCACGCTTTTCTGTTTTTTAACATCTCTCTCATTTTCTGATGGGCAGGTCAGACACCTCATTGAGACTCAGTTTTCCATTGAAGACCAACCTCACATCTAAAAACAGCAGGGATTTTTTTTTCTGCTTCTATTAGAGAAGATCACTATTTTAAAAAAGTATTGATGATAAGAATTGACCTTGGAATTTTGAAAGTTTGTATTGTGGGAACTTGTGTTTACCATGGGGGTTAGGGGCATCAACTCCTTGCCTGATCTCTTTCTGAGCTTGCTGACACTTCATATGAAACAGACTTCTTTTGGAATCATAGGGGACAGCGACTGCTCTCTGAAGAACAGCCTGGCATGCACCACGCCCCTTCCTACCTTGACAACATCAAGGTTTATAAAGCTCATTTTTCAGAGCCCAGGTGAGAAAAGGCCCATGAAATGAAAGTTCCTTCACATGCAGACAGCCATCTCCCCCATCTAAGCAAACTGTGCCATCCAATTATTTCCAATTACAATTGCATTTCTTTCTTTAATGTTTTCTATGCTGATATCCAAGCTGTTAATGAAGCAGCCCCTTCTTTATGATCCCCATTGTTGCAACTTGCTGGGCTTAATTGCTTTGTCTCCATAACACAGATATTTTGAACAATTAGACAATAATAAGGAAGCAAGATGGGGAAGTGGCTGAGATTCCTTCATTTTAATTAGGCTGATAGTGCACCCTACAGCTTCGAATCAGGACTGAAGTGCTATTTTCAATAGCATTCAATAACATCCAACTAGAGCTAATAAATTTATATTTCTAATGCAAGAGAATCCTTCCAGTCTCAACTGGTCCTTTCCTTTTTTTTTTCCCCAGAATGATAATATTTGCTATGCACATGGCAAGCTTCACATTCAGATTCCTCCCTGGTGCCTCTGCTCTTCCATAGCACCTCTGTGTTGTGCAGGGGGCCAATGGGGTGTATGCTGCTTCCTTTGCACAGATCCAGAGACTTGACCTGACTTGGGGTTGGTGAGGGACTAAAGAAAGGGCAAACACACGGCATATAGAAAAACTGGAATTGTGTTGGGTTCTCTGATAGAGAAACCTCAGTAGCCTGGAAGCTAAGTTTATTTATTATATACAGGTGAACAGAAGGGTGGGGATGTTGGATACAGCTGAAGAAGGAGATGGGCTTATTACACACTGATAAACAAGGAGGCAGAGTTA
Source organism: Apodemus sylvaticus (assembly GCF_947179515.1). NCBI lineage: Eukaryota > Metazoa > Chordata > Mammalia > Rodentia > Muridae > Apodemus > Apodemus sylvaticus. Next base: position 76,919,649 of record NC_067481.1, read on the forward strand.
TTATATCCTGCTGGATCAAGGAAATGGGCTTAGCCAATCTCTGTAAGAACATTCATTATATGTAGGGGACTTGGCTTAATTGCTTTGTAGGAGAGCAATCTTCTGTTGGTAAATATCCAGGGTGAGATGGTGGATGGTATAGTGGACATTTTCTTCATATACCATCCATATCTGCACATGATGACAATGGTTTGTCAAAAAACGTATATACCTAAAACTGATGTGCTTTATTCCCATGGAGAATGAGATGGGTGGGACCTATTTGCACTTGTTTTCTTATAAGAGTGAAATAAATTATTTTTCTAATTATTATCTTATATTAAGAATACATAAATGTTTATAAACACATTCATAGATTTTGCTTTCACAAGAAATGCAGTGTCAATGAAAAAGATATAAAAATTCAGGAAACAGCCAAAGCAGAACCATAATTTGCTCTTTCGTTACTTGGGAAGAACTGCTGTCAACTGCAATATGTCTTTTAGACTTTTATGTGCACGCATGCCATGTGTGTGCTCATATACATGTGCATGCACACACATATGTTGAGGGGGTTTAATTCTTTACAAATATTTAAATTTTTATTTATTTACTCTTACATAAAGACGATTTTTATCATATTGCCAGTTTTGAGGAGTACAAAATATAGATTGAAAATAAAGATGTCCAACAACTTTTTTGATAACAAATGTCAAGTTTTTTGTTGTTGTTTTATTCTTGCTTGTAGTAGGTAATTGTGATGTGGGCACTCACATAGATGTGACTATTTCTTTAGCAGATACTTCTTTGGAAATAGCTTAAGTTTTTGATTTGTGGAAATTTCTCTTTCTTCCTTGGTACCATTATTTTTCCATTAAAATAGATGTTTATTGGCTCAGCAGTTAAGAGCATGATTTGGTCCTTTTAGAAGACCTGGGTTTGCTTTCAAGGCTCCATATGGTGACTTACCAACCTCATTAACTCTATAGTTCCAGGGGTTGATGTGTCTGGGCCTGCAGGCACCAGGCACACACAAGGTGCACATGCACTCATTCAAGCTGTCTTAGCAGGTTCTCTGGGACTTCTCATACTCCTCCACTTATATTTCAGATAATCTGTGTTATCCAAACCTCTAATTTCCTGGAATACACAGAATCAACTCTGCTCTGCTATCTTTTCCCAGAGGTTTATATGTGTGGTAGTTGCTATGTAGCACATGTTAGCCCACAACTGTCTATTTAGCCCATGTTGGTCTTGACCTCATCATCCTCCTGTCTAAACCTCTCAAGTCCTTGAATCACAAGTATAAAGCATCTTATTTGTGTCAAAGCCTGTGTCTGTTCTTTAACAGTAGGATTAAACTGGAAAGCATTACCAAAAGATGTCTGGAAAATTTCCAACTACTTAGATGTAATATATGATGTTTCTAAACAGCACGTGGATCAAAATTAAACAAAAAAGGAAATGAGACAGGTTTTAGAACTAAGGAAGATGTGAAAACGATGAATCAAAATGTGTGTATCGCTGCCAATGCAGTACTTACAGGAAAATTCATAGCAATGCGTGATTTTATTTGAAAAGAAGAAAAGTTTTAAATATTTTATTCAGCTTCAACCTAAATAAATGAAGAAAACAAAACAATTTAAAATCCAGCATAAACAAATACAATGAGCAAGGAGAAAATTCACAATGTACGAAGTACAAACCAAGACAATGATACCTGGTTCTTTGATGAAGCTGGAGAATGCCTAGTTTGCTATTGTTTTAAAATTTTATATTTACTTTTAAGTTCTGTGTATATCTATGTGTCTGTGTGTGGGTTACATGCATGAGGTACTGTTGTAGACCAGGAGAGGTTGCCAGGTCCTTTGGAGTTGGATTTGCAGCCTGATGTGGGTATTGGAGACTGAATTCAGGTCCTTTGCAAGAGCAGTGTGTATTTTTAATGCCTCTCTCCAGCTTCTTGAGTTTTGTTTTAATATATCATGAAGGGGTGTGGTTAGTCTTTGTTTCACACACCATCTCTTATCTCAGATGGCTGACAGGATAACTTGTATTGATTGACTTTCAAATACCTTATTTTTTCTTGTGTGTCTGTTGGTTGCACATTTTCTTCATACTTACTAGTTTGGGTAAGTTTTTATTTAGCATTCAGTTTTAAGTGATGTTTTCACTCAGTTAAAACATTGTTACTGACATTTTCTCAGCATGTTAGTGATAGCTGTCTGTGCCTCATTTTGGGTAATCGCTATGGTTGTCTTTTAGACGTGCCTGTCAAATATGTTAATCATGCTCATCTTTTTTTGCTACATATCTTTATAATTTTCATCCCTAAAATTTTGTTTGGGATTGCTCTTATGTTTTATATCCTGCTCAAGATTCCTTTTTCCATCTTCAGCATATAATGTTTAGGATGTCTTTACTATACTTATTTACTAGAGCCATTTGACCTGTCATTTCTCTGTGTGTTTTCTTGAAATTATTTTTTAGGTTACATACCTATGTGCATGTTTGTAGCTAATTTTATATTTCAGTTCTTTAAAAAGTATTTTAGGCATATGGGATCTTTGTCTGCATATGTGTCTGTGTACTATTGTGCATGCCTAGTACCTTCAGAGGCTAGAAGAAGGCATATGGGTGCTGGAGTTGAAGTTAGAGCTTGTTGTGAGCCATCATGTGGATTTTGGGAATTGAATCTGTGTACTTGGCAAGAGCAAATAGTGCTCTTAATGACTGAACCATGCCTCTAACCTCCTTTATCTTAGTTTTTAATGAAGATTTATAATTGGACACACTTATAAAGTGTGTGTGATGTTTTATAAAGTATATAAAGTATAGTGATCCTATCTTGGTAACCTACATATTTATCCCTCAATTTTACACATATAAAATACATTTATATAATATAAATTATTAATATATCCATAAATTATTCTTTATTGAGAATAGTGAGATTCTTCTCCAAAACTCTTTTGAAATACTCTTTTGAAAATCAGTAATTTTCACCCAAAACATCCTACTCTGCTTACAGAATGTTAAAGTTACTATCCTTATCTATCTGCATTCATATATCTTCCTCGCTGCTCTGCCACTAGCACTTACCCTGGCTTGTGCTAACTATTCTGCTTGCCATTTCATTGAGATCAACTTATATTTGTAAAAAAATTATATTTGAGAATTTCATCGAAGTATACAATATATTTTAATCATACAAACTTTATAAATTTTATCCTTGTTTTATACCAACTAATATAACATTCCACATTTCATATATATTGTTTAAAATAACAGGATTTCTTTCTCTTTGTGGGTGAATAGTATTTCATTGAGGGTATGTGTCTTGGTTCTTTTTATTTCCTTGCACAATAGATTTATGTTGATTCTTTATTATGTCTTATACATTTTTAATCTGATGTTACACACACTTATGAATTTTATGTTATTGATTGATAGAGTTAGTTGAAATTTATTATTGGATTTTGGCTTACTTGTAGTCAGTAGAATTCTTTAAATCATTCTATAATTCACTTAGAGGAGATGCATATCTACTGCTAGGGACAGCTTACTCTCATCATTAAGCTGATGAGTATTTGTCAGTTATAGTGTATACTATGCACTCATTATAGTCTAGTTAGTAGCGATATACACATTATCCCTAGATCTGTGTGAGCCTACGGAACTCTTCTCCCTGTTTTTCGGAAATTTTATTCCTAGCCGCAGGCCATTTCTTTTAGTACAAGAGCAAAACTCTATTCAGCCAAAGACTCGAGTGGACTTTTGTGTCCCTCTCTGGCACACCCCTGCTGTGAATAGTTTACTCTTCCACAACACTCTGCTCCATAATTCTAGATGCTCTGCATGGTTTTAATCTAACATACTCAGCTGAATGAAATCACTAAGCTCAGTTTAAACCTGTATCCATGAACTATAATTAAAAAAAATCCAGGAAGCCTGTATGTTAGAACTAAATTTTCTCATTGTAATGAATACCAGAGATAACTGTTCAAATAATGAAAGCCATACTTTGGGTTGTTTTTTATAGATTTCAGCTTATGATCAGCTGGTTCTATGACAGTGAGTCAATTTTAAAGCTTTTATCTATTTTGTGTTCTTAAAAATACTTTAACTCATTTATAGGCATTCTGTGGCTCTTGTAGTTTTTCTTATGAATGCGAAATGGAGAAAGATTTTCTAGCTTCAAGTTAACAATTGTTAATATATTAAAAAGCTATTGATTGAATATTTTTGGTACCCAGTTAATTCATTAATAAATTATACTTTATTCTTAAATCATGTAGTTAGTTCTCCCAGCTTTTCTTATAGATGGTTAGCATCTGTCAGTCATCGCTTCCTACCCAGCTGTCCTGACACTGATGGTGCTCCGCATGCTCTGAAACTGGGTCTTATTATTCTTATTTTTCAAGCTGGGTAGGAGTGGTGCATGCCTTTAATCCCAGCACTTGGGAGGCAGAGGCAGGTGGATTTCTGAGTTCGAGGCCAGCCTGATCTACAATACTAAGAAAGGGCTTTATCATTTATGTGCTTGTGTGTGTGTGTGTGTGTGAGTACATGTGTATGTGTCTATATGCATATGTGTGTGTCTGTGATATACATGAGTGTTCAGGTGTTTTCATCCATGCATGTGCACAAGGAGGCCAACTGTGGACATTGAGTTTCTTCTTCAATACCTCTCAACTATTTTTTTTTTTTTAATACAAAGTCTTTCACTGAATCTACAGCTCACTGTTCAGTGTTTTCCTAGACTGGCTGTCCTTCTGTCCCCTGGAGTCCTTCTGTTTCTTTTCACTCATTGCTGGGGGGGCATACAGGAGTCTCTATGCCTAGCTTCCAGGCGTACTGGATATGAGCTCTGTTCTCCTTCTTGGACAGCAAGCTCTTTATCCACTGAGCTGTCTTCTTAGTTGCTTTTATACTCCTTATGGGGATGAGTCTTTGTGGTTAGTCCTAGGCCTTCATTTTTGTGCTATGAGGCAGGGTAGCTGTCTCAGAGCCATTCTTTAGCTCCATCTCTTGCCTAGCAGTTAATTGGCCCCATAGACCATTAAGTTTTAAAATTAGAATTCTGAAAATTACTGAGAAACAATTTAATTCAACTCCTTTAGATTATAGATGAAAACACTAAAATTTGGCATGATTAATTGTAACTGTGGCAGTGTGAGAGGTGACTCACTGAGTAACACAGCTAAATAACCTAATAGCTGAGGCAATTGTGTGGTCTCCTTGTCTGGTGCTGTCAACCAATTAATCAGAATATATGTACCGTGACCACACTATTGATTTGATTGGTAATTACTCCGAAACATGAAATAATAATGAACAGAAACATGGTGCAAAGGGCCTTCATTTAAAAATGTTTCCGAATGCCAGGTAAAGATTCACAGAGTGAAACATAAACAAAACATATCAACTGAAGCTTTTTAAAATACAGGCTTCTTTTAAAAACATACCTTATTGTGTATATCTCAAGTAATATCATTTGTGTCATATTTAAATTCTAAAAAGCTTGCTATAGTGAAAGAAAATAGCATAGCGACAGTTTCACATAGCTATATATTATTCGTGGCAATAAAAGCTATAATAGTATGAATCTAACATTCAGTATGTTGTTTTTGAGATAGGGTTTCACGTAGCTTAGGCTGGCCTTGAACTCCCTATGTATATCCTTCTGAGTTCATCTCAGGATGACAGGTGCATGTCACCACACCTGGTTTATGGGGTATGGGGAATCAAACCTAGGGGTCTGTGCATCCCAGGCAAGTACTTAGCCAACTGTGCTATTTTGTTAGACCCAGGACACTTATCATCTGTAGTCTTCACGCTGTACATTAGGTGTGTGGAGTTTTCTCCCTACATATCTCCTACCTTATGTCCCTTATCATAACTTCCACTTCCTTCCTGTTCCATCTACTTCTCATTCATGGTAACCAGGGTTTTGATCTATACATCTATATTTGAGTATGTTTTAGAGCCCATATATTAATGAGATCATGTGATACTTCTGTTTCTTAGTGTTTCTTATTTTCCTTAACTCCAGGTTCATCTATGTTGTAACTGATGGACTGAGTTCATTCTTTTGTAGGGCTGAATAATATTCCTTGTATATATACATCATAATTTTTAAATTTAAATTTAAAATACTTACTTTGTTGCCCTATTGAGCTTGACTATTTTAAATCATATTTCAATGAACATGGAAGTGCAGATATCTTTAGAAGGGATGATGCCAACTTTGCATATATATCCAGAATAGGAGCTTCTGGCTAACTATTCTAATAGTTTATTTTTAATGAATTTATTTTTATGGTATGTGTATGAGTGTTAGGTCTGCATAATATCTGTATACCACATACATATAGTGCTCACAGAGGTCAGGAAAGGGAATTAGATCACCCTGAACTAGAGTTACAGATGGTTGTGAACTGCTATGTGGATGTTGGGAATAGAACCCAGATCCACTGGCAGAGCAGCCAATATTCTTAACTGCTGAGCCAATTGAAGTAATTTGCATAAAAATTTCAAATTTTAATCCATATAAATTGTTGGTAAAGTAAATACTAAGAAGAAGTTTAGACAGTGGAATGAAGATCCCAGTGAAGGAGAAGTTCAGGGGATTTTAATTTTTCTTGGGGTTTTCTGCATTAGAGCCCTTTTAGAAAATGGTAAGAAAATGGCATGTTATTTAATATGATAAGAAAAAGTTATTAGTTTTTAATATTATGCTGATGGCATTAAACAGCTTGATAGCAGAAGACAAAATGAGGGGATTATAATTATATCAAAGAAGTGTGTAATAATGACCTTCAGTTGCCCAAGGGAGAGATGGGAAACTCCATGTGTATTTCCTAGAAATGAGAACATGTTTCTCATGATCTAATCCGAGGTTAAAATGTACCTATTGATGATGCTTTCAAAGGTCTGCAGTGCACTAGACTCTTAAAAGTTGAAGGTTTCTTGGTGCCTCAGATAAACAGTGCAAGTTGGGGAGCCTTTCAGAAGTAACCATTTGAGAAGCAAATCATAATACGCTATGGTAATTTCTGGCACATTTTGAAGATGGGAGAAATAGTGAAATTGGGTTGTTTGTTTTTCATGTCACTCCCTCCCCCCTCAAAAATGTGAGATCAGAGTGAGCCTGAAATTATGGATGGGAAGAACATTGAAACACTCAGGAGTCTATTCATGACTTAGGCCACAGCACTGATGATGGGTCTTTGGGATTAATAGCTCGAGTGCCCATTCGTGCTGTTCTGATGGGGGAGAATACAGATATGTCATCATTGTTGATATACAGTGCTCATTTTGAATCTGAAAGTATGGCGACTAAGAAGGTTATCTGGGTCAGAGATTGAGATGTAGGTAAAAAGGGAGAGTTTTGAGTAGGACATGTCAGTGTGTCTCTCCATACCCAATAGTTCCACCACTGAGGAGAATGAGGTAGGAAGATTATGAGCTCCAGCACAGATTGGAGTACATTGGAAGATTCTTTCTCAAAGCACACAAAAGCAAAAATAAAAGGCCATGTTTTCAGTGGAAGTTGAATACTGATACTATATGCCAATATATCACCCTCTACAATTGTATCTTTGAGAATGTTACAGCCATCATAAATAAACCAGGGTGTTACGAGCTTGCTCTTGATCCTTACTCAAGGATTAGAATTGCAGCATGAGAGAAAAATTGTGGAATGAATGCTGTAGGAGGATCAGCAACACATTTCAAGCATGGCAATACAGGACAGATGCAGTTCTAGGAATGACAACGTGAAAAACTGCCAGGTTAAGCATGGAGATGAGGAACAGCTTTTCAAGCAGATTGAAGTTGAGAAGGATTTTATTAATAGTATTGAGAGGCTATGTACAGTTTGAAAATATGGGAGTGATCATCTAAGCAGAAGACAGGAGCCCAAGAGCTCTCACATTTGACCTTCTGGTCAAATTGACTTGGCCTTAATGTCATCTACTTTACCATACACAGGCACAGCTGGCTTACCTATGGCATGCATCTGTACTCTTTACATGCTTCAAGCACAGCTCGTTCTTCTGTCTGATAGAGAATTTCTACTTCACATTGTCCGTTGTAACCTATCCTAAGGTGTGACTCTGACTCACTAGTCATTGAATCAGCTTAGGTATTTCTGGCTACCATCTCTAGCTAGCCCCTTCCTTTCTTCCCTGATAAGAGCCTCTTAGAGGTGTTCTTCATGGCCTCTCAGACCCATGTTCTTTCCTTACCTCAGTCAATTCTACCACTGCCTTCATTTTATATTTTTCCAGGATCAGGCTTACTTCCCTAACCTGTGATCTAACTCCGAGGACTGCAGTTCCTAGTCTTCTGAGTGTTCTGCAGCTCTCTTCATCTCAGATGTGTAGTGATGGCGCAGCTCGACAGCACTCCTTTTGTGACATCACAGTGCTCTGTGCATTTGTGGTGCCTTTATAGGATTTTACTTTATACTATTTAAAACACACAATTCTGTACAGGAGAGGGAGAGGGAGAGAGGGAAAGAAGAAGAGGGAGAGAGGAAGAGGGGGAGAGAGGGAGAGAGGGAGAGGGGGAGAGGGGGAGAGGGGGAGAGGGACAGGGAAAGGGAGCCGGAGAGAGGGAGAGGGAGAAGGAAAGAGGGAGAGGGAGAGGGATCTGGGGAGAGGGAGAGGGGGAGAGGGAGAAGAAGAGGGGGGACAGGGAGAGAGGAAGAGGGGGCAGGGGAGAAGGGGAGAGAGAGTGGGAGGAAGAGGGGGACAGGGAGAGAGGGAGAGGGAGAGAGGGAAGTGGGGAGAGGGAGAGAGGGAGAGGGGGGATAAGGGGAAAGAAGGAAAGGGAGAGGGAGAACAAGAGGGAGAGGGGAGAGGGGGAGAGGGAGAGGGGGAAGGAGGGAGCAGGGGAGAGAGGGAGAGGGGGAGAGGTAAGGGGAGAGGGAGAGGGGTCAGAAGGGGAGAGGGAGAGGTAGAGTGGGAAGGGGAGAAGGAGAGAGGGGGAGAAGTGAGAGGGGAAGAGGGAGAGGGGGAAGAGAGGGAGAGGGAGAGGGGGTGACAGGGAGACAAGGAGACGAGGAATGAGGGTGAGGGAGAGGGTGGAGAGGGAGAGGGAGGGGAAAGAGGGAGAGGGAGAGGGGGAGAGGAAGAGGGGGATAAGGGGAGAGAAGGAAAGGGAGAGGGAGAACAAGAGGGAGAGGGGGAGAGGGAGAGGGGGAAAGGGAAAGGGAGCAGGGGAGAGAGGGAGAGGGGGAGAGGGAGGGGGCAGAGGGGGAGAGGGAGAGTGGGAAGGGGAGAAGGAGACAGAGAGAGAGGGAGAGGGGGAGAAGTGAGAGGGAAGGAGGGAGAGGGGAGAAAGGGGGGAGGGAGAGGGAGGATAGGGAGACAAGGAGAGGGAATGAGGGTGAGGGAGAGGGTGGAGAGGGAGAGGGAGGGGAAGAGGGAGAGGGAGGGGAAAGAGGGAGAGGGAGAGAGGGAGGGGCAGGAGAAGATAGAGGGGGAGAGGGAGAGGGGGAGAGGGGGAAGAGAGGAAAAGGGAGGGAGAAGGAGAGAGAGGGAGAGGGAAGAATGGAAAGGGGGAGAGAGGGAGAGAAAGAGGGAGGGGAGAAGGTAGAGGGGGAGAATGTAGAGGGGGAAAGGGAGGGGGGTACAGGGAGAGGAAGAGAGGGAAAGGGTGAGGGAGAGGGGGCAGAGGGAGGGGGAGAGGGGGAGAGGAAGAAGGAGGGGGAGAGGGAGAGAGGTAGAGGGAGGGGGAGAGGAGGAGGGGGAGAGAGAGGGAGCTTTTCCTTTTGCTTCTTTTAAGTAGGATAAACTACTTATAAAAACTGATTATTTGTTTAGGATTAATTTTTCTTAAATATAATCAGACAAATGCTGCTTTTATGAATATCACCTGTGGAGTGGGGAGATCAATATTTATTTATTTCCCCCTTTACCGTTTCTTGTATAACCCAGGATGGTTTGAACTCCCCAGGTAGTAGAGGATGACTTTGACCTTCTGTCTCTATTTGAGCAGGCATATGCTCGATCTTCAGTACTACAGCAAAGGTTTGAGCATGATAGACAAGCACTCTACCAATTGAGAGCCATCTCAGCCCTGCTGTGAGGTATTTCTTAAAATTGTAGATATTTAAGATGTTTTTAGAGGGATGGGTGGGAATTGGATATGATTATATTACATTATATATTATATGCATGTGTGATATTCTCAATGAATAACTTTAAAAGTCAATTTTATTTTTAACTTGAGAAAAAACTTCAATCATGGAGCTAGGGGAGATGATGGCCCAGATGGTGAGAACATTTGCTAAGTGTACATGTATTGGGACTTGAATTCAAATCCCCAGCATCCAAATAAAAACGGATAAGCATAGACAGGTATGCTTAGCCCCTTATCTGGATGCTAGACACAGGTAGATTCTCAGAGCTCAGTGACCAGCAAAAAACAATCAATGCAGTAAGCCTCAGCTTTAGTTAGAGAATATGGTAGAAGAATGATAGGCAGGACACCTGACATTCTTCTCTGTCTTCTGTAAGTTCATGCATGGACACTCCACGCACATATATACACTCCTCATCCTAAACTTTTGTTGTTATGTTTTTTTTTTTTAAATTGGATATCTTTCCTTTCCCCTTTGTTATTGTTTTGAGACAATGTTTCCTGAAGCCTAGAATGGCCTGGGACTTACTAGGCAGAAGAGGCAAGCTTTGAATTCCTAATCTCCCTGCCTCCACTTCCAAGTCCTAAGATTAAAAGTATGTATTACTACACCCATCTTACCAACTTGTTTTTATTTTTATATTTGTTTAAAATCTATAGCTCATACATTTTTAGGATTGGGTTCAGGCCGGAATTTGGAGACTGTATGTCTGGCTCCAGACTTTAGTATACGGCATCATAAATGAATCCTGTGGGAAAGAAGGGTTCACCTTAGTGTTCCCCTTCCTTTGTTAGAAAGAGAATCAATTTGTTGGTTGGCATTTTGTCCCATTGACAGTGTCCTTTGCCTTACAGAAACTTTGTAATTTTATGAGGTCCCATTTGTCAATTTTTGATTTTAGAGCATAAGCTATTGGTGTTCTGTTCAGGAACTTTTCCCCTGTGCTCATGTCCTCAAGAGTCTTCCCCAGTTTCTTTTCTATTAGTCTCAATGTATCTGGTTTTATGTGGAGGTCCTTGATCCATTTGGAGTTGAGCTTAGTACAAGGAGATAAGAATGGATCAATTCACATTCTTCTGCATGCTGACCTCCAGTTGAGCCAGCACCAACTGTTGAAAAGGCTATCTTTTTTCCACTGGATGGTTTCAGTTCCTTTGTCGAAGATCAAGTGACCATAGCTGTGTGGGTTCATTTCTGGGTCTTCAGTCCTATTCCATTGATCTACTTGCCTGTCACTGTACCAATACCATGCAGTTTTTACCTTACACCAGTCAGAATGGCTAAGATGAAAAACTCAGGAGACAGCAGGTGTTGGGGAGGATGTAGAGAAAGAGGAATACTCCTCCACTGCTGGTGGGAATGCAAGTTGGTACAACCACTCTGGAAATTAGTCTGGCGGTTCCTCAGAAAACTGGGCATGACACTTCTGGAGGACCCTGCAATACCACTCCTGGGCATATACCCAGAGGATTCCCTGGCATGCAATAAGGACACATGCTCCACTATGTTCATAGCAGCCCTATTTATAATAGCCAGAAGCTGGAAAGAACCTCATTGGAGGAATGGATACAGAAAATGTGGTATATTTACACAATGGAATACTACTCAGCAATGAAAAACAATGAATTCATGAGATTCTTAGGCAAATGGTTGGATCTAGAAAATATCATCCTAAATGAGGTAACCCATTCACAAAAGAACACACATGGAATGCAGTCACTGATAAGTAGATATTAGCTCAGAAACTCTGAGTATCCAAGACAAAATTCACATATCAAATGACTCCCAAGAAGAAGGAAGGAGAGGTCCCTAGTCCTGGAAAGGCTTGATCCATCATTGTAGGGGAGTACCAGGACAGAGAAATAGGAGGGGATTGATCAGAGAATCGGTGGAGGAAAGATGGCTTATGGGACTTTTGGGGAGGGGGGAACCAGGAAAGGGAAAATCATTTGGAATGTAAACAAAGAATATAGAAAATAAAAAATTAAAAAAAGAAAGAATCAAGTTTTACAATGCTAGCCTTAAGATGTGGCTTTATATGACGTAATGAGAAAATGAAGAATGATTAAGAATACAGAGAACTCACAGCATCTTGGACTGTTCTAGAAACTCATGAGCTGATGTCTCTTCAAGTTTGGAGGAACAGAGCACTCCTTAAGAAAACAGTTCAAAGGAGATAAGAATGGATTGATTTGCATTCTTCTGCATGCTGACCTCCAGTTGAACCAGCACCATTTGTTGAGAAGACTATCTTTTTTCCACTGGATGCTTTCAGCTCCTTGGTGGAAGATCAAGTGACCATAGGTGTGTGGGTTCATTTCTGGGTCTTCAATCCTATTCCATTGATCCGTTTGCCTAACATTGTACCAATATCACGCAGTTTTCATCACTATTGCTCTGTAGTAATGTTTGAGGTCTGGGATTCTGATTCCCCTAGAAGTTCTTTTACTGTTGAGAATAGTTTTAGCTATCCTGGGTTTTTTGTTATTCCAGATGAATTTGAGAATTGCTCTTTCTGGCTCTATTAAGAACTGAGTTGGGATTTTGATGGGGATTGCATTGAATCTGTAGATTGCTTTTGGCAAGATGGCCATTTTAACTATATTAATCCTGCCAATCCATGAGCATGCAAGATTTTTTCCATTTTCTAAGGTCTTCTTCAATTTCCTTCTTCAGAGATCTGAAGTTCTTGTCATATAGGTCTTTCACTTGTTTGGTTAGAGTCACCCCAAGATACTTTATGCTGTTTGTGGCTATAAAACCTGACACTCTGAAACTAATGGAAAAGAAACTGGGGAAGACCCTTGAGGACATGGGCACAGGGGGAAAGTTCCTGAACAGAACACCAATAGCTTACACTCTAAGATCAAGAATTGGCAAATGGGACCTCATAAAACTACACAGTTTCTGTAAGGGAAAGGACACTGTCAAAAAGACAAAACGTCAACCCACAGACTGGGAAAGGATCTTCACTAACCCTAAATCTGAAAGAGGACTAATATCTAATATATATAAAGAACTCAAGAAGATAGACCCCAGAGAACCAAATAACCCTATTAAAAAGTGGGGTAGAGAGCTAAACAAAGAATTTTCACATGAAGAACTTCGGAGGGCTGAGAAGCACCTTAAGAAATATTCAACATCATTAATCATTAGGGAAATGCAAATCAAAACAACCCTGAGATTTCACCTCACACCAGTCAGAATGGCTAAGGTCAAAAACTTAGGAGACAGCAGGTGTTGGCAAGGATGTGGAGAAAGAAGAACACTCCTCCACTGCTTGCAAGGTGGATTGCAAGATGGTGCAACCACTTTCGAAATCAGTCTGGCGGTTCCTCAGAAATATTGGCATGACACTTCCGGGGGACCCTGCTATACCACTCCTGGGCATATACCCAGAGGATTCCCTGGCATGCAATAAGGACATATACTCCACTATGTTCATAGCAGCCCTATTTGTAGTAGCCAGAAGCTGGAAAGAACCCAGGTGTCCCTCAATGGAGGAATGGACACAAAAAATGTGGTATATTTACACAATGGAGTACTATTCAGCCATTAGAAACAATGAATTCATGAAATTCTTAGACAAATGGATGGAGCTGGAGAACATCATACTAAGTGAGGTAACCCAGTCTCAAAAGATCAATCATGGTATGCACTCACTGATAAGTGGATATTAGCCTAGAAACTTTGAATACCCAAGAAATAATCCATATATTAAATGATGTCCAAGAAGAATGGAGGAGTAGCCCCTGGTTCTGGAAAGACTCAGTGCAGCAGTATAGGGGAATATAAGAACCAGGAAATGGGAAGGGGTAGATGGAAGGGGGGGAGGGAAGAGGGCTTTGGGGGAGTGGGGAGCCAGAAAAGGGGAAATCATTTGAAATATAAATAAAGAGTATATCGAATGAAAAAAGAAAACAATTTAAAGCCTCTAAGTGTTTTTTTCTCAACTTTCTAAATGAAAAAGAGAACTGTTTTAGCAACTGCAAAGAACAAGGTGTTCTATTTTTCTTCCCCCCTTTTAAAAGCAGAAAAATACATTTCCTAATTAATTCAAGAGCAGTAGGAGTTCGCATTATTTCCTTTCTCTGCGGCTTTTTCTTTAGCAGCTTGAAAGGTGGCTTGTTTTTTTTCCACAGGCTCTGAAGGGTCTTCACTCAGGGTGTTCCTAAGGAATGTCTCCAGCAGGAAGCACAGGATAGCAGGAGCTCAGGAGAGGAAGTCAGTGTAAGTTGTGGGCTGTTGACCACCTTGAGTGGCTGGTTACAGATAAACAGCTACCTTAGAGTACTGGAACTGCCAGAGAGAGCCACTAAGGCTTGTATGATGCTAAAAGGAACTACAATCTCAACAGTATCCTTTCTCCGCATCCCTGGCAGGGCTGGCTTCCTAAAACCTGCCTGGCTTTGGTCTTAGATGAGGTCATCAGAGATAGGTTTACATCTGGCAAAACATAACCAGGAACCTAGTGATCTGAGTTAAATGCTATTGTTACTTTCATGATGCAAGGGAGGGAGTTACCTAACACATATGGCCTCATCATTAACACCTGTGAGATGCTGTTTATTAATGATTCTAACCTCAAAGAATTGCTAGGAAGGTCAAATTTATAAAGCACAATATGGTATATTGTAAATACTGTTGGCATAAATTTTATTAAACAATTATTTAATCATTAAATTAAACAAGGATCAAATCCTTGTTTACTTATCAGCCAAGAAACATTTATTTTTTTTTAAATATTTTTATTTTCTATATTCTTTGTTTACATTCCAAATGATTTCCCCTTTCCCGGATCCCCCCTCCCCATATGTCCCATAAACCTTCTCTCCATCCATTCTCCAATCACCTCCCTCTTTTTTTCTCTGTCCTTACATGATGGTTTGTATTTCAAGCTTGATACATGTTGGAGTCATCTGCAAAGAGGAACTATCAGTTGAGGAATTGCCTCTATCAGATTGCCAAGTCCATGGCAGTTTCCTTATTAGTGATGAATGGGGAGGGCCCAGCCCCCTGTGGGTAGGGTTATCCCTGGGCCAATGGTTGTTGATTGTACAGGAATGTGAGCAGAGCAAGCCGTGGTAAACAAACCAGTAAGCAGCATCCTTCTATGGATTTGTTTGCCATTCTTGCTTCTAGGTTTCTGCTTGACATCCTATCTATCTGATTTCTCTCTTCATGATGGACTGTAAGCTATAAGCTATAATAAAATCATTTCTGCCCAAGTTGCTTTTGGTCAGTGTTTATCACAGTAATATATAGCACACTAGGTGGGTAGGACATCTACCATAGAGCAGTTTCTCAGTTAGGGAACGATAAAAAAGAACCCTTATTGAGTTTACAGAATAGTAGAAGAGACAGAAATGAAATAGTTGAGCAAGACAGATTCCAAACCATATGAGAAATCTATAGAAAAGAATGAGGGGAAAATATAGGCAATGAGATTCTGCTTTAGCATGAGTTGCCATGGAAGGCTACAGAACTGGATTAGCTTTTGCTGCACTTTTTGTGTGAGCCTTGGCTCACCGAAACTTACTTTAAATTTTTTTTTTTTTGGTTAAGTGGCCATGAAACTCTGAAGAAAATATTTTTATTTCTTTTTTTTGTGTAACCCAATGAGCCCAATTCCCTGTGTGCACATGGTTTTAAAGACTACCTGTTGGAGCATGGGCAACCTACCAGGGAACACGTGGCTTAGGAAAACAGATAATTCATCAGCTACGAGTAGAACCTCATGAGCGCCTTCCTTCTCCGCACTGTAAGGGCTGAGTGGCTTGATATTGTTTAAGTTTTGTGCTGACCAACCTGTGCTGAGTTCATGAGTGAATGGTTCAGTCATGTCTGGAATAATTATTTTCCAGTAATCTCCCATGATCTTGGACTCTTACATTCTTTTTGCCTTGCTTCTGCAATAGTCCCAAAACTCTGAATGTGAGGAAGTATCATATAGATGTCTCACTTAGGGCTTGGCAGGTCATAGCCCCTTATTACCTGCAGTTTTGGATTTCTGTATTAACTACCATCCACTGTGTAAAAATGTTTCTCAGATGAAGAGCGAGGAAGATATTTCTAAAGGGGGCACACAGCTCAGTTCACTAACTCAGTCTACCCCTAGCATTTGTATTTCTGCTATGTGGAGAGGCTGACGCTGAGTGTTCACTTTGAAAAGAAAGTGGCTGAAGCTCCCTTTATGTTTGGTTGAAAAATGGATGATAGTTAAAGTAAAAGAACGTAGTGCCTCTTTTCTTCACACGGTGTGGATACTAAGCCAAGATGTGTTTACAGAGGCCAAGGGCAGTCATAAGGCAATTGACGTGTGTACTTTGTTCATCATAGCTGCTGACGTGCCTGGTGCATCTTCTGATTTTGAGTTACTTCCTGTTTCTCCCCCATTATAGAACTCATGTGAGGGATTGAAACAGAAGACCCATGGATCAGGATGTTGTGGCTTTTGCTGGCTTGGCGATGGGCACTCACTCAACATGACTTCTGCTTTCATGTTGCACCCTTCAGTCTTTCCCAATGTGAAATGAATTCATCTGCTTAGAACCTACCAAGATGAGAAAGCTTCATCAAGGTCAGGATAACAGAGACTGAAACCCTCTAAGCTCTCTTAACTTAATTTGTCATTCTCTTTCATGTCTTGGGCTATCTTTCTCAGTCTCACTGTATAAGGGAGACTTTGTTATTATTTATCTCATTGCTTCTAAGTACTTTTTAACACAACCAGACTAAATTTTAAAACGTAAGGACCAAAAGATGAGCATTTTTTTTTCTCTTCAGCCATTTACCCTCAATAGCAGTGGATGCTTTCACTGTTTGAAGGCCGTGACTCCCAAGCATTTCCTGTTCTCTTTTGCTAGCAGAGTCCAGATTTGTTGTGAGATAGGTGAGGGATACACCTGATAATCACAGTCCACAGATTCAGAGCCTAAACCAAACTTAAATCAATCATTTCCAATCAGTCAATGGTTGGTTTAAGTTGTTCCAGCCAATGAGACACAAAAAGATATTATCTGAAACATTCTGAAAAAATATTTCCTTAAAAAGAAAAAAAGAAGAACAAATCACCACCACTATCACCACCAATAACAAAAACCCAAAGTCTGGTATAGTGGCTCATGACTTTAATCCCAGCAGAAGCAGTCAGATCTCTTGGAGTTTGAGGCCAGCCTGGTCTATCCGGGATAGTCAGAGCAACACAGGAAACCCTGTCTCAAAAAAACCAAAACAACAAATAATCCCAAGCTAAATAAAGTGATATCAAATCTTTAAAATATCCATGGGCCATTTGCTATCCCATATCTAAATGTTTTGATAATGCAATTATTGTTCATATTCAATAGTAAATTGCTTACTTTTATATTTCAACTACTTGGGGGAGTGAGTACTTTTATGTGGGGGTCTGAGCCATCTTAATTAATTAATTAAGGACAAAGGGAATGCAGAGAAAAGAAATCTGCTAATAGTTGTTAACATTATTCACAACCTATTACTGAGAAAGGAGTCTAGAATGGGATGGGTCAGGTCTTGTTCCTGGACAGAAACACAGGCTTATTCAGAAGTCTTGTCCCCTAACACTGAAGTACTGCTTTTATTCTGTGGATTATATTGATTCTGTCAACATTCATTCTTCTCTCTCCTAACTATTCCCCTCTCTGCCTTCCCTTCTCACTTCCTTTCTCCTTTGCCCTTTCCTCCCTTGTCCTTTCTTCCCTTCTTTCCTGTCCTTTTGTATAAATATTTATTGCCTATTAGTAGCCACTGGTCATAGATATATTCTTATAATACTCATGCTTAGAACTACAAACTGTTTGAAAGAGTTGACTCTGAAAGTCCCTTGTTATCATGACATGTGTGAAGCAGTGGGGTGACTACCATGGATATATGCCATGAAGATCTTTACCCTGTACCCAACCTCAAGCCTGTAAGAGACAACTTTACCCATCAACTGCACTGTTCCCTTATGGAAATGGAATACTTCAGTGTGTACTCAAGGAAGTAACTAGTAATTGATTAAAATTGATAAGTGGATGGATGTACAATTGGCTTCCTTCTCCTGATAAATTTTGGACGATGATCAGAAACTGGTCCCAAATCCAAAGTGGCAAAAGTGGGAAGAGCGGACACATGGAAAGTGTGGAAATGTGCAAGCAAATGAACTGAAACTGTGAGATTTTCTGGATGTAGTTGGCAAGTCCTCATGCTCCTAGAGCTCCTGACCCACTATGGAATACAGTGAACACTGAATGTACCATTCCAAAACTGCTTAAATACTGGGAAGCAAGGACACCTTGAGACCCTACTCTATTGGGGATGGATTGCTAGACTCAGCTTCATCTCAAGAAGCATTATCAAGGCTTATAATGACACAGGTAATGACATGATTTAGGGTGTCTGTTACTTCCCTATACTAGTTTTGACCAGTCTTATCTAGCTTGTTTCTACAATTGTGGTATCTAGTCCAAGTTCAGAGTCTAGCACAGTGTCCAAAGCCTGTTTATATAAGGATGTTGGGGGTGGATGAATAAGGCCAGACAGACTTTTTGGAGCAGCTGAGAACCTGGCCACCCTGTCCTCCTCGACAGGGGCACCTGGAGTCCTGTCCTCCTCGACAGGGGCACCTGGAGACCTTTTGTGCCAGCAGAGATTCCCATGTGACACAGTTTGTCTGAGAAATGTGTTTTAGCCAGCCATGCCATGTTATTCTTATGATTCCTTTTCTAGGAAGGGCAGGCTTTTCTCAAAGGAGACTGTGAGTCCTATGGCAATGCACCCTCTTTCTTTATCTAAAATCACACCTGTCAGAGATCTGTCAGCTTGTCCAAAAGTCCCCATGCTGGAACCTTATTGCTTTGTAAGCATGGCTCCTTTGAGAACTCTAACTCCAGAGGTGAGAAGGATGAGCTGGGAGCAGATGATCTGTCCATTCCTCTCAGCTGCTGTGAGACCTCAAGCCAGTCAGTTCCTACAATCTTCTGATACCTCTCAAGGAAAAGGTGGGAATTGATTTTAACTTCCTGTCATAGGCTGCCACTTAGTATTTAATTCTACCCTATATGTTAGTTCCTTTCCCTTGAAACATCCTTTTTCCCATTTTTATTGGATATTTTATATATTTACATTTCAAATGTTAGCCCCTTTCCCGGTTTCCCCTCCAGAACCACCATCTCCCATGTCCTCTTCCCCCTGCTCCTGTGAGAATGCTCCCCCACCCACCCACTTACTCTTACCTCTCCACACTGGCATTCCCCTACATTGGGGAATTGAGCCTTCACAGGACCAAGATCTTCTCTTCCTATTGATACCAGACAATGCTATCCTCTGCTACCTATGCAGCTAGAACCATGGGTTCCTCCAACTGTACTCTTTGGTTGGTGGTTTAGTCCCTGGGAGCTTTAGGGTATCTGGATGGTTGATATTATTGTTCTTCCTGTGGGGTTGCAAACCCCTTCAGCTCCTTCAGTCCTTTCTCTAACTCCATCACTGGGGATCTCCCTGCTAAGTCCAATTGCTGACTGAAAGCATATGCCTCTATTTGTCAGGCTCTGGGAGAGCCTCCCCAGAGACAGCTATAATAAGCACCTGTCAGCAAGCACTTCTTGGTATCTGCAATAGAGTCTGAGTTTGGTGTCTATATATGACATGGATCACTAGGTGGGGTAGTCTTTGGATAGCCTTTCCTTCAGTCTCTGCTCCAAACTTTGTCACCATATTTCCTTTAGACAGGAGCCCTTCTGGTTAAGAATTTGGAGATGAGTGGGTGACCCCCTCCCCCAACTGGGGGGCCTTGCCTAACCTCTAGATATTGTCTCTACAGGTTCTCCACCTCTTTATTGGGCATTTCAGCTAATCTCATCCCTGTTGGGTCCTGAGAACCTCTTGCTTTCCTGGCATCTGGAACTTGCTGGTGGCTACTCCCAGTTCCCTATCCCTATTGCTACGCAGCTCTGTTCAAATTCCTGACCCTCTGTAAATCATCCCAATTTCCTCTTATACCTGATCCTGCCCCTCTTTTCCCGCTTCTCCATCCTCTCTTCCTCCACAGTTCCTCCCACCCTCTACTTCCCATGAGTATTTTGTTCCTCCTTCTAAGAAGGACTGAAGCATTCACATTTTGGTCTTCTTTCTTCTTGAGCTTCATATGGTCTAAGAATTTTATATTGGGTGTTCTGAGCTTTTAGGCTAATATCAGTGAGTATGTACCATGTGTGTTCTTTTGTGACTGGGTTATCTCACTTAGGATGATATTTTCTAGTTCCATCCATTTGCCTAAGAATTTCATAAAGTCATTATTTTAAATAGCTATGTAGTACTCCACTATGTAAATGTACATTTTCTGTATTCATTCCTCTGTTGAAGGACCTCTGGGTTTTTTTTTTTTCAGCTTCTGGTTATTAATTAGGCCACTGTGAACAAAGTAGACCATGTGTCTTTGTTATATTTTGGAGCATCTTCTAGGTGTATGCCCAGGAGTGGTATAGTTGGGTCCTCAGGTAGTACTCTGTCCAATTTTCTGAGGAACCACCAGCCTGATTTCCAGAGTAGTTTTACCAGCATGCAATCCCACCAACAATGGAGAAGTATTCCTCTTTCTCCACATCCTTACCAGCATCCACTGTTACCGAGTTTTTGATCTTAGCCATTCTGACTGGTGTGAAGTGGAATCTCATGGTTGTTTTGATTTGCATTTCCCTGATGACTAAGGGTGTTGAACATTTCTTTAAGTGCTTCTCCGATATTCTCCCGTTAGAATTCTTTGTTTAGCACTATACCCCATTTTTAAATAGGGTTATTTGGTTCTCTGGAATCTAACTTCTCGAGTTCTTTGTATAAATTAGATATTAGCTCTCTATCAGATGTAGGATTAGTAAAGATCTTTTCCCAATTTGTTGGTTGCTAATTTTTTTTTTTACATTCTTCTGGAAGATCTTTAACCAATGTCATCAGAAGCTCACATGTCTTCCATTCAGCTCACTACAAATCTCGTGCCTTCTACCTTCATAGCACAGTCCTGTCAGCCTGCCCTCATCTGTGCACTGGCATACACAAAGACAAAGAACACATAAAGCAGATGTGTTGAGACAAACCTGTATCCCCAGCACTCAGGCAGAGAAGCAACTGTGGGAAGCTCAAGGGTTTTCCTTGGCCTCATAATGAGTTCAAGACTGGCTTGAACTACATGAGACTCTATCTAAATGAAAATGAAAATTAAGGTGTCAGTACAGCTCCCATTTTTCTTGAGGAAAATTCATTCCTTGACCATTCCAGCTTCTAGAACTATTCTGTTTCTGGGCTCTGCCATTTCTTTCTTTCTTTTTTTTTTTATTCCATATATTCTTTATTTACATTTCAAATGATTTCCCTTTTTCTGGCTCCCCACTCCCTGAAAGTCCCATAAGCTCTCTTCCCTCCCTCTGTTCCCCTATCTACCCCTTCCCACTTCCTTGTTCTGGTATTCCCCTATACGGCTTCACTGAGTCTTTCTAGAACCAGGGGCCACTCCTCCGTTCTTGGACATCATTTAATATGTGGATTATGTCTTGGGTATTCAAAGTTTCTAGGGTAATATCCACTTATCAGTGAGTGCATACCATGACTGATCTTTTGAGACTGGGTTACCTCACTTAGTATGATGTTCTCCAGCTCCATCCATTTGTCTAAGAATTTCATGAATTCATTGTTTCTAATGGATGAATAGTACTCCATTGTATAAATATACCACATTTTTTGTATCCATTCCTCCGTTGAGGGACACCTGGGTTCTTTCCAGCTTCTGGCTACTACAACTAGGGCTGCTATGAACATAGTGGAGCATGTGTCCTTATTGCATGCCAGGGAATCCTCTGGGTATATGCCCAGGAGTAGTATAGCAGGGTCCTCTGGAAGTGTCATGCCCAGATTTCTGAGGAACCACCAGACTGATTTCCAAAGTGGTTGCACCATCTTGCAATCCCACCAGCAGTGGAGGAATGTTCCTCTTTCTCCACATCCTCGCCAACACCTGCTGTCTCCTGAGTTCTTGACCTTAGCCATTCTGACTGGTGTGAGGTAAAATCTCAGGGTTGTTTTGATTTGCATTTCCCTAATGATTAGTGATGTTGAACGTCTCTTAAGGTGCTTCTCAGCCATCTGAAGTTCTTCATGTGAAAATTCTTTGTTTAGCTCTGTACCTCACTTTTTAATAGGGTTATTTGGTTCTCTGGGGTCTATCTTCTTGAGTTCTTTGTATATATTAGATATTAGCCCTCTGTCAGATTTAGGGTTGAAGATCCCTTCCCAATCTGTTGGTTGACGTTTTGTCCTTTTGACAGTGTCCTTTGCCTTACAGAAACTTTGTAGTTTTATGAGGTCCCATTTGTCAATTCTAGATCTTAGAGCATAAGCTATTGGTGTTCTGTTCAGGAAATTTTCCCCTGTGCCCATGTCCTCAAGGGTCTTCCCCAGTTTCTTTTCTATTAGTTTCAGTGTGTCAGGTTTTATGTGGAGGTTCTTGATTCACTTGGAGTTGAGCTTAGTACAAGGAGATAAGAATGGATTGATTCACATTCTTCTGCATGCTGACCTCCAATTGAACCAGCACCATTTGTTGAAAAGGCTATCTTTTTTCCACTGGATGTTTTTGGCTCCTTTGTCAAGATCAAGTGACCATAAGTGTGTGGGCTCATTTCTGGGTTTTCAATCCTATTCCATTGATCTGCTTGCCTGACATTGTACCAATACCATGAAGTTTTCATCACTATTGCTCTGTAGTAATGTTTGAGGTCTGGGATTCTGATTCTCCTAGAAGTTCTTTTACTGTTGAGAATAGTTTTAGCTATCCTGGGTATTTTGTTATTCCAGATGAATTTGAGAATTGTTCTTTCTAGTTCTATTAAGAACTGAGTTGGGATTTTGATGGGGATTGCATTGAATTTGTAGATTGCTTTTGGCAAGATGACCATTTAACTATATTAATCCTGCCAATCCACAAGCATGCAAGATTTTTTCCATTTTCTGAGGTCCTCTTCAATTTCCTTTTTCAGTGATCTGAAGTTTTTGTCATATAGGTCTTTCACTTGTTTGGTTAGAGTCACCCCAAGATACTTTATGCTGTTTGTGGCTATTGTGAAGGGTGTCATTTCCCTAATTTCTTTCTCAGTCTGCTTATCCTTTGAGTATAGAAAGACTACTGATTTGCTTGAGTTGATTTTGTAATCAGCTACTTTGCTGAAGCTGTTTATCAGCTGTAGGAGTTCTCTGATAGAGTTTTTTGGGTCACTTAAGTATACTATCATATCATCTGCAAATAGTGATAGTTTGACTTCTTCCTTTCTAATTTGTATCCCTTTGATCTCCTTATGTTGTATAATTGCTCTAGCTAAGACTTCTAGAACTATATTGATAAGATATGGAGAGAGGGGCATCCTTGTCTAGTCCCTGATTTTAGTGGGATTGCTTCAAGTTTCTCTCCATTTAGTTTGATGTTGGCTCCTGGTTTGCTATATATTGCTTTTACTATGTTTAGATATGGGCCTTGAATTCCTGTCCTTTCCAAGACTTTTAGCATGAAAGGATGCTGAATTTTGTTAAATGCCTTTTCAGCATCTAATGAAATGACCATGTTGTTTTTCTTTGAGTTTGTTTATGTAGTGGATAGCATTGATGGATTTCTGTATATTGAACCATCCCTGCATCCCTGGGATGAAGCCTACTTGATCATGGTGGATGATCGTTTTGATGAGTTCTTGGATTCGGTTGGCAAGAATTTTATTGAGCATTTTTGCATCGATATTCATAAGGGAAATTGGCCTGAAATTCTCTTTCTTAGTTGGATCTTTGTGTGGTTTTGGTAGCAGTGTAATTGTGGCTTTGTAGAAGGAGTTGGGTAATGTTCCATCTGTTTCTATTTGGTGGAATAGTTTGAAGAGTATTGGTGTTAAGTCTTCTTTGAATGTCTGATAGAATTCTGCACTGAAGCCATCTGGTCCTGTGCTTTTTTTTTGGTTGGAAGGCTTTCTATGACCCTTTCTATTTCTTTAGGGGTTATGGGTCTGTTTCGATGATCTATTTGATTCTGATTTAAATTTGGTATTTGGTATCGGTCTAAGAAATTGTCCATTTCCTCCAGATTCTCCAGTTGTGTTGAGTACAGGCTTTTGTAGTAGGATCTGATGATTTTTTTGAATTTCCTCGGTTTCTGTTGTTATATCTCCTTTTTCCTTTCTAATTTTGTTAATTTGGATACTGTCTCTGTGCCCTTTGGTTAGTCTGGCTAAGGGTTTATCTATCTTGTTGATTTTTTTCAAAGAACCAGCTCTTGGTTTTGTTGATTCTTTGTATGGTTTTCTTAGTTTCTACTTGATTGATTTCAGCCCTGAGTTTGATGACTTCCTGTCTTCTCCTCCTGGGTGAATTAGCTTCTTTTTGTTCCAGGGCTTTCAGTTGTTCTGTTAATCTTCTAGTGTATGCTCTTTCCAGTTTCTTTTGGAGGCACTCAAAGCTATGAGTTTTCCTTTTAGCACTGATTTCATTGTATCCCTTAGATTTGGGTATGCTGTGTCTTCATTTTCATTAAATTCTAAAAAAAAATCTTTGATTTCTTTCTTTATTTCTTCCTTGACCAAGTTATCATTGAGTAGAGTATTGTTCAGTTTTCATGCATATGTGGGCTTTCTGCTGTTTTTATTGCTATTAAAGACCACTTTTACTCCATAGTGATCTGATAGGAGGCATGGGATTATTTTGGATCTTCTTACATTTGTTGAGGTCTGTCTTGAGACCAACTATATGATCGATTTCGGAGAAGGTACCATGAGGTGCTGAGAAAAAGGTATATTCTTTTGCTTTGGGATGAAAAGTTCTATATATATCTGTTAAATCCAATTGGTACAAAGCTTCAATTAGTTTCACTGTCTCACTGTTTAGTTTCTGTTTTCCTGATTGGTCCATTGAGGAGAGTGGAGTATTGAAGTCACCCACAATTATTGTGTTAGGTGCAATGTGTGCTTTGAGCTTTAGTAAAGTTTCTTTTATGAATGAGGGTGCCCTTGTATTTGGAGCATAGATGTTCAGGATTGAGAGTTCTTGTTGGATTTTTCCTTTGACCAGCAAGAAGTGTCCTTCCATGTCTCTTTTGATGACATTAGGTTGAAAGTCAATTTTATCTGATATTAGAATGGCAACTCCGGCTTGTTTCCTGAGACCATTTGGTTGTAGAATTGTCTTCCAGCCTTTTACTCTAAGGTAGTTTTTGTCTTTGACACTGAGGTATGTTTCCTGTATGCAGCAAAATGTAGGGTCCTGTTTACCTATCTAGTCTGTTAGTCTATGTCTTTTTTGGGGGGGAATTTAGTCCATTGATGTTAAGAGATATTAAGGAGTAGTGGTTATTGCTTCTTATCATTTTTGATGCTAATTTTATACTTGTGCGGTTATCTTCTTTTGGGTTTGATGAAAGAAGTTTAATATCCTGCTTTTTCCAGGGTATAGTTTCTTTAGTTGTAATGGTGTTTTCCCCCTTATCCTTTGTAGGGCTGGGTTTGTAGAAAGATATTGTGTAAATTTGTTTTTGTCATGGAATATCTTGGTTTCTCCATCTATTGTGATTGAGAATGAGACTCTCTTAGAGTCTGCATGAGACCTGCCCAGGATCTTCTAGCTTTCATGGTCTCTGGTGAGAAGTCTGGTGTAATTCTGATAGGTACTCCTTTATATGTTACTTGCCCTTTTTCTCTTACTGCCCTAAGTATTCTTTCTTTGTTTAGTACATTTGGGGTTTTGATTATTATGTGACAGGAGGTATTTCTGTTCTGGTCCAGTCTGTTTGGAGTTCTGTAGGCTTCTTGTATATTCATGGGCATCTCTCTCTTTAGGTTAGGGAAGTTTTCTTCCATAATCTTGTTGAAGGTATTTGCTGGCCCTTTAATTTGTAAATCTTCACTCTCATCTATGCCTATAATCCTTAGGTTTGGCTTTTTCATTGTGTCCTGGATTTCCTGGATGTTTTGGGTTACAAGCTTTTTGCATTTCACATTTTCTTTGACTGTTGAGTCCATGGTTTCTCTCGTATCTTTAGCATCTGAGATCCTTTCTTCTATCTCTTGTATTCTGTTGTTGATATTTGCATCTATGGCCCCTGATTTCTTCCCAAGGTTTTCTATCTCCAAACTTGTCTCCTTTTATGATTTCTTAGTTGTTTCTACTTCTGTTTTTAGATCCTGGATGTTTTTGCTCAGTTCCTTCACTTGCTTGTTTGTGTTCTCCTGTAATTCTTTGTGAGATCTTTGTGTTTCCTCTTTCATGACTTCTGCCTGTTGATCAAAGTTCTCCTGTATTTCTTTAAGTGATTTTTGCATTTCCTCCTTATTGGCTACTAACTTATGACCCATATTCTCCAATTTCTTTAAGTGATTTTTGTGTTTCCCTTGTAAGGGCTTCAAGCTTTTGATCATTTTTTCCCTGAATTTCTTTTAAGAGATTTATTTATGTCCTTCATGTGTTCCTCTAACAGCATCATGACCAGTGATTTTAAATCCAACTCTTGTTTTTCTGGTGTGTTGGGGTATCCAGGACTTGCTGTTTTTGGAGAATTGGGTTCAGATGCTGCCATAATGCCTTGGTTTCTGTTAGTAATGTTCCTACATTTGCCTTTAGCCATCTAGTTCTCACTTGTGTTAGATGGTCTTATTGTCAATGGCTGGTGCTTCAACCTCCTGTGGACCTTTAAGGCTATTTCCATGACACTGGATGACTGGTTTTCCTCTGGCACAGATTGCTGATATGCTGCCTTCCTCTTTTGTGCCTTTGGAGCCCTACTGAGTGTTGCCGCAAGCAATGTTATACTTGGGTTGTCTCAGTGAACCAGGTGTTCCCTGACTGCTCTGTCATGGAGGGAGGATGGCGGTGGTAGAGAGTCACTCCCTCTGTTGATCCTCTCATAGGACACAGGCCCCTCGACAAGCTGGCTGGCAGATGAACCGCCTATGTGCTCAGGTCCTGGGTGCAGGCAGATCCCTGGTAGTTTGCACCAGAGATCTTAAGCTCGGGATAATACAGTACCTAGTGATGCTTGTTGGTTGCTATTTTGTCCTATTGACATTGTCCTTTGTCTTACAGAAGCTTTGCAATTTTATGAGGTTTCATTCATCGATTCTTGATCTTTGAGCATAAGCCATTGGTGTTCTGTTCAGGAAAATTTCCCCTGTGTCCATGTGTTGAAGGCTCTTCCCCACTTTCTTTTTTTCTTTTTTTTTTTTAACGTTTTATCGAATATATACTTCATTTACATTTCAAACGTTATACCCTTTATCGGTTTCCCCTTCCAGAAAACTCCCAACCCATCCTCCTACCCCCTGCCTCCAAGAAGATGCCCCTCCTCCAAACCCACTCCCACTTACTGACCTTCTATTTCCCCATGCTGGGTCATCTATTGAGTCTTCATAGGACCAAGGACCTCTCGTCCCACTGGTGCCAGACAAGGCATTCCTCCACCACACTTGGGGCTGGAACTATGTTTTACCCCTTGGTTGATGGCTTAGTCCCTGGGAATCCGGGGGCGACTGGTTGGCCAACATCGTCCCATGGAGCTGTAAACCTCTTCAGCTCCCCCAGTCCTCCCTCCAACTCCTCCATTTTGAACCTCACACTCAGTCCAATGATTGGCTGCTGGAATCTGCTTCTATATCTGAAAGGCTCTGGCAGGCCCTCTCAGGAGACAGCCATAACAGGCTCCTTTCAGCAAGCACTTCTTATCAATCATAATAGTGTTGGGGTTTGGTGACTGTTTATAGGATGAATCTCCAGGTAGGACAGTCTCTGTGTCCTTTCCTTCAGTCTCTGCTCCATACTTTGTCTCCATAATTGCTCCTGTGAGTATTTTGTTCCCTTTCTCAGAAAAACCAAAGCACCCACACTTTGGTCTTCCTTCTTCTTGAGCTTCCTGTGGTCTGTGAATTATATCTTGTTTATTCTGAGCTTTTGGACTAATATTCACATATTAGTGAGTGAATACCATGTGTATTCTTTTGTGATTGGATTACTTCACTCAGGATGACACTTTCTAGTTCCGTCCATTTGCCTAAGAATTTCATGAATTTGTTGTTTTTAATAGCTGAATAGTACTCCATTGTATAAATATGTAGTTTCTGTATCCATTCCTCTGTTGAAGGACATCTGGGTTCTTTTCAGCTTCTGGCTATTAGAAATAAGGCTGCTTATAAACATAGTTGGAGCATCTTCTGGGTATATGCCCAAGGAGTGGTATACCCGGGTACTCAGGTAGTACTTTGTCTAATTTTCTGAGGAACTTCCAGACTGATTTCCAGTGGTTTTTTTTTTTTTTTTTAAACCAGGTATCAATCCCACCAGTAATGGAGGAGTGTTCCTCTTTCTTCACATGCTCACCAGCATCTGCTGTTCCCTAAGTTTTTTATCTTAGCCATTCTGACTGGTGTGACGTGGAATCTCAGGGTTGTTTGATTTGCATTTCCCTGATAACAAAGGATGCTGAACATTTCTTCAGGTGCTTCATAGTCATTCAAGTTTCCTCAGTTGAAAATTCTCTGTTTAGCTTTGTACCCTATTTTTAATAGGGTTATTTGACTCTCTGGAGTCTAACTTCTTGAGTTCTTTGTATATATTGGATATTAGGCCTCTAATATTTGGAATGTCTAATCATTCGGATGCAGTATTGGTAAAAATCTTTTCCCAATCTGTTGGTTGCTGTTTTTTCCTATTGACAATGTTCTTTGCCTTTCATCAGCTTTGCAGTTTTATGAGGTTCCATTTGTCTATTCTTGTTCTTAGAGCATAAGCCATTGGTGTTTTGTTCAGGAAATTTTCACCTGTGCCCATGTATTTAAGGCTCTTCCCCACTTTCTCCTCAATAAGCTTCAGTGTATCTGGTTTTATGTGAAGGTCCTTGATCCACTTAGACTGGAACTTTGTACAAGGAGATAAGAATGGGTCAATTTGCATTTTTCTATATGTTGACCTCCAGTTGATCCAGCACCATTTGTTTTTTTTCTCTCTATTCTTTGTTTACATTCCAAATGATTTTCCCTATCCAGGTTCCCCCCTCCCCATAAGTCCCATAAGCCCTCTTCCCACCAGCCATACCCCAATCAACCCCCTCCCACTTCTTTGTCCTGGTAATCCCCTACATTGCTGCATCAAGCCTTTCCAGGACCAGGGCCCTCTCCTTCCTTCTTCTTGGGAATTATTTGATATGTGAATTGTGTCTTGGGTATTCAGAGCTTCTGGGCTAATATCCACTTATCAGTGACTACATTCCATGTGCTTTCTTTTGTGATTAGGTTACCTCACTTAGGATGATATTTTCCAGATCCAACCATTTGCCTAAGAATTTCATGAATTCATTGTTTTTGATTGCTGAGTAGTTTTCCATTGTGTATATATACCACATTTTTTGTATCCATTCCTCCATTGAGAGACATCTGGGTTCGTTCCAGCTTCTGTCTATTATAAATAAGGCTGCTATGAACATAGTGGAGCATGTGTTCTTATTGCAAGCTGGGGAATCCTCTGGGTATATGCCCAGGAGTGGTATAACAGGGTCCTCCAGAAGTGTCATGCCCAGTTTTCTGAGGAACCACCAGACTGATTTCCAGAGTGGTTGTATCAGCTTGCAATCCCACCAGCAGTGGGGGAGTGTCCCTCTTTCTCCATATCCTTGCCAACACCTGCTGTCTCCTGAGTTTTCAATTTTAGCCATTCTGACTGGTGTGAGGTGAAATCTCAGGATTGTTTTGATTTGCATTTCCCTAATGACTAATGCTGTTGAACATATCTTTTTTGTTGTTGTTGTTGTTGTTTTTTGTTTTTTTGAGACAGGATTTCTCTGTGTAGTCCTGGATGTCCTGGAGCTCACTCTGTAGACCAGGCTGGCCTCAAACTCAAAAATTCACCTGCCTCTGCCTCCTAAGTGCTGGGATTAAAGGTGTGTGTCACCACCGCCCCGTGATGTTGAACACATCTTAAGTCCAGCACCATTTGTTAAAAATGCTTTAAAAATCAAGTGACCATAGGTGTGTGGATTCATTTCTGGGTCTTTAATTTTATTCCATTGATCTACCTTTCTGTCACTGTACCAATACCATGAAGTTTTTATCATTAATACTCTATAATACAACTTGAGATCAGGGATGGTGAGTCTCCCAGATGTTCTTTTATTGTTGAGAATAGTTTTCAGTATCCTGGGTTTTTTTTTTTTTTATTATTCCAGATGAATTTGGAAATTGCTTTTGCTTTTTTTTTTTTTTTTTTAATCACAGGCTCCATGCCATCTTTTTTTTTATTCGATATAATTTTTTATTTACATTTCAAATGATTTCCCCTTTTCTGAACCCCCACTCCCCGAAAGTCCCATCAGTCCCCTTCCCTCCCCGTTTTCCCACCTAACCCTTCCCACTTCCCTGTTCTGATTTTGCTCTATACTGCTTCACTGAGTCTTTTCAGAACAAGGGACCACTCCTCCGTTCTTCTTGTACCTCATTTGATGTGTGGATTATGTTTTGGGTATTCCAGTTTTCTAGGTTAATATCCACTTATTAGTGAGTACATACCATGATTCATCTTTTGAGTCTGGGTTACCTCACTTAGTATGATATTCTCCAGCTCCATCCATTTGCCTAAGAATTTCATGAATTCATTGTTTCTAATGGCTGAATAGTACTCCATTGTGTAGATATACCACATTTTTTGCATCCACTCTTCTGTTGAGGGATACCTGGGTTCTTTCCAACTTCTGGCAATTATAAATAGGGCTGCTATGAACATAGTGGAACATGTATCCTTATTAAATGCTGGGGAATCTTTTGGGTATATGCCCAGGAGTGGTATAGCAGGATCTTCTGGAAGTGAGGTGCCCAGTTTTCGGAGGAACCGCGAGACTGACTTCCAGAGTGGTTGTACCAATTTGCCACCCCACCAGCAGTGGAGGAGTGTTCCTCTTTCTCTACATCCTCGCCAACACCTGCTGTCTCCTGAATTTTTAATCTTAGCCATTCTGAGTGGTGTAAGGTGAAACCTCAGGGTTGTTTTGATTTGCATTTCCCTAATGACTAATGAAGTTGAGCATTTTTTAAGGTGTTTTTCTGCCATCTGAAGTTCTTTAGGTGAGAATTCTTTGTTTAACTCTGTACCCCATTTTTTAATAGGGTTGTTTGGTTTTCTGGAGTCTAACTTCTTGAGTTCTTTATATATATTGGATATTAGCCCTCTATCTGATGTAGGATTGGTGAAGATCCTTTCCCAAATTGTTGGTTGCCGATTTGTCCTTTTGATGGTGTCCTTTGCCGTACAGAAACTTTGTAATTTTATGAGGTCCCATTTGCCAATTCTTGATCTTAGAGCATATGCTATTGGTGTTCTGTTCATAAACTTTCTCCCTGTACCGATGTCCTCAAGGGTCTTCCCCAGTTTCTTTTCTATTAGCTTCAGAGTGTCTGGCTTTATGTGGAGGTCCTTGATCCATTTGGAGTTGAGCTTAGTACAAGGAGACAAGGATGGATCAATTCGCATTCTTCTGCATGCTGACCTCCAGTTGAACCAGCACCATTTGTTGAAAAGGCTATCTTTTTTCCATTGGATGTTTTTAGCCCCTTTGTCAAGGATCAAGTGGCCATAGGTGTGTGGGTTCATTTCTGGATCTTCAATCCTGTTCCATTGATCTGCCTGCCTGTCACTGTACCAATACCATGCAGTTTTTAACACTATTGCTCTGTAGTATTGCTTGAGGTCAGGGATACTGATTCCTCCAGACTTTCTTTTGTTGCTGAGAATAGTTTTAGCTATTCTGGGTTTTTTGTTGTTCCAGATGAATTTGATAATTGCTCTTTCTCTGTGAAGAGCTGAGTTGGGATTTTGATGGGTATTGCATTGAATCTGTATATTGCATTTGGCAAAATGGCCATTTTAACTATATTGATTCAGGTCTTCTTTGAAAGTATGGTAGAATTCTACACTAAACTCATCTGGTCCTGGGATTTTTTTGGTTGGGAGACTTGTAATGACTGCTTCTATTTTTTTAGGGTTTATGGGAATATTTAGATGCTTTATCTGATCCTTATTAACTTGGGTACCTGGTATCTGTCTAGATAATTGTCCATTTCATTCAGATTTTCCAGTTTTCTTGAATATAGGCTTTTGTAGTAGGATCTGTTGACTTTTTAAATTTCCACAGTTTCCATTGTTATGTCTCCCTTTTCATTTCTGATTTTGTTAATTTGGTTACTGTCTCTGTGCCCTCTGGTTAGTCTGGCTAAGGGTTTATTTATCTTGTTGATTTTCTCAAGGAGTCAGTTCCTGGTTTTGTTCATTTTTGTATAGTTCTTTTTGTTTCTACTTGGTTGATTTCAGTACTGAGTTTGATTATTTCCTGTCATCTACTCCTTTTGGGTGTATTTGCTTCTATTTGTTCTAGAGATTTCAGGTGTGCCATTAAGCTGCTAGTGTATGCTCTCTTGTATCCCATAAGTTTGGGTATGTTGTACCTTCATTTTCATTAAATTCTAAAATGTCTTTAGTTTCTTTCTTTATTTCTTCTTTGCCCAAGTTATCATTGAGTAGAGAGTTGTTCAGCTTCCTTGTATATGTGGGCTTTCTGTTGTTTTTATTGCTACCACCCTTACTCCATAGTGATCTGATAGGAGGCATGGTATTATTTCAATCTTCTTATATCTTTTGATGCTTGTTTTGTGACCAATTATGTGGACAGTTTCGGAGAAGGTACCATGAGGTGCCCAGAAGAATGTACATTCTTTTGATTTAGGATGAAATGTTCTATAGATATTTGTTAAAGCCATTTGGTCCATAACTTCTGTTATTTTCACTGTGTCTCTGGTTAGTTTGTGTTTCCCTGATCTGTCCATTGATGAGAGTGAGGTGTTGAAGTCCCCCTTAATTATTGTGTGAGGTGCAATGTGTGCTTTGAGCTTTAGTAAAGTTTCTTTTATAAATATGGGTGCCCTTGCATTTGGAGCACAGATGTTAAGAATTGAGAGTTCTTGATGCATTTTTCCTTTGAATATGAAGTGTCCTTCCTTATCTTTTTTGATAACTTTTGGTTGACAGTTGATCTTTTAATATTAGAATGGCTATTCTAGCTTGTTTCTTGGTACCATTTGCTTGGAAAATTGTTTCCCAGCCTTTTACTCTGAAGTAGTGACTCTCTGTCACTGAGGTGCATTTCCTGTATCCAGCGAAGTACTGGGTCCTGTTTACATTTCCAGCCCATTATTCTATGTCTTTTTATTGTGGAATTGAGACCGTTGATGTTAAGAGATACTTAGGAAAAGTGATTGCTGCTTCCTGTTATTTATATTGTTAGAAATGGAATCATGTTTGTGTGGCTGTTTTCTTTTTGGGTTGTTGAAAGATTACTTTCTTGCTTTTTCTAGGGTATAGTTTCTTTCCTTGTGTTGGAGTTTTCCATTAATTATCGTTTGTAAGGCTGGATTTGTGGAAAGATATTGTGCAAATTTGGTTTTTTCATGGAATATCTTGGTGTTTCCATCAACGGTAATTGAGAGTTTTGCTGGATATAGTAGCCTGGGCTGGCATTTGTGTTCTCTTAGGGTCTGTATGACATCTGCCAAGAATCTGCAGTTGTTGTTTTGACTATTATGTGATATGAGGAATTTCTTTTCTGGTCTAACCTATTTGAAGTTCTGTAGGCTTCTTGTATGTTCATGTACATCTTTTTCTTTAGGTTGACAAAGTTTTCTTCTATAATTTTTTGGAAGATAGTTACTGGCCCTTTAATTTGGGAATCTTTACTTTCTTCTCTACACATTTTTTTTTTTTTTTTTTTTTTTTTTAGTATTTTCAGAAGGCAAAAGTACAATAAATTTGCTCTTGGTGCCTTCATTAGCTTTTATTTATAGTTATAGCTTCTGGCAACTCCTCACATTTTATTTTTATTTTTTTTTGTTTTATTCGATATATTTTTTATTTACATTTCAAATGATTTTCCTTTTTCTGGTCCCCCACTCCCCAAAAGTCACATAAGCCCCCTTCCCTCCCCCTGTTCTCCCACCCACTCCTTCCCACTACCCTGTTCTGGTTTTGCCTTATACTGCTACACTAAGTCTTTCCAGAACCAAGGGCCACTCCTCCGTTCTTCTTGTACCTCATTTGATGTGTGGATTATGTTTTAGGTATTGCAGTTTTCCAGGCTAATATCCACTTATTAGTGAGTGCATACCATGATTGATCTTTTGAGACTGGGTTACCTCAGTATGATGTTCTCCAGCTCTATCCATTTGCCTAAGAATTTCATGAATTTATTGTTTCTAATGGCTGAATAGTACTCCATTTTGTATATATTTTTGCATCCATTCTTCTGTTGAGGGATACCTGGGTTCTTTCCAGCTACTGGCTATTATAAATAGGGCTACTATGAACATAGTGGAGCATATATCCTTATTACATGCTGGAGAATCCTCTGGGTATATGCCCAGGAGTGGTATAGCAGGATCTTTCGGAAGTGACATGCCCAGTTTTCTGAGGAACCACCAGACTAATTTCCAGAGTGGTTGTACCAATTTGCAACTCCACCAGCAGTGGAGGAGTGTTTTTCTTTCTCCACATCCTCGCCAACACCTGCTGTCTCCTGAGTTTTTAATCTTAGCCATTCTGACTGGTGTAAGGTGAAATCTCAGGGTTGTTTTTATTTGCATTTCCCTGATGACTAGTGAAGTTGAGCATTTTTAAGATGTTTCTCTGCCATCTGAAGTTCTTCAGGTGAGAATTCTTTGTTTAACTCTGTACCCCATTTTTAATAGGGTTATTTGGTTTTCTGGGGTCTAACTTCTTGAGTTCTTTGTATACATTGGATATTAGCCCTCTATCTGATGTAGGGTTGGTGAAGATCTTTTCCCAATTTGTTGGTTGCCGATTTGTCCTTTTGATGGTGTCCTTTGCTTTACAAAAACTTTGTAATTTTATGAGGTCCCATTTGTCAATTCTTGATCTTAGAGCATATGCTATTGGTGTTCTGTTCAGGAACTTTCCCCCTGTACCGATGTCTTCAAGGGTCTTCTTCTCCAGTTTCTTTTCTATTAGCTTCAGAGTGTCTGGCTTTATGTGGAGGTCCTTGATCCATTTGGAGTTGAGCTTAGTACAAGGAGACAAGGATGGATCAATTCGCATTCTTCTGCATGCTGACCTCCAGTTGAACCAGCACCACTTGTTGAAAAGGCTATCTTTTTTCCATTGGATGTTTTCAGCCCCTTTGTCGAGGATCAAGTGGCCATAGGTGTGTGGGTTCATTTCTGGATCTTCAGTCCTCTTCCATTGATCCTCCTGCCTGTCACTGTACCAATACCATGCAGTTTTTAACACTATTGCTCTGTAGTTTTGCTTGAGGTCAGGGATACTGATTCCCCCAGAATTTCTTTTCTTGTTGAGAGTAGTTTTAGCTATTCTAGGTTTTTTTGTTATTCCAGATGAATTTGAGAATTGCTCTTTCTAACTCTATGAAGAACTGAGTTAGGATTTTGATTGGTATTGCATTGAATCTATATTGCTTTTGGCAAAATGACCATTTTAACTATATTAATCCTGCCAATCCGTGAGCATGGGAGGATTTTCCATTTTTTGAGGTCTTCTTCTATTTCCTTCTTCAGAGTCTTGAAGTTCTTGTCATACAGATCTTTCTCATGTTTAGTAGGAGTCACCCCAAGGTACTTTATACTGTTTGTGGCTATTGTGAAGGGTGTTATTTCCCTAATTTCTTTCTCAGCCTGCTTATCCTTTGAGTATAGGAAGGCTACTGATTTACTTGAGTTGACTTTATAACCAGCCACTTTGCTGAAGTTGTTTATCAGCTGTAGGAGTTCTCTAGTGGATTTTTTTGGGTCACTTAGGTAGACTATCATATCATCTGCAAATAATGATAGTTTGACTTCTTCCTTTCCAATTTCTATCCCTTTGACCTCTTTATGTTGTCTAATTGCCCGAGCTAGTACCTCAAGTACAATATTGGAAAGATAAGGAGAAAGTGGGCAGCCCTGTCTAGTCCCTGATTTTAGTGGGATTGCTTCAAGTTTCTCTCCATTGTGTCCCTGTTTATTTTCTGTTTTCCTGATCAGTCCATTGAGGAGAGTGGAGTGTTGAAGTCACCCACAATTACTGTGTTAGGTGCAATGTGTGCTTTGAGCTTTAGTAAAGTTTCTTTTATGAAAGAGGGTGCCCTTGCATTTGGAACATAGATGTTCAGGATTGAAAGTTCTTCTTGGTAGATTTTTCCTAGTGTGCCTTGCCCCAGGTTGTCTGTGTGAACCAGGCAGTGCCTGTTTGCTCCTTCAGTGAGTGCTGATGGTCTATGCTGTGGGACCTTTTCTGAGTGCTGGTCACTCTGCTGGGCAGCCGATCTCCCAACAGGGTTGGTGCACACAAGGCTAGCCTAGCTGCTGAGGCCCTGAGTCTAGGCAATAGCCTGGCACGCTAAGGCCTGAGTAAAGTTCCCCTTGGGCTATGACTGTTAATTGGTTCTGTCAGGTGGCCAGGATGGTGGTGTGTGTGCTCCCTGAAAGTGCTGGGAGAGTCTGCTAGGCTAACAACCTCCTGGCCAGGTTGGCACATAGATGGCCCACCGAGCAGCCCAGGGCCTGGGGGTAGCCCAAGGCCTGTCTGTCTTAGATCCCCACTATGTTAGCCTTGGGCTATGACTCTTAGCTAACTTTGCCTGCTAGAATGCTCTGGTGTCCAGTAGTGAAAATGGAGTGCATGCAGGCCGGGCAAACAACCTCCTGGCCGGGTTTGCACACTGATGGCCCCCCTGAACAGCTCTGGGCCTGGGTGCAGGCCAACGGCCATTGGGCTTAGACCCCCATGATGTTGGCCTTGGGTTATATTTGCGTACCTCAGTCTATCTGATTTCTCTGGTGCCCGAGATCCAAGATGGCGGAGAGATTCTCGTAACTGACTGGTGGGAGGCATAGTTCTGATGTAGCTTCTGTGGGGTGAAAGGCACTGTAAATCTGCCACTGCTTGTAGCCCGGCTGGCCAGCGAAGGTCAGTGGTAGCGGGTGCAAGGCCTGCCTGTATCCTGTCACCTTGGTTTCACTGCTGATGGCCCTTCCGCTGGACCAGCTGCCTCTGCTGCTGCCCTCTTCTCTACCTATTATCTTTAGGTTTGGTCTTCTCATTGTGTCCTGAATTTACTGGATGTTTTGGGTAAGGAGCTTTTTGCATTTTGCATTCTCTTTGACTGCTGGGTCAATGTTTTCTATGGTATCTTCTGCACCTGAGTTTCTCTCTTCTACCTCTTGTATTCTGTTGGTGATGCTCCTGATGTCTTTGATGTATCTATGACTTCTGATGTCTTTCCTTGGTTTTATATACCCAAAGTTGTTTTCCTGTGTGATTTCTTTATTGTTTCTATTTCTATTTTTAGATCCTGGATGGTTTTGTTTAAATTCTTCACCTGTTTGGTTGTGTTTTCCTGTAATTCTTTAAGGAATTTTTGTGTTTCCTCCTTAATTCTATCTGTTTACCTGTATTCTCCTGTATTTCTTTAAGGGAATTATTTATGTGCTTCTTAATGTCCTCTATCTTCATCATGGAAAATGATTTTAAATTAGAATCTTGCTTTTGCAGTGTGTTGGGGTATCTAGGATTTCCTGTGGTACAAAAACTGGTTTCTGATGTTGCCAAGTAGCTTTGGTTTCTGTTGCTTAGGTTCTTGTGTTTCCTCTTGTTATCTGCTTACCTCTGGTGTTAGTTGTTCTTGTTGTCTCTGACTGGAGCTTTTCTCTCCTGTGGCCTTGTGAGCCTTTGTTCTTAGGTATGTCAGCACTTCTGGGGAGAGCAGCTTTCTCCTAGTGGGATTTGAGTTTGGAGGGTTGTGGGACAGCCTTATCTCCGGGGTGCAGAAGGAGACTAGAAGGATCCTGGCACTTGTTGCTCTGTGGTTCCTGTACCCTGTGCACTCTTGGCAGGTCCCTCTTTGGACAGTTTTTGGAGCAGAACTGGTCGTTTCACCTGAGAGTTTATGAATGAGAGCACTCCTGAGAGACCAGCTCTTTCTGGGTGGGATTAGGGTAGGGGATTAGGGTATGGAGAGCTGTTGGACAATCTTAGCTCTGGGGCACAGATGGATACCAGATGGATCCTGTCACCCTTGAAACATTTTTAAGAACTTGCCTTTCAGTTATCCTTTCTCTTCATTCTTATTCCATACCATTCAGGACTCGGTTATTTCCACCATCTTTTATTCCTGTCATTTGGACAAAATGGGAAACTTTTTCAGACTAGGTATTATATATTCTATGCCTTTTAAAACTTCATGGTAAAATTGCAGGCTTACAAAGCTATTTGGCTGGAGCTATTGGCCTCAGCCATCTAGACCTCTGACTGTTTCCTGGTAGAGATACAGGAATCTAGTCATTCTGAAACCCTCTGAGGTAAATACAGTGAAAGTGTGATTGCCACAAGGTACAGTTTACACCTGGAATGTCACCCAAAGGCTTATATGGTAATAGTTTAGCTTCCACCTTGGGCCTATTGTGAGAAGGATGGGGAATTCAGTGGGACCTACAGCTGGAGCTCACCCTTGCCTTTCTCTTCTTGGACAGCAGCAGAGGCACCTACACAGACAGAGCTCCTCAGCTGTCAGCCTGCACCACACACTCATGAGCTCTGGCACAGATGACTTATGATCCAACTCAGCAGGTTAAGGTCTAAGAAAAATGTTTATGGAAAATATTTGAGATTGATAAAAGCAAGTGCTGAAGGTTAGAAGATGTAAAAGAACTTGGATGATTTAGAAATAAAAAGTGCTTCAGATGAAAGATGTTTAACGTTGATACATACAAGTAATGATGCATAAAGTTGGCAAATGCAAGTTATAAAACAAAGGGAGTTGTGTACTCCTTCACAAAATTTTGTTTTGAATTTTTTGACCTTGGATGCCAAGGAAGTCTCTGCTGCTGAGTGTCTATGCCACCCTACATCTAGGCATACTTATGCCCAGGTGAGATGAAAGGATCTGCCTGCTGACATATGGCATGATCCTGATCAGTTATTAATGTGGGGAAGAGGGCATGCATATTTTTTTTTTTTTTTGCAGGATGCTGAAGTAGGACAGTGGCTGCCAGAGTGATTGGTGGGACATGCTGATTCTGGGACAAAGAAGGATGTTGACCTGGGATCTTTCTCAGTGCCGTGATGATGGCAACTGGAAAACTGTACTGGTCATATGTTCCTGAGCCGTGTTTGCTACGTCCTTCCGTATGGTCAAGGCCAGGGTATTTGTGGCCTCTAATAATACTCAGTTATGCGGGTTCCCTTGGTCTGAGAGTTGAAAAGGAATTCCAGTTAGTGAATTACCCTGCTATGGGTCAGGGCCTAACTATTTGTTTTACTAGAAATAGTACCAATGCTGAATGTGCTTCTGCAGACCCTTAGACTTGGATGAAGACTATCTCTAATACTGTAGTGCAAAACATTAAGATGGGAATGCCTCTATCTCAGACTGGACAAGTTACCTAGTCTCAGGTTTTAGACCTTGTAAGACAGAGAACATGAAAAACAGCAGAACCTGCCTTTAAACCAAATGGAAAGGTTGTTATAATGACGCTCCTCTTTCCTTTAATATGACTGGTTATTCTGACTCAAACATGGGCTGATCTGGAAATCAACTCCATATTGGACAAGAGGAAATGAAAGCAGGCATTTGGGGTTAGTTGTGGACATGAAATATAAAAGCATGATGCTGAGAGTGGTGTAGTCAGTGCAGATTTTGCTTGTAAAATCTCAGAGGGATGCAGAGACTCTCTATTAGGACCATTTTGTATTCTGAACAAAAGTTTTCATCTAAGGTTCTGGTTAGCTTGGAATTAAGAATCAGCTATGATTAATAAGAGATCACTACCATTGAAGTTAAATATTGCTTTATAGGTACAACTGATGCTGGTCATCTGGAGCTGAGAAATTAGTAGTGTTTCATCGGGGTCAACACACAGATTCTGTGTTCCAGAGGCAGCCAAGGTTGTAGCTAATGTTGGCAGCTGAATGTGATAGTGTCAAAGTTAT
Organism: Apodemus sylvaticus; assembly: GCF_947179515.1. NCBI lineage: Eukaryota > Metazoa > Chordata > Mammalia > Rodentia > Muridae > Apodemus > Apodemus sylvaticus. The sequence goes on from NC_067481.1 coordinate 76,959,823, forward strand.
CAGGTGGTACTAGTTTTGAAGGTGTGAAGGAGTCAAGGAGAACAGCTAAGGCTGGTACTTTAAGTGGTCAGGAGAGATCATTGGTGGAGGTACAAGCTTCAGTGGCAGTTAAAAACCCATGACTGAAGAGGCCATGCAGAGAAATTGAGGCTTGGCACCATGAAGAAAGCCCATGGGTGGCTATTGGTGAAAGTGCAGCCCAGTTGCAGTAGAAGACCCCAGCTTGGAGATGCCAGTACCATGGGATCACCGCCACGAACAGCAACAACAGTGGAGAGGAATCAGCTAAGCTTAGGTGACAATCTGTGTGAGCTGCAGATGGTGGAGGTAAGTGATCTAGGCCCTTTGGAAAAGCCCATAGATTGCAAGTAATTTCAGACATTGGTCTCTGAGTTATTTATATTGTTGGAGTTTTACATTGATTTGATTGTGTCTGTGCCCTGGTCCTTCCCCCTTGAAATAAAAAAGAATTTCACAGTTGAGGGACTTTGGACTTTTTAAAGAGACTTGATTTTTACAGAGATTTTAAATATTTTAAAGAGGCTTTGAACTTTTAATAGTTTGAATTTTTAAAGATTGTGGTAGGGCTTTAAAAAGATGGAATGTTTTATATTGTGATATTAATAGCAAGTGATCTTGGGCATGAACAAGAAGGGAAAGGTATGACTTAATTGTGATGCCAAGTTTTTTAAGCTAATTATTTTATTTACATCCCCAACAGTTGCCCCAGCCTCTTTCCTGGTTATGTCCTTGCTACAAACTACAGACAAGCTACAGAGAGCAGGAAAATGTAACTGAGAAAATGCCTTCTGGGCTGGAGAGATGGCTTGGTGGTTAAGAGCACTGACTGCTCTTCCAGAGGTCCTGAGTTCAGTTCCCAGAAACCACCTTTGCTTCGCAACCATCTGTAATGGGATCTAATGCCCTCTTCTGGAGTGTCTGAAGACAATTACAGTTTACTCATATACATTAAATAAAATAAATAAGTAAGTAAATTTTTAAAAAGAAAGAAAATGCCTCCCTAGTTCCAAGTGTAGGAAAGCCTGCAGAACATTTTCTTAATTAGTGGTGGATGTAGGAGATCCAAGGCCATTGTGAGTGGTACCTCTCTGGTCTGATGGTCCTGGGTGAGCAAGTCAGTAAACAGCATCCCTCAGTGGCGTCTGCATCAGCTCCCGCCTTCAAATTACTGTCCAGTTTGACTTTCTGTGTTGGCTTTTCTCAGTGGATTGTACCTCAGGATATGGAAGTCAAATAAATCTCTTCCTCCCCAAGTTACTTTTGATGTTTCCTCACAACAATAATAGTTCTAACTGAGGCAATTATCAAAGGGTAATGAAGAATAATGGATCTTAGGTCAAAGTTTAGCAAGGCTAAGGGGAACAGTCCTTGTCGATTCATACCTTGTCTTACAGAGCTCCTCAGACTATCAACTGCTATCAAGGACCAAGATTTAAATCAAATCTCATCATGTTACAGACTGACAACATTCCTGAGATTGTGTTGTTTTATTTCTCCAAAACAACTTGCTTTAAGAGTTGCTAGGTGCTTACTCCCAGATTTCTATTTTGACAGTCAAGTTCACAGGCCACACCCAAAATAGTCCTGGTCTGTTCATGACCCTTGCAAATAGCCTCTCAACAGCAGGCTGTGAGGAAGTCTCAGTTTGAGTTCCCAAAAGCCAGAAGTCAAGATTATTTGTGGTAGGTTTTTTTTTTTTTTTTTTTTTTTTTTTTTTGAGGAGAAGGTGCTTTGCTGTTCCAAAGAGTTCAGAAAAAAAAAATCTTCCTGAGATGCTGCTTTTTTGATAAAAAATTTTGTACTCAGCTTTGGAAGTTTAGTTGAGTGATAGGAAAAGGGAAGATTAAAATCTACTAATGCAGTACTGCTCATCCAGAAAAAATGCTAATGAGTAAGGGATGGAGGAGCTGAAGAGTCCCAGCAGGAGGCCATGAATCCAGATCTCCAGTACCCAGGTAAAAAGCCAGAGGGATGGAATGGACTTGTTATCCTAGCACTGGGCAGGCAGAGACAGAAGGAGCTTCACTGGATTTACCAAACTAATGTCAGTCATTGTGAGATTCAGTTTCAAAAAAAAAATAAGGTGGGTAATGTTAGAAGAGGATAGTCAATGTTGAGCGCTAGCCCCCAAATGCATGTATAGGCAGTGTATGTGTATGCATATGTACACATGTATATACAACATACAGAGATACACACAGGTGATGGAGGACTAAGGTGGCGACTGTATTAGTCTTTGTCAATCTGAAGGATGAGCTAGGCCAGAGAGCATCGATCTGGATCCCACAGTCATGAAAATAGAAAGGAAAGGTGATAAGAAGTCCAGGCTTACTAGAGAGCCATTACACGAAAAGCCACGTGAGGACATCTTCTTAGAGTGATGGAAGAACATTAGCATCAGTCTGAAAAATGACTTAGCAGAGTGGTAGATAGGCCACCTTTTACCTTGACCTATCCTGGAGAATCAAGTAGATTCATTTAACCAGTGAATATTTTCTTTAGCAGTTTCCTAGTATCCCCATCCCTAGGCTTTAAAGAAATATCAATGAAGAACAATCCAGATTTACAATCTCTTTGAGAAAAGAGAGATGAGTGTGAGTAGTAGAGAAAGATGCTATACTACAAGAGCACACAGTAAGAATGAAGAACCTGGTCTCTGGGGGCAGGGGAAGGGTGTTCTCTTGTGGGCTTATGCAGGACAAAGCTTTCAAATGAAAGAAACAATACATGCAAGAACCTTATGCTACAATGAGAGCTTGGGGCATATTTAAGGATTTCCCTGGATGGTTGAAGAAGTCAGCCTTAGGCACCCAGGGAACCTAGAGACAAGGTCAGGGTCTGAAGGGATCATGGCAAATGAAGAGAACTAGAGCTGTACTATCTTATTCCCAGAAACCCATGAAGCTGTTTTAAATATGTATAAGGATATGATGGACCTGCATCTTAGAAACCAAAATTTGTCTCTGCGTGGAGAGCTGGTGGGATCCTGGATAGTCCTTTTTAAAAGTATGATTGTTATTGTCCATGCACATGGTGTGTCTGTGAATGCCACAGTGCACATGTGGAGGTCTTAGGACAACTTTGTGCAGTCAGTTCTCTCTTTGTGCCTTTATACAGCTTCCAGGGACCAAACTTGGGTCCCGGATAAGGGAGTGCTCCCTGCCTCCATCTATGCATTTGTCTTTTGTCCCAGGTATCTACTGGCTCCACAAGAACACTAGGGTAGTCTTTATCTTTTATGGATACCCTGATAGCATCTCTTGTGCCTTAGTCTATTTTTGGGACTCTAAAAACTTTATCAAAGGAAGGATGGATTGCAGAGAATGAAGTGTTTTTTTTTTTAATTTACAGTTCTGGGGGCTTCAAGATGCATGCTTCTGGTATTGGTTTAGGAATTTGATTAGGTCTGAGTGACAGATGGTATTTCATGCTGGGATAGTGACTAGCTGAGAACATGGAGAAGTAGCACAACACCAAAGACAAGAATGCTTTATAATAATAGCACATTCTAGCAATACCTGTTGGCAGGTACCAGTTTACTCTGTGAGACCTCATCCAGCCAGGGGAAAGATATTAATTCCTTTATGAGGATGGAATTGCCACAACCTGATGACTCTTTAAATACCCAACCACCTTTCAACACAGTTAAATTAGGAATCAAATTTCAATTTAATCATAGGTGGGCACAAATCATTCCTGTCAGCATGAAGGAGTGGATTCTGTGTGCCTCTCAGGTTTTCACTATAACAGAGGATATGCCACTGCCAGGCTTTAATTCCTGTTAGGTGAGGGGCTGTCATAAAAAAGAGAAAGAAAAGAGGGAAGGGAGGAAGAAATTGAGAAAGAAATTTTCATCATCATCAAAACCAATGATAGGCTTTTCTTATAGAAAATTTAGTACCTACAGATAGAATAAATTCCCCCAATTTTCAATGTCCTCGTGTGATCTGATATAGATCTTCCTACTTTTGATTTTCTGAGTGGTTTTTACAAGTTTGGTTATTATGGTTATATTCACAGTATATGAAAACTCTTATCTTTGAATTCTTCCTTCATATTTTCAGGAAGATTTCCCACACCATCACAGACTGTTGCAGAACATACTTAATACATTTGCAAAATTGTTTAGAAGGTGGCTGGAACAAAGTATTGAAATTTACCCAAATACTAGATAATTTCCTGCATTGTTTTCAACTATGGTGGTTTGAATGACAAATGTCCTCCATACACGCAGATGTTTGAACACTGGGTCCCCAGCAAGTAGTACTGCTGAGAAGGCTTATGGAACCTTTAGAAGGTTCAGCTTTGTTGTACATCATTGGGGGTGGGTTGTTAGGGTCACTAGGCTCATTCTACTGCTTTAGACAGTGTGTGAGTAAAATTTGATCAGATAACTATAGACTGCTATAAAAAGTCACCAGACAACAACATCCTTGCAGTCTACAGAAACCTGTTCCTTACAGTTCTAGAGTGCCTGGGATAGTTGGGTTCTGGTTAGGGACACTTCTAAATGTGATGTGGTTTCCCTCTCACTGTGTCCTCCTAGTTGGGGAGAATGAGAGAGATCTCTTTAAAAGGGCACAGACTTCATTCATAAAGAGCTTATTCTCACGCTGTCAGCTCTTGCTACCATCACTATAGGCACTGAGACTTTTTCATTGAATTTCTAGGGGATAGGTAAGCAATCATTCCATTGTAGGACCTCCTGAAATATTCTGCCTTTACACCATAGCAGAACATCTTTGTTGTTGAGTTGTAACTAAATGGACTTGGGTCCCTCTCTCTCTTTAGCCACTGGGGACATGGCTATTTTGCTTCAGTACATGAAGACTTATCTTCTTTCTAAATAATAACACCTCAAGACTTAATTAGCCCAAATTCTACTATCTATTCTACTTGGGATTTTATATATGTATTTTGAATCTTGTTTGTTGTTTCATGTAGATTACCTATGGTGAGCTAAGTATGAACAACATATAATTGTCTAAAATTTCAACATATTTATGTATTTACATAGGAATAGATTCTACATAGGTAACTGCAGTATATATAATCTGTAGTCTATAATCTAACTATCTATCCATCATCTATATCATCTATTTATTTAAAGCATTTCTATCTGGAAAGGTGTATAGTAGGGAATGTATAAGAACAATAAGACAGCAATGTGCTATGTTCTATTCCCTTGGAAGGTGAGGCAAAGTAGCCTATAAGAGGCTAACTACATTGGTTCCACACTCAGTACAATTCCATGAGCTTGTACAATCACATACATTGTAAATCAGCTGATGGGATTCTTGAACTAATGGAGCTGAAGACAGCAGACACTAGAAACTACATTCTTGGCCATAGTGTACATGTGGAGACTCTTTCAGCTTAGGGAGTCTACCATCTTCTGATATCCCTAACATCTACTGAACACTTCCCTGTGCTCTCACTGTTATAAGCACATGCATTCATAGCAACTCTTTAAAGTGGTTTCTATTACCATCTCTACTTCACAGATAAAAAAGACCTAGAGAGATGATCTTAGTCAAGGGTTCACAGCTGGGGTATGGAGGAGTAAGTGACCCTGCTACAGAGGTGATAACGCTAACCAAGCTCCTCTCCTGCCCCATATTTACAAGTCCATCTTTAGGCACCTCCATATCTGAATAATGCACCTTATATTCCCTCATTGGATGAATTGATTTTGCCGATGTACTCTTATCTCCAGGACAGGCTCTGCCATCCTTGCCTGCCCTCCCTCCCTCCCTCAGGTTATTAAAATGTGAGCACGGCTCGTGGTGATTGATGGCAGAGATGCTGATCATTTGCTGCTTTTCCTGGCTCGTGGTAAATATTTACTTTTGGTTACCCAGGAACAATGAAGAGTCATGCTGGAGATGGATGTCAAGTGTGTATACAATATTATGCTTGTCTGACTCCTTTGAACACCTAGTGCTCATTTCTCCATACCAGGGGCTGGGGAAACGTGCTGAAGAGTGAATTGCTTGGCTTTTCAAACCCAGGAGGTTTACTTGCCAGCTAGATTTCTTTTTCTTTTTCTTACCAGATGGCTGGAAATATGAATGTTTCCCAATAATTTTAGATTTACCCAGAAACAGTCAGATACATGTCAGTGATAACGTTATTTACCTAATGTTATCCCTTAAATAGATTTATTTTTTAAATTTAGCCTTTCTCTGAGCAATGTTGCCCCACCCTGTGCCATGGTCTCTCTCTCTCTCTCTCTCTCTCTCTCTCTCTCTCTCTCTCTCTCTCTCTCATTCTTTGTGTCCTTGTGACTCTGTCTAAATGGGACTAGGTGACAGATGACTCGTGGACCTCTCCTATCCTAGCTGCCTCCTTGCCCGCCGACCTTGTGCAGGTGACATCCCTTTTCTGTGTCCTCATCAACCTAGTGAGGCAGGCTCTAAAAACTCATTTTACTCTTTGTTTTCTCTTTCCAACCTGAAGAAATGTTTATAACTGAGAGGAGACTTATGTAGGCAGACAGGTTAATCTAATTTTTTTCCCTCACTTACATAACAGTGGTTTCCAATCTTTGCTTGGAACAACTTGGTGGGTTCTTGTCATTCATCTGTTATTTCTACTCATAGAAATGCATGAAAGGCTCTGTCATGTAGTTGGAATAGAATCTGAGGTTTGTAGTGGAGGGAGAAGGGAGAGACACTGAACTGGAGAGAGCTATCGAATTATAATCTGTGTTCTCAGCATCTGGCTCATGGGTGTCTGTGGTGTAATCTCCCTGCCTAATCTCATGTTTTCGGACCCTTTTGTTCTCACCATTTTCTTTCCCTTTATTTCTCTACCAACACTCCTTTATTTATCAGGAACTTGACAATATGTATTTATTTCCTCAGACTTAAGTCCTAAGGTGGATGGTCTTTCTTGTTGCTTTTCTCTAAAGAATACATTTTTTTTTTTTTTTTTTGGAGAGAAATGCCTTCAGCACCAACAATGACAGTTGGACTAAGATGAAAAGTACTTGGGTAAAGGAAAAATCAAAACCATTTTTGACCCCACATTTTCCTCTTTGCCCCCAACCTTGATACTCTGCATGCTGGGAGGGAACCTTTGGCTCTGGAGCATGCGTCTGCAGGCATCTTCTCTGTCTTGTGCATCAGTTGAAGGGCTTTTGAAATTAACTCATTAAGCTCACTCTGAGGTTCAGAAAGTAAAGGAACTATTTCCACTTATTCCACTTACAAAACTCAGATTGATTGAAGTGGGGATGGAATTAGAATACGCATCCCAATATCTGCTCCTGCCTTCAGAACACTGTGGACAATCCCCCCTCCTCTCTCTCTCTCTCTCTCTCTCTCTCTCTGTTTGTGGATCCCAGGGGTCAGTCTCCATTGTCATTATTCAGGATGCCATTTACTTTGTTACTTTGAGATAGGGTTTCTCACTTTTATCTGGAAGTCGCTGGTTGGCCTGGATTGGCTGGACACTAAGTCCTAGACTCCACCCTCCTCTGCCTTCCCAGCAGGGATGGATTATAAGTGTGCACAGGATGCCCAGCCTTTTAGATGAGGTCTGGGAATCAAACTCCACTCCTCATTTTTGCATAGCAAACACTTTTCTGGGTGAGTCGTTTCCCTAGCCCTGGACTACCTTTTCACAAATTTATTCCTGGTTATTTCACTTGAAAACATTCTAACATGAGCGTTTAGCTGAGCTCTTGTTTGTTGATGGAGGCTAATACCAGCCTACCTGGTATTTTAAGTACCAATGAAGTTGGGGCAGCCTCTTTCCTCACAGCTTTCCCATATTAATAAGAAGAGAAAACTCTATTAGCTAGGCTTACCTTAGCCCAGCCTCTGTTCTGAACTCTCCAATAATTGAGCTTATTTAATCCCAGCAGCCCACAGGTGTTGGAGTTGTCACCCTCATTTTACAAACAGGAATATAAGCTGCAAAGAGGTTAATTAACTTTCTGAAGTGGCAGAGTGGGGCTTTGAACTTGGGAAACCTTTTGACATTGGACCCTCCACCCCCCATCCCGGGTTTCCTCGGCCTTCTAGTTCCTGCCCCATAGCAGATGTCTACCAAATACATATTTATTAGTATTTTTTCTGATTATCCAGAGAGTACACCGATTTTCAAACTGAGCAAAGAAAGACTGGTGTTTGTGAAAGCCTTCAGGAGGAAAAGGGGAGGAAATTTGCTTTTGAATCAAGGAGTCTTGAGCTTTAGTGTGCTGGTGATTTTGCCAGCACAGTGATTGTTGGCTCCTAGTTCAGGCCTTTTTCATGACTCTCTAGTGCCTGGGATTATGAGTGGTTGATTGTAATCCATGTGTTATAAGTACAGTTACTGGTGTGTATGTGCCTGTGCGTGTGCGTGTGCGTGTGTGTGTGTGTGTGTGTGTGTGTGTGTGTGTGAGAGAGAGAGAGAGAGAGAGAGAGAGAGAGAGAGAGAGATGTTAAAATATATCAATTTAAAAGTTCTCCCACAGGTTGATGAAGTAGGTGAGTTGGCAAGAGTGCTGTACATTCAAACAGGAGGACCTGAGTTCGAATCTCTACTACTCTCATAAAAATCCAGATGTAGCCATCTACACCTTTAGCTATAATTCTATAGAGGATGGGTGCTGGGAGGCAGGAGGATTGCTGAGGCTACCAGCTGGATACCAGCCCAGCTCCAGATTCAGTGATAGTGTCCATCTCAAAAGAATATGGTAAATGATAGATCACGGTACCTGATCCCCTTCTCTGGCTTCTGCTGGCACTTGTACTGGGACCCCCGCATATAGGTTTATTATAACACAATACAACATACACACACTCACACAGACACATACAGACACACACAGACACACAGACACACACAGACACACACAGAGACACACACAGACACACAGACACACACACACACACACACACACACACGCACGCACACACACACACACACACACACACACACACAGACACCATACACCTCCTCAACTAGGTAGAAACCTTAAACTCGTCCAGTTCCCACTCTCCTTCACTTGCTGACTTCGGTGTAGGCTTTAGTTCATGAGGTGACAAAGCCTAATGTGACAAATACACAGGACCCCTAGTGGGCCAAGTGTGATGCCAACAGGTTGTCAGTGTGCCACCATGATTGCTGGCTGCACCAAAATCTCCTACAAGGAAGAGGCCATAATTAAGAGCTAGGCAATCAGGGGTCAGGGTGGCTCCTCTTAGCCACACTTCAGTCCTGGTTCTGATTGCCAGAGGACCCCAGAGCATCTCACACTACAAAGAGTGGTTCCATTTAACCTGCAAAAAGGACCATCAGCGAGAGCTATCCATCCATCTGCTCTTTCATAGTTAGATGTACCGAAAAGAATACAGTGATCTTCCCCTTACTGTTGAGGGCCTATTCTGAAGTCCAAGATAGAGCTATTTACATAGGTGCATTAGGCTGGAACCACTGCTTACCCCTGCACAAGCTGGGAAACCTCCACCTGCCCTCTTTCCCCCAACCCTGACAACACTGAAAAAACTCCGAACAAAGAAATGTCCCAGTTCTGCATTCTTGGCAGCTGTCACAACCTCCTCCCTAGATGCTGCCAACCACCTGAATTCTCACCTAAGTGCTCAGCTCTTGACCAAACTTTGGCACAAACCCAACTTATGGCTGACACATCATCACCCTTTGCCTATAGTCTATAAAACTTCCCTGCTTTAGCCAGGGTGCACCGCTTCCTCAGCGCTGTTTATTTGGATTGATGAACCTGCCCCAGAGCATCACCTAATAAACTTGCCTATATCCCTTTTTGATATGGTCTAATCTGATCTATATATGTGAAAAAGCCTATCAAGGTGGATCCTTGCTACTTGCAAACACAGATGGTTCCATTGCTCTAGTCTAAACAAGCTGCTCTCTACTTGGACCACTCAAAGAAAGCCCTTAGCTCCTCTGTCTTGCTCCTGATGAGCTGTCTCCTCTGCTTTCCCACTGACCCTTCAATTCAGCCAATGTACATCTGCTGACTCCCTAAGTACTGGAGACCTATAGAAAGAAACACAGCAAGACATCCCTCTCCTGAAGTTCTCATGGTAACATAGGCTGATACTCTGTTTCTTGCCATCTTGTTTCCAAATCACTTCTCTACAAGTGGAAAAATACTATCTTGTTCCATTTTTTAAAAGATGAGTAGATAAATAGCCAACACTCTTGCTCAGATATATAATCTAGGCATAAGCTTATACACACACACACACACACACACACACACACATGCATGTATATACACTATATAAACAGGGAATATACATGAACATACGTTAGAAAACACAAGCTGGCAATTAAACGGCATGGATGGGCCAGTGAGCTGTATCAATGGGTGATGGTCCCTACGGTCAAACCTGATAACCTAATGGTGGGAACCATGGATGGAAGGAAAGAATGGCCTCCTTCAGGTTGTTCTCCCATCCTCCCTGACTCTCTCTAAATGTAATGCATTTTTATTAAAGTCAGGAGAATCATCATCTTGCACTTATTTTTGACTGGCTACAATGTTAGTCACTAAGTGAGTGAAGCCAGGCCTTTAATGCTGCCTCTTTCCGGCCCTTCAGTGTGGGTCCCGCCTCCATTTTTCAGGGAAGGCATGTGAGAAAGAGCCGTCAGGCAGTTGTTTGCTTCTCTTCATTCATATAATTTCTCAGAAAAAAATTGCAGAAATAAAAATGTCCCATCATATTCCAAAATTTTTAAAAAATTATGAGCTACACTGGAAGAGCACATTCCATGTTAACTTTAATAACTTACTTCCTGTCCAGAAGGTCCTAAAGCCATCCAGGTAAATACTAAATGCCATCCTGATATGGGCAAAGACATTTTTTGCTACATCTTGCAATGTCCCTAAACAATATGCCATGCTGTGCGATCTACTTACGACAAATTTAGATTTATTGCAGATTATTGATTACAGTATTCTGAGGCTAATAAGGTTGTTGCCTTCACTCAGCATTTGGACAGAGGGGAACGTGATGAGATTGTTCTAAGACACAAGCTATTCAATTAAAACAAACATGAAGACCACAAATGCCAGCCCTCTTCTGATACTATTGTTCAACTCTTTTTCTCCCTCAATATGTTCTTATTTTTAATATTTATTTAAATTAATATTTACCTATGTATGTATATATGTATGTAATTATGTATGTATATATGTATGTATGTATGTATGTATGTATCTATGTATGTATCTATGTATCTATCTACCTATCTATCTTTGTATGTTTATGTGTGTGATTATACTCATCAATCATGCATACCTATGTATGTTAGAGGTCAACTTGTCAGAGTCCTTTCCTCCCACCATATGGGTCCTGGAGATTGAACTCAGCTCATCAGGGTTGGCAACAAGCACCTTTATCCAACTGAGCTTCCTTTCTGACCCTTTTTTCTTTTATAATTTCTCAGTAAATTTTCACTTTTTCAAATGTTTGTGATGAAGCTGATCCTGGGAAGTGGTGCTCTAAACAATAGCTGATTTCCTCCCCAACCCTTATGTAGAAAAAAATGGTGCTAATCTGCAATCCATCAAGGTTTTTACTTAGGATATGCCTGCATATATCTTTGGGTCTCCATGATGAAAAAAGATCAACTTAGAATCTGTTAGAAATGTTAGCTAGGTATATGGCTCAATGATAGAGTGTTTGTCTAGCATGTACAAAGCTCTGGGTTCATTCCTTGCACTGGAGATGAGAAAGAGGTGAAGTAAATGCCAGATTAATAGGAAGATCCAACTTCCTACACTGTTGGAAGCAAAAGGATAGAAGAAATGAAAGTGCTCTGACATTTCCAGATGTTGACTACCAGTAGACTTGAACCTTTATGAGGCTGGGCTTAAGTGGTTTCAAACAATGATTCCTGTTTGACAATGATAGCTTTTGTACTTAAAAAATTCATTTGTCAATAAATGGTATTGCTTCCATTTTTATGTGTGTACTAAAATGAATTTTACATACTTATTTTTTTAAAAGATTTAGTTACTTATTTTATGTATGTGAGTACACTGTTGCTGTCTTCAGATATACCAGAAGAGGGCATTGGATCCCCATTACAGACGGTTGTGAGCCTTCATGTGGTTATTGGGAATTGAACTTAGGACCTCTGGAAGAACATTTAATACTCTTAACTGCTGAGCCATCTCTCCAGCACTTTACGTACTTATTTAACCATAATTAAGGCTGTAAGACCTTAGGGTCTATGTTCTTCGAAGGCATTGTTAGAAAACATGAAATCGGAGTTAGTTCAGGGTAGTCCCTCTGTTTCTAACTTTGACCTACAGTGTTAGTGCAGTTCAAACACAGCCTGAGAAGAGAACCCTTGTGGGACATCCTGGAAATGGTTCCTCCAACAATAATCCTCTTATCTCCCCAAAGATAGCTTATAGGTTATTTATCAGTTTTGCCCATGCATTCCCTTGGAAGTTCCTCTTCTTTAATTCTTTTAGAAAGAAGAGACTCAGATGGAAGACATGTTGCTGGCCTATGATTATTTTAATTATGGAACCTCAGGGCTGGGAGAAAGTTGAAAGTGCATTTTGGCTGTTTATTTTTCCACTGGGTCCAATCCTGAGCTGAGACAGCTGTCTGACTCTTCTCTCCACAAGAAAATCCTGTCCTGGTAAGAACTGTCTTCAAACTCCTGAGGCCAGCTTTGGTTCTGGACTGGTTGTTGTCAGGGCCACAGAGAATCTTAACAGACTGCCTGCCAGCTGTGGGCTGCTTCTGTGGGTCCCCTCAGAATGCATTTTGATTGCTATAAGCTTCCTGACTTATTGATAAAGGGCAACCAAATGCAATTACCTTGAGTGCATATAATTAGTGAAGCTAAGTTTTGGAAAACACTGAAGACCCTGTGGGGTGCCTTAGACTCCCAGGCTCTTGCAAGACATCCAGGTCAGCCTGGCCTGCCCCTTCCACCTAATGTTCTTCAGTCCTTTTCATAACATCATCCCTTGGACACCATTGCAGGCGCCAAATACAAACCTTGGAAAACATTTCTTGCTTTGAATATTGGCAGACTTTCCATGGAGGCGCTCCTTTCTTAGGGGGACCTTCATGCTGTCCCTCTCTGAAGCACTTAGGAGCCAGGCTAGTTAGGAACAGAGTATTACCTAAATTAACACGGTCACCAATATCCTTCATTCTTTCTCATAGACATTAGGTAACACTGTATGGAATCTTCATGCATGAATGACCCCCCCCTTTTTTTTTTTGGCCAAATTGCCACTCGTGTAAACGATTATGTGTTTGGAATAGAGCCCAAGTGAACAATGAGTTAGCCCTGTATGACTCCATTCCCCCCTTACTCTTTTAGAGGAAATCTGAGATAATGGTATATAATAAAGTTAGACTCTGTTGAAATCTGAAATCAGTGCTTAACATTGATGTGCACTGATGTGAGCAACTTGGTACATTAAATAAAGCTAAATCTTAGGGGAAGGGAAAGCTGGGGGGTGGCATGGAATTGATGCAAGGCCTAGATGCCTCTTCAGGAGAAAAGGTTGTTCCACAGCAGCTGGGTAAGTGCTGCTGGCAGGGATCCTCAGATGTTTAACCCTGTAAGAGTTACCTCAGCTCAAGAAATACACACTGCCCAACATCATGTCCATTTCTTGGGGGAAAGATACATTTAATGTGAAGGTCATTTGTGGTTTCAAGTTTGGATTCCCCATCCCCTGTGTGTACTGTTCTGTAGAGTTTTCTCTGGAACTTCAAGTGGAGTGCACTGAGGAGCTTTCTACAAGTTTTAATTTTTTTAAGTTTCAGGTGTGTGTGTGTGTGTGTGTGTGTGTGTGTGTGTGTGTGTGTGTGAGAGAGAGAGAGAGAGAGAGAGAGAGAGAGAGAATGTGTGTGTGCCTGTGTGAGTGTGGGCTCTTGTAGACATCAGAGTCAATACCGTCTTCCTCCATGGTTTCTAAGAATCTAACTCATTTTTACTGGCCGAGCCATCTTACTGGCTCCCACTGAGGTTTTATTTGCAATCTCTTGCTTGGTCCAATTCTTTCTTTTGCACCTTTGCACAGGTATTGACTCTCTGAACCTATTTTATTTTCCTTCTGCTTTCTGTTTCTTCTCAGTGTCCCAACTGACAGGAAACCCAACCTGCAAAAGAGAAGGTGCCCTTCAGGAGCTCTGTAGAACAAGTATCAACAATCCCAGACTGGCCCCTGTAGTTCACTGCCAGCAGATAAGGTTGATTAGAACAGAGCCACACCCACTCATTTGCATGTCTCTGTCTTCCTCCCTGCTTTGTTGGCAGAGTTCAGAAGTTGGAATGGAGACTATATGACTGACAAATTTAAAAAAATATTTATTTGCATCTGATTTCTTTTTCATAGAAAAAAAACCTTGCTAATTTCTGCCACAGGGTAGAAGTTGGTAAAGTTGCAGATAATCGATAACAAAAACAAATCCAGGTAGAAAATTTCTGCATATTACATATTTTGTAGGGAGTTTTTGCCATTGGCCCCATGAAACAGACTTCCTTCTGTTCCTTTCCAGTGATGCCCCTCTCTAAAGCTCTACCAGGTAGATATAGAAAAAGGAAAACCTCTAATCTCTGATCTCTACTTACAATTTGGATACCATCTATTGGCTTACTTTCTGTTTGTGCTTGGAAATTCACAAGAGCTATTTTTAATACTTCCCTTCACCTATTAGGAGGTAGAAGGTCAGAGTCCATGAGTCTCATTTGACAGATAAGCATCTAAGGTTCAGATCAAGTTGCTTCCTCGGTTCATACAGTGTTTTACAGTGATTTAAGACATCAGTCTTCTGTCTCCAATGCTTTTGTCATCAAAAGGGATGAAAAGACAGTGAAGACTCACCATGTAGCTCTGAATCAACAAGCAGGGGGAGGCTAACATTGAGTTTTGGAATTGAAATATTGTCTTTCCTGATGTTTGTTTGTATAATAATAATTCATTAAGTATCTTTGAAAAAGGACTGAATCAATGTGTTGGAAGGGTGGCATCTTGGCAAAAATCACACAGGTATTTTCCTGTGTATCAAAAGACAAGAGCCATTGATACTGAGATAATTGCTAGCATCTAGTCATGTGTCTTTTTGTGGGACTTGCATTTATAAAGGAAATACCTTTAGCAATAGAGAATGCTATTTTGCTTTTGATTCACCACATATAAGTAGGTACTTATGGAATACTGGTCACATACCAGGTACCATATCTAACTGTATAAGCCTGAAAGAAAGTGATACACACTGAGTAGAGAGAGCAGGATATTCAAAGTCTCTTGGGTAAGGGAGAATGTGGTACATACAACAAACTAAGACGTGCATCCCGGCTAGAATAGAGAATGGAGCAGAAGGCCAGGAAGCAATCACGCTGAATGCCTGTGAAAAATAGAGGCACAGTTTATGAGTGATTGCCTATAGGGTACAGCAAGTAATGCTAGCCTTACTCTTAAAGTTATCAGGAAGCCATTAAAAAGAGTTAAGCATCACAGTAGCCAAAAGAAAAACAACATCTGTATCCTAGGACCATGAGAGAATGCAGAAATCAATAATAGGACACAGACTGAAGAAAGGGCCAGAGACTATGCATCCTCATTTGTATAAAAAGAATCTGTAATATCCCAAGTGTTTTGTTCTTTTTGCCTGCCTCTATCTAGACCGTGGCAAGGCAATAAGGATCAACTCTAATTCTTACCTCCTCTGCCATTGTCAGCATCACCTTTGTCAACCCCTTAGGCTTGTTTTCCAAAGCTTTACTCCTTCCTTCTGAGACTCCAGTGCAAGAGCTCTCTGCAGTCTAAGCCCTGTTTATCCATCAGCTGTTTGATAAAAGTCACTTGGGGGCTTTCTGAATGAAGCCACTCCTTCCAAGCTGTGTTGGATTTTATTTCACTTTCCCTTTTGTGGCTCTACTGACTGGTACACCTACACACAGAATTTCTGTGTCTTCTTGGTAGACAGATCTCTTAGTCAATTCCTTTCTTGATCCAAATGCTCTTCAAAGAGGCAAGAACAAGCTGTGCCTTCTGGGTCCACACGTCTCTTGGGTAGAATGCAATCTTCTTCTGAAATAATCCCTGATTACTTACCATAATGGCATTTCTCAGGGAATCCATTCCTCTTTGACTATAAGCTTTGGGTTCCAGTTGTTGGAGAGACAGCTAAAGATAAAAGCAGTTTTGCCCTCGATGCCTGGTGTCCCAACTGAAAAGCTTGAACATCCTAAATAATTTGTGAGCCTGCAGGCATATCTCCGTGAGAGGTTACCAGCTTTGGTGTTCAACACTGGATTCCACTTTCCATAAACTGAGAAGGTAAGACTGTCTTAGAGTGGAGACATGATACGTCTTCTCTGTGCTTTTACTTCTCTTACTAATTTCTCTCAGATCTTGCAAGACAGATACAATAGACAAGTGATAGACAGGAGTGCTTTATTTTTAAATCAACCTATTGAGATGACAAGTGAGAAGAGTACCACATGGGAGTTTTCAAAAGAACCTTAATTTTTAAGTGTTTGAAGAGTTTACTGTTTCTACTATTGATTTCTAGTCTCATCTTATTATGGTAGAGAACAGGCTCTGTCTGCTTTCAATTCTCTTAGATTTGCTAGGTTTGTTTGATGACCCAGGATATGGGCTTTTTTGGTGACTGCTTGGAAAGACTATGTGTTCTTATGTTATTGAGTGGAGTTTTCTGGGTAGATGTCAGTTAAAGCCTATTAATTCCTGGTCTGTAATCTGTATCCTTGCTGATTTTTAATCTAATATTATAAATTACTGATATTAGATCAAGTGAATCTTCAGCTATACTTAGAGATTCACCCATCAGTCATAACAGTGTGTTTTTTTAAAATTTATGTATATGAGTATTTGCCAGTATGTATTTATGTGCATTACATGTGTGTAGAATGCATAGAGGGCAGAACAGGGCATCTCTGGAATTGGAGTTTTATGTGGATGTGAACCAACATGTAGCTTCTAGAAACTAACCCAGGCCCTCTTGAAGAGCAGCAATTGCTCTTAACCACGGAGCCATCTCTCCAGTTCCAAGCTGTGTTGGCTTTTATTTCACTTTCCCTTTTGTGGCTCTACTGACTGGTACACCTACACACAGAATTTCTGTGTCTTCTTGGTAGACAGACCTCTTAGTCAATTCCTTTCTTGTCTCCCACATGCCAAAACATCTGTATGGAAGTCTCTTGGTTTGTTTTTTCCTTCTAGTGCTTTATCTTGGGGATGCAGATGGATTTAAATGAGGGAAGATGATTCCTTTCAGATGGTGTGGGCACAGTTTTAAGGATATGCTAAACACAGAGAGATTAAGTCAATGTGCTGAGGCAGTATATTTGAGACTGTAGTTTAATGTGATGCTTACTAAATTTTAAGGTGAATTCAAGAGCAGTTTAATGGGCTCCACTCTGAGAGACTCTAATTCCAGACTCTGTGGGGTATTATTTGAAAACTATGTTTTTAATAAACACCAGGTGATTCTGACATCTGTGGCCCCATATCCATATTTCAATTTATATCAGTCTAATGAGATTAAGGTCTTTCCTCTGTTCATGTTTGCAGAGTAAACTTGGAACAATTTTTGATACTCATTCTCCTTATTTACAAAATAAGAATAGCAGTTTTACAGGGTTAGTATGAGTTAGTACATGAGAAATAATGGTTTTATCATTAGAAAAGAAAGCATCAGAAGTATTGTCATGAATGATATCGGAACATAATTGGACCATCCTGTATGGATATGTCTGCTTCAAGGATGGATGATATGTCCACAATATTTTACATATCCTCCATGTTTTATCATTTGGTATCCCCAGGCCTTTGATAAACAGGGCTTAGTACCCTTATGTAGAGACAGACATAGGAAAGCTATCCCCAGAATGAATACTGGGCAGAGTATTGCTAGAGTCCTACAAGTTTAGTCCTCTGAATTTAGGAAGATGCTATGATCTAGAAGCATGTATTTTCAGGTAGTTTTCTTCATGATTCCAAGATTACATTATGGGCAAAGAGGGAGAAAAAAATTGGGAGAAAAACAATATGTAAGTAGTTTTTTTGATTTTGGGGGGAGGGCAGAAATGGGGAAGATATCTGAGATAATGTTATTATATCATTATTATGCCTATATCAGGCATTGCTGTGGGCAAACACACGTAAGCATGAGCCTATATATTGGAGTTATGGGTCTATATTGGCAGTGAACTGCATGCTCTTCTCTCTTTGGAGAACACAATCCACATTCAAGAGCTACACCAAACAGAAAGCTGTACACCAAACAGAAATGCTACAAAATAGGAGGCAGGCACACCTTGAAGGCACATGCCAAGTGGGAAGTAATTTAGCAGGGGACTGTTTGAACTCTCTCCATCTATGATATATGAGTGAATAACTGCAAAAAGAATATGGGAAAAGTCCTCAACAAAAGAACGCTTACAGGTATAGCAACTTGGAAGGATTAGAGATGAAGCAAGAATTTGATTTTGTTTTTCCTTTGAGAGACAGTCCCACATTTCCCAGACTTGAACTTTCTGTGTAGTTGAGGCTGACTTTGAATTCCCGATCTTTCTGCTTCTGTCTCTTAAATGGGGCAATTATAGGTGTGTACCACCGCGGCCAGTTTTACATTGTGTTGAGAATTAAATCAAGGGCTTTGCGGGCATTAGGCAAGCACTTTGTCAAGTGAGCTTTGCACTCAGTCTGAGAGCCTTGGTTTTGAAATCGTGGAGACTTGTGAGCAGACTGTGAAATTGGGGAAAGGAAAGCATTGTCAGCCTTTGGAATTGACATATTTATTATTAATCCCCTAGACATTGTAGTATCACTGCAGGTTTAAGCCTAGTGAGTGACTTAATGAGGTATCTGTCTAAGGCTTACTGTGACCTGAGATGTTCTGAAAAGTATAGAGATAGAGAAAATCAGTTGCTTCCCTGTGCCCTATGGATGCTCAAGATGTAACCTGAGGTAATAAAGATGTTGCTTGGTTTTGTAGATCCCAATGTTATAACTTCAGGGAATTGTATGGGTCCTATTACATTGATCTTAGAGGAAACCTAAATTTATTTATGTAGAGGGACGCTCCTGTTCTAGAGAGATTTTACTTGATCTTTCTAGCTGGGAGTAAAAATCTACAAATTGATTCCCTTATGGATCTGTAGTAGGAAGGATGTGGATTAATGCACAAATAAATGGATTTATCGTTCACTTAGAGTCCCAGATTAGGAAACACCCTGGGGCTGTTGACTGCACATTCTAAATAACTTCTAGGAAGTTTAGATGTCCCCAGGTTCCATAGAGATTAGGCCTTCAACCCCCATTAGACACTTTGAAATATCCTACAGAGGTCTGGAGGACATCATCGTGCTTACAAAACTCATGTATTGCCCATGGGCTGTGGCGTAGTGCTCTCTGGGCTGTTTTCTATACTGTACTGGAGACACCTGACTTAGAACTCAGTGACATATGTCAGAAGGTGGGTGTGATGAACCATGGGAAGCAGCATCCAGCAAGTTAGATTTGCCTCCTATTTGCGTAATTGGCTCTTTTGGAAGAAGAAACCTATAAATTACCCCAAGTGTATCTGTTTATAATACAAGTGATTTTTTAGCACATTGAGAAAAAAAAGTTTATGAACAATATTTGGAAGCTGCAAAGCAAGAATAAAGAGCAGGGTATATTTTCATTCTAAAAGCATAAAGGCAAGCTCACTTGCACCAAACCAATATTCGTAGCTAAAGGGGTTATAGAAGAAGCCTGAGTGTTCTTTGAGACATGATTTACAAACCAAGAAATAATTCATCATTGCAGGGCTTTTGTGGATATCCCTTGAAATTTAATTAAGACATGGAGGCATCTATGCAGTTTAAAGCTGTTGACCTTTTGTTGGGGCAATCTCTCATCTAGCTATCTACACTCATCCAACTTCTCCTCTGTCTTATCTCTCTATGTGGTTTCTCACTGACTGCTTGCAGTTCGATCCTCCCCTTTGCCTCCTGCATCTCTGCCTTCCCTTAAGTCCCACCCCCATACTTCCAGCCCCAGTTCTGGCAGTCAGCTCTTTATTATACTCAAAGCCACATTCCATTATGAACCAATCAGCAGCAAGGCAGCACCCGATCCAACTCTTAGGGTGGCCTGTTGGCTGTGAGTTCTGTTTGACCATCACTAGTGGCAGCTTGCTTTTTAATATGATAATCTCAGAAAATCAGTCTCTTGGACAGGTGAGGGAGGACAAGCATTTACAAATAGAAAACTGCTGATGGGCCATTGAAATGACAACATCAAAGTCCAGAGATTCCCCACCTCACTAACCGCATCCTCCCAGGATGTGTTTCTGATGGCCAATGACTTGTTGACAATTGTTTGCACTGAAAAGAGCCTTTATGGTAACATGTGGGAAGTCTCAGGGCTGCAGCTGCTGTGGGCAGACCAGCCATTGATAGATTTCTAGGCTATGTGGGGACATTGATGAATAATCCCTGAGAATGACTTGTCAGTGCAAGGCAGCCAGTAGCTGATCTTTAGGAAATGATGCCTGATTCTGAACTTTATTAGATTCCTATATCTGCTATAGTCCATACAAAGAGGCCAAAAGAACTATCTGCATATGTCTGGAGAATAGTTACTACCCATGTTAATTTGATTAGAACATGGTACCCATAAATTTGGCCCTTCTGGATTATTCCATGAAGGTGATTTTATTGAGACTGACATTTAAATGTGCTTGGAATAAAATCAGGCTGGTCTGGTAGGTGGGGTGAGACTCACCTCAAAAAGCTCATGGAACAAAGACTTCTCCAGAGCAAGAAGGAATCCTGCTGGTAGACTGACTTTGGACTCAACCTATAAGTCTTCCTGTAACTCACAGACATTTTGGATTTACCAGGATTCCATAATCATGGGACCTAATTCTTTAGGGCAAATCTGTCTCTGTCTCCCTACCTGTTTCTATCTTTCTATTATGTTTTGGATCTGTTTCTTGGGAGAATGTTGAAAAATACATTCCTGAAAAGGGAATGTGTCTGTAAACTATAGCAGATGGTCAGGCCATGCGCTCTAGTGCTAGTCCCTGGGTTGGGCACAATGATAGCATTTATGATCTGTATAATCATGAATAACAGGATTTCTCTCAGTCTTTATAGTCTATTTTGTAAAATATGTTTTAAATTTAGGAAGTATGGAAGAACTTTTCCTTTCACTATATACCTAGAAAGTAGAGTAATATATGCTACTAGAACCCCTGGATCAAGTATTTACACCCTCAGGAATCTGTCTCTTTGAGTTTCAGGTTCTGCCTTTTTCTTTGCTGGTTTTTGGCTTTCCAAAAGTTTAAAAAATGATGCCTTGTGAAACTACAAAGCAAAGAGAAGAGAGAGACTCTTTCCTCATAGTCTCTTCATATTTTGGGCTTTGGTTCACTCCTAAATCAATCACATTGGTCAGGCACATCAGATACTTTATTGTACTTCATCCTAGAAATTGTTTAATGTTAGTTTCTAAAACCTGAAGCCTTTAGTTACCTATGGCCATCAGAAGCCAGACTTTGGAAAAAGAAATAATAGCAACACACACACACACACACACACACACACATACACATGCACATACACACACTCATAATCTCA
This sequence comes from Apodemus sylvaticus, assembly GCF_947179515.1. NCBI lineage: Eukaryota > Metazoa > Chordata > Mammalia > Rodentia > Muridae > Apodemus > Apodemus sylvaticus. The sequence continues at coordinate 76,981,459 of NC_067481.1, forward strand.
CATGGACACCTTGGAACTCTGAACCTTTGGGTCTAGTTTGCACAGTGAGATATTTTGCTTATTAAGTCATTCCCATTAATGAAGTGTTTCCTGGGAAGCCTCCAAAAACTTCTTTTTTGGGGGTTTTGTTGTTCTAATTGAAATTTTTAATTAAGTTTAAATTAGACAACATGACTATAAAATGGGAAAAAATAAAATAGGACAAATAAAGGAAAACCTATAGAGGAAATTAAATTAGTGAATGCACATTGGGCAGAAGCATGTGGGCGAGCTGGGATTAAATGGCCCATCTTTGAGAGGGACCTTGGCTCCTTGCTGTAAGTAAATGACCTTCTCTCTGGCACTAAATGGTATCCTAATGGCCTAACAGGCTTAATGCACCTCCCCGATTTATTCTTTGCTGATCAGAAGGTCTACTGAGTCTAATGCACCTCTCCATACACCCAGAGTAAATGAGTAGAAGATGAGAATGTAGGAAGAGTTATTAAACTTTAAACCAACATAAAGATTTATATCATGAACTTTTCCATTTTCACAGTGTGTTTTCTGACAGGCTTGATTTGAAAGACTATGAAACATTTCCAGCTTATTGTCCAGAGGCCTTTCTAGAAATATAAATGATTGGATAATAACTTAAGCCACCAGTGCATGTTGGAGAGATCTTTGCTTGAATATAATCTCAGAGGTCTCAGCTGAGGGAAGCTCATTATAGGTACCAGTGATTAGATTTTTGTGATTTTTCATTCTGATCCATAGTATTACATATCCATCACTGGGAGTCAGATATATCAAGTATGAGGGCTTGTTTCCTGGAATTCTGTAGAATAGTTCCTGGGTGCTAATTCAACCATTTTGAGTGTTGATTCAGATAGAATGACTTGTTCACTTGGCATGGCCATATTTATTTATTTATTTATTTATTTATTTATTTATTTATTTATTTAATTTTTTGGCAATTGCCCAGAATGTTTATAAGTTGTTGGAAGCATTCATTTCTCTTGATGTGCTCACTCAACTCTGGCAAGAGAAAAATGCCTCTGTGTTGATTGCCATGGGCAAATAATTCCCAAATCATCCTTCAGAGAGATGGTGTTATTGGTTGATTTTAGACCTAAATGGAAGTTATTATTTACCCTTGAATTGAGAAAGTGAGCAAAAATTTTAATTATTCCATGAAAATTGTTTATCCACCCAGTATCTCTGGTGTGGCATGGTGGGAGGAACAGATAATACTGAGCTAGGATAAAATCTTGGCCATCTTTTTCATTTTGAAATTTCCTGCTTAGTGGAGAGTAGTGTTATAAATCACACATTTATAATTTCCAATTGTGATAAGTATTATGAAGCAATTGACTACGGGTACTAAGGGGAGAAGATAAAAGTCATAAAGTTTATTGGAGTGGAACAGGGGAATATAGATATGTATGTAGGTTCATGTATATATGTATTTAAATTCATAAAGAAATGGCTTATGCTAGCCAGTAACAATAATTCTCTCTTGAATCTATGGTCGCATCAATAAAGGTTTTAGGGAGTTGGGACAGTAAGCCAAAATGATTGGGGCTTGTGGGATTATATGGATTTTCAACTGTTACTTAATAATCATGGGGCTTGCAAAATGCATGAGGAAGATCAAGTATGTTTTTCTAAGAATTAAAATAAATTCGTAAAATAACACAACCAAGAATAAAATTTGTTTTTTCTGTATATTTTCTTGCTAAAGATAATCAAAAGTCTTTGAGTAAGAGATAAGATTATATATATGTGTGTGTACATTGTGTATGTGTGTGTGTGTGTCAGAGAGAGAGAGCGAGCACGAATTCATCTGATTCTAACATTTCATACATTTCTATATTTTCTATTTACATTCTGCTAACCTGTCCATGTCTACAGAGTAATTGCTGTTGCTATAACACCATTTATTTCACAAGAATTTTTGAGGTCTGTATTAGTCGATTTTAGTTGCCACTGTAGAGTCCCAGAACTAAACTGGTTCAAACAGAAAAAAAGTTGCCTTCACATAGTCTAGAAGGGAAGACATCTAAGATAAAAGTAATGTCAGTAGTGTAGGCATCTGGTGAGACCTTTCTTTATTCTGTGTAGGTGGCTGTTTATTTTTGGTATGATCTCGTCTCTGTTTATGACTCAGTGAGCTCTCTCTCTCATACATACATACACACACACACACACACACACACACACACACACACAAATGTTAGTCTTACAGAACTAGAGCCCAGTCTTAAAACTTTAATTACTACATAAAGGGTTCACTATAGGAAGTTTAGAAGAACCCACTTCAGTCCATGACAAGCTTAACTCAACTCTAAATTTGGCACTAGTATGTAGTATTGGACAAGGTAGCCTCTATCCATCTCACATGGAGTTTCAGTCTTGTCAAAAAGATATGTGATAAATAATTTCTGTAAACATATTTTGGGGGAACAACTTCATTCTATGGAGAGCTCATGATGGTTTGAATGAAAAATGTTCTCCATAGGCTCAAATATTTGAACTCTGCTAGTGCTCTTTGGAGAAGCTATGGCATGTTTAGGAGGCTAAGCCTTGCTACAGGAAGTAAGTACATCACAGGAGGCAGGCTTTGAGAGTTTCCCATCTTTCCCTGCTTCCAGTTGTCTCTCCTCTTCCAGTATATGCATGTGGCTGTGCTCTTTCAGCTGCCTGCCCTGGCTGATGACTTCCATGCCTTTCCATGGTCGTTTGCTCCTTTGGACCCATAAACCTAAACATGCTTCTCTCTGTCCTCTGCCTTTGGTCATGGTATTTTATTACAGCAACTGGCAAGTACCTAATACAAAGTCCACATATCTAATACAGCATAACAATACAGCACATATCTAAAAGGCCTGTGGTTGACATCAAAGTTCATAAGAAAAATTCTGCAAACATTCTTAATTTGAAGTCGTGGAACAGATTATACGAAGTTGGCAGAGGAAGACAATGTGCAGCAACAATGGAAATCCAGGGATTTTTGCCTTTGTTTTCCTGAAACACAGCACTGTTTGCATCTAATGTTTGGAACTACATTGCTGCATATAAAAATAAATGAGTGACAGGTTTCTTTTATAGCCATTGTTATAGCCAAGTGACCAGATGCTGCTGTGTTCTCTTCTAATTATTTCAAGCCAATCACTCAACTACCAAAGCACAGGCTTTGTACCAAAGGAGAAAACAATTGTTTGTGTCTTAGACTGTAGACAGTCTGGATATTTCTCTCTACACTACAAGGCTTCCCTCCAAACCCAAAGCAGAGATTCTCATCTTTTTCCCTATTGAATAACTTCGATAACCTTGTTGGAGGGTATGAAGTTCATTATCACTCAGTGGCCTTTGACTTAGGGCACAATTGGAAGTGGTTTCTTGTTTCTAGCCTTCCCTCCCATTTCTCATCTCACCTGGCTTGTTGAGAAGATTCCCAGAGCCAAGGCCTGGAGCACCAGACAGCTGTGCTCTGCACTCAAGGCCTCACAGAGAATATTTCAACTCTTGGCCTTGCGGATCTAAGCAATGTGTAAATGTGGCCCATCTCACTGATGCATATATTGAGACTGACTGTTACTGAACTATTGCATTGACTGAGCCTCTCCATCTTGACTCCTTCTCTTCTATAGTGGAGAAAGAAAGAAAGGGGGAAAGTCTCCAGGATGATTCTGAAAGGAAACTACCTGTGTCCTAATCCAGCTTCTGAGCTTTAGTCTCTTTGTGGTGAGAAATACTTCACTGATAGCCTAGCCCATTTTCTCATCCCTTTCTTCTTCTTTATCATTCCCCTAAGATGTGGAAAGCATTTTCATTTGTGTCATGTCATAAAACATTAGCTAACTTAAAAAAAAAAAACAAAGTGATTTAAGACAGGGACAAGAGTTTTACACTATACCACATTCCCACTAGCCTTGACACATAATAATATCATGTAAAATTTCCAACATTTTAACCATAAAAATTAACTAGTTTAAATACAAATAATGGCTGTGCACCCGGAGGCAGGCTGGGAGAACACAGCGTGCTCTGGTGGGTCCTGCCCCACAGAGCTTAGGTTCCAGTCCTGAGGCCTCTGGCAGGAGTCTTCAGATCTCCATTTCAGGATCCAAAACAGCCTGGCTACAACACCACATCTCCAGGCCCTGCAAGCAACCAGCTGTGTACCCCGGAGGCCGGCTGGGAGGAGTCAGTGTGCTCTGGTGAGTCTGGCTCTGCAGAGCAGAGGATCCAGTCCTGAGGCCTCTGGAGGGAGCCTTCAGTTCTCTGCCTCTGGTTCTGGAACAGCCTGGGCCACAGCACCCTGTCTCCAGGCAGTGCAGGAGGTCAGCTGTGCACCGGAGGACAGCTGGGAAGAGGAAGCTTGCACTGGTGAGTCCAGCATTGACAACAAGACCAACTAACACCAGTGAGAACTAGATGGCAAAAGGCAATTGCAGGAACGCCACTAACAGAAATCAAGGCAATATGGCACCATCTGAACCCAATTCTCCATTAGCAGCATGTCCTGGATACCCCATCACACCAGAAAAACAAGATTTGGATTTAAAATCACTGGTCATGATGCTGGTACAGGAACACATGAAAGACATACTTAAAGAAATTCAGGAGAAAATGGATCAAAAGTTAGAAGGGAAACACAAAAGTCATTGAAAGAAATGCAGGAGAATACAAAAGCCAATAAGGAGGAAACACAAAAATCACTTAAAGAAATACAGGAGAACTTTGGTCAACAGGCTGAGATCATGAAAGAGGAAACACAAAAATCTCTTAAAGAATTACAGGAAAACACAAACAAGCAAGTGAAGGAGCTAAGCAAAACCATCCAGGATCTAAAATCAGAAGTAGAAACAACTAAGAAAACTCAAAGGGAGACAACTTTGGAGATAGAAAGCCTTGGGAAGAAATCAGGGGACATAGATGCAAATATCAACAACAGAATACAAGAGATAGAAGAAAGAATCTCAGATGCTGAAGATACCATAGAAACCATGGACTCAACAGTTAAAGAAAATGCAAAATGCAAAAAGCTTGTAACCCAAAACATCCAGGAAATCCAGGACACAATGAGAAGACCAAACCTAAGGATAATAGGCATAGATGAGAGTGAAGATTTACAACTTAAAGGGCTAGCAAATATCTTCAATAAAATTATGTAAGAAAACTTCCCTAACCTAAAGAGAGAGATGCCCATGAATATACAAGAAGCCTACAGAACTCCAAACAGACTGGACCAGAAATACCTCCCATCACATAATAATCAAAATACCAAATGTACTAAACAAAGAAAGAATATTAAAGGCAGTGAGAGAAAAAGGCCAAGTAACATATAAAGGAAGACCTATCAGAGTCACAGCAGACTTCTCACCTGAGACTATGAAAGCTAGAAGATCCTGGGCAGATCTCATGCAGACTCTAAGAGAACACAAATGCCAGCCAAAACTACTATACCCAGAAAAACTCTCAATCACCATAGATGGAGAAACTAAGATATTCCATGACAAAACCAAGTTTACCCAATATCTTTCCACAAACCCAGCCCTACAAAAGATAATAGGAGGAAAACACCAACACAAGGAGGGAATCTTCATCCTGGAAAAAGCAAGATAGTAACCTTGTCTCATCAAACCCAAAAGAAGATAACCAATCAAATATAAAAACATCAAAAAAGACAGGAAGTAATAATCACTATTCCTTAATATCTCTTAACATCAATGGGCTCAATGCCCCAATAAAAACACATAGACTAACCGAATGGATACATAAACAGGACCCTACATTTTGGCGCATACAGGAAACACACCTCAGTGTCAAAGACAAACATTACCTTAAAATAAAAGGCTGGAAGACAATTTTACAAGCAAATGGTCTCAGGAAACAAGCTGGAGTAGCCATTCTAATATCAGATAAAATTGACTTTCAACACAAAGTCATCAAAAGAGACTCTGAGGGACACTTCTTGCTGGTCAAAGGAAAAATACACAAAGAAGAACTCTCAATCCTGAACATCTATGCTCCAAATGCAAGGGCACCCTCATTCATAAAAGAAACTTTACTAAAGCTCAAAGCACACATTGCACCTAAAACAATAATTGTGGGTTACTTCAACATTGTACTTTCCTCAATGGACCAATCAGGAAAACAGAAACTGAACAGAGACACAGTGAAACTAATTGAAGCTTTGGACCAATTAGATTTAACAGATATATATATAGAACATTCTATCCTAAAACAAAAGAATATACCTTTTTCTCAGCACCTCATGGTACCTTCTCCAAAATCGATCATATAATTGGTCACAAGACAGACCTCAAGAAATATAAGATCGAAATAATCCCATGCCTCCTATCAGATCACTATGGAGTAAAAGTGGTCTTCAATAGCAACAAAACAACAGAAAACCCACATACATGTGGAAACTGAACAATATTCTACTCAATGATACCTTGGTCAAGGAAGAAATAAAGAAAGAAATTAAAGACTTTTTAGAATTTAATGAAAATGAAGACACAACATACCCAAATCTATGGGACACGATGAAAGCAGTGCTAAGAGGAAAACTCATAGCCCTGAGTGCCTCCAAAAAGAAAATGGAGAGAGCATACATTACCAGCTTAATGACACACCTGAAAGCCCTGGAACAAAAAGAAACTATTTCACCAAGGAGGAGTAGAAGGCAGGAAATCATCAAACTCAGGGCTGAAATCAATCAAGTAGAAACAAAGAGAACCATACAAAGAATCAACAAAACCAGGAGCTGGTTCTTTGAGAAAATCAACAAGATAGATAAACCCTTAGCTAGACTAACCAAAGGGCACAGAGACAGTATACAGATTAACAAACTTAGAAATGAAAAGGGAAATATAAGAGAAACTGAGGAAATTCAAAAAAAATCATTATATCCTACTACAAAAGACTATACTCAATACAACTGGAGAATCTGGAGGAAATGGACAGTTTCCTAGACAGATATCAGACACCAAACCTAAATCAGGATCAAATAGATCATCTAAACAGTCCCATAACATCTGAAGAAATAAAAAGGGTTATAGAAAGTCTCCCAACCAAAAAAAGCACGGGACCAGATGGCTTCTGTGCAGAATTGTATCAGACCTTCATAGAAGACTTAACACTAATACTCTTCAAACTATTCCACAAAATAGAAACAGAAGGAACTCTACCCAACTCGTTCTATGAAGCCGCAATTACGCTGATACCAAAACCACACAAAGATCCAACAAAGAAAGAGAACTTCAGGCCAATTTCCCTTATGAATATTGATGCAAAAATACTTAATAAAATTCTTGCCAACCGAATCCAAGAACACATCAAAATGATCATCCACCATGAATACGTAGGCTTCATCCCAGGGATGCAGGGATGGTTCAATATAAGGAAATCCATCAATGCTATCCAGTACATAAACAAACACAAAGAAAAAAAACATAAGATCATCTCATTAGATGCAGAAAAAGCATTTGACAAAATTCAGCATCCTTTCATGCTAAAAGTCTTGGAAAGCACAGGAATTCAAGGCCCATACCTAAACATTGTTAAAGCAATATACAGCAAACCGGTAGCCAACATCAAACAAAACAGAGAGAAACTTGAAGCAATCCCACTAAAATCAGGGACTAGACAAGGCTGTCCTCTCTCTCCATATCTTTTCAATATAGTACTTGAAGTTCTAGCTAGAGCAATTAGAAAACACAAGGAGGTCAAGAGGATACAAAATTGGAAAGGAAGAAGTCAAATTATCACTATTTGCAGATGACATGATAGTCTACTTAAGTGACCCGAAAACCTCCACCAGAGAACTCCTACAGCTGATAAACAACTTCAGCAAAGTGGCTGGTTATAAAATCAACTCAAACAAATCAGTTGCCTTCCTATACTCAAAGGATAAGCAGGCTGAGAAAGAAGTTAGGGAAATGACAATAGCCACAAACAATATAAAGTATCTTGGTGTGACTCTCACCAAACATGTGAAAGATCTGTATGACAAGAACTTCAGGTCTCTGAAGAAGGAAATTGATGAAGACCTCAGAAAATGGAAAAATCTGCCATGCTGGTGGATTGGCAGGATTAATATAGTTAATATGGCCATCTTGCCAAAAGCAATCTACAGATTTAACGCAATCCCCATCAAAATCCCAACTCAGTTCTTCACAGAGTTAGAAAAAGCAATTCTCAAATTTATCTGGAATAACAAAAAACCCAGGATAGCTAAAACTATTCGCAACAACAAAAGAAATTCTGGGGGAATCAGGATCCCTGACTTCAAGCAATACTACAGAGCAATAGTGTTAAAAACTGCATGGGATTGGCACAGTGACAGACAAGTGGACCAATGGAATAGAATTGAAGACCAAGAAATGAATCCACACACCTATGGTCACTTGATCTTTCACAAAGGAGCTGAAAACATCCAGTGGAAAAAAGATAGCCCTTTCAACAAATGGTGCTGGTTCAATTGGAGGTCAGCATGCAGAAGAATGCGAATTGATCCATTCTTATCTCCATGTACCAAACTCCACTCCAAGTGGATTAAGGACCGCCACATAAAACCAGACACTCTGAAACTAATAGAAAAGAAACTGGGGAAGACCCTTGAGGACATGGGTACAGGGGAAAAGTTCCTGAACAGAACACCAATAACTTATGCTCTAAGATCAAGAATTGACAAATGGGACCTCATAAAATTACAAAGTTTCTGTAAGGCAAAGGACACTGTTAAAAGGACAAAACGGCAATCATCAAATTGGGAAAGGATATTCACCAACCCTACATCTGATAGAGCGCTAATATCCAATATATACAAAGAACTCAAGTAGTTAGACCCCAGGGAACCAAATAACCCTATTAAAAAATGGGGTACAGATCTAAACAAAGAATTTTCACCTGAAGAATTTTGGAGGGCCAAGGGGCACCTTAAGAAGTGCTCAACATTAGTCATTAGGGAAATGCAAATCAAAACAACCCTGAGATTTCAGCTTACACCAGTCAGAATGGCTAAAGTCAAAAACTCAGGAGACAGCAGGTGTTGGCGAGGATGTGGAGAAAGAGGAACACTCCTCCACTGCTGGTGAGGTTGTAAGATGGTACAACCACTTTGGAAATCAGTCTTGTGGTCCCTTAGAAAACTGGACATGACACTTCCGGTGGACCCTGCTATACCTCTCCTGGTCATATACCCAAAGGATTCCCCGGCATGCAGTAAAGACACATGCCCCATTATGTTCATAGCAATCTTATTTATAATAGCCAGAAGCTGGAAAGAACCCAGATATCCCTCAAAGGAGGAATGGATACAGAAAATGTGGTATATTTACACAATGGAATACTACTCAGCAATTAGAAACAATGAATTCACAAAATTTTTAGGCAAATGGTTTGATCTGGAAAATATCATCCTAAGTGAGGTAACCCAATCACAAAAGAATATACATGGAATGCAATCTCTGATAAGTGAATATTAATTAGCCCAGAAGCCCTAGCGTTGGAGGGGAATATAAGGACAGAGAAAAAGGAGAGAGGTGATTGGAGAATGGGTGGAGAGAAGAAGGTTTATGGGACATATGGGGATCTGGGAAAGCAGAAATCATTTGGAATGTAAACAAAGAATATAGAAAATAAAATATAAAAAAATAAATACAAATAATGTCTTGGTCTTGTCCCTGTCATTTTCCACCTGCTTTGGCTCTAGATTGAGAAATTCATAAGCATTATATAATACTGTTTTATAGGCTTTTTAAACTTTATGGGAATGACAAAAAGCAACAGGTTGTCTTCTGGTAGCCTTTAAAAAATCTCTAATTTATGTTTTGAAATGAATTCATATTCATATAAAACCCTCCAATTTACTTGTTTTTAGTGGTGTAGAACATTAAATGATATACTTGAGTATATTCTCCAGGTTTTAAAACAATATTTTAATAGTGCTTATCTAGAAATAAAAATTCCAAATTATAAAGCATCTGTTTCCACAAAATACTAATACTTGACAATTAAAAAGTACACACACACACACACACACACACACACATGAACATATATAGTACATGTATCTGTATGGGGTTCAATAAGGCATAAATTTGGAAGTTTAACAAATATATCTACTTGAAGGATTTACACAAATTGACATATCACATGACACTCTACACTGTGTTCTGTGTTAAAATTAATGAAGACTTACTCTCATAGCACATTTCATGTATACAGCCTACATATTATTAACTAAAGTCAACAGGCAGTATATTAGATCACTAGAAGTTGTGCATCTGTTTTGATGGACCATTGTGCTCTTTGGTTAGAGTCTCCTCATTGTGATTCCTTTTTTAAACAATTCCAAGATGGTTCTCTGTATTTTTGTGTTGTCAACAGTACTTTAATAAAAAGCTTTGTAATTTTACTTTTGCATTTACATGTGTCTCAAGCTTAAGCCTAGTAGAGCATTTTGTCAGCTGTATCACTAGAAAAATATCCAAGGTAATTAACTCATCAGCAAAAAAAAAAAAAAAAGGTTTATTATATTTCACTAATCAGAAGTTCTAAGTCCAAGACAGGAGGAGGGGTGGGCACATAGCTCTGGAATTATGTCAAGGCAGGATATCATGGCAGGACCATGAGGCAGAGAAGGCCCTTGCATATCACAGGCAAAGAAGAAGAGAGAGATGTAAAGTGAAACCACGGTTCCATAATTCTCTTCAAGGATCAGTTCCAATGACCAAAGAACCTTCTACTAGGTCTCACTTCCCCAAAGTCATTCTGCCTCCCATTAGCACTACACTGGGGCCAAAGCCTTTCACGGTAGACTCTTGGGCACATGTAAGGTCCAAACTATGGCAGATAATGTATTGGATTCCTAGGACTATGCGGACAAATTACCACAAATGAAGTTGCTTATAATAGCAGACTCTTTTCTCAAAATTCTGGAATGCCGAAAAGTGAAGTAGGATATTCACTGTTTCTTCCATAGGCAATGTGAATTGTATTGTATTGTATTGTATTGTATTGTATTGTATTGTATTGTATTATATTGCTTCTAATGGTGGTTGCTGGCTATCATTAAGTGGCCCAAGGTCACTTTACTGCCAGTCTCTGCATTTTCCCCCACATAACTTTCTCTGTAATTTTGTTTCCATATTTTTATGTTTTCTCCTTCTTATTAGGATGTTGCCATTGTATTTATTTATCATTTCACACAAAGATATTTCAGAATGATACCACCTCCAAGTCCTTAAAATAATTACTTATGTAATGACTTTTTCCTCTCAAATGTAGTTAAGTATTTACCGGCTCCAGGTAAATAAGCAAATTGAGACCCACCATTCAATCCACCACACACAGTTTCCCAATTTTAACAGCCTTTTCCTCTTGAGCCAGATAGCTCTTTGGTGAGTATAGATACTTGTACACTGTGGCTCGTCTTCCAAAACCTCTAGGGTCTTCATACCATATATTCACACACTATCTTCCAATCATCACCAGCTATGACAGCCAGCAAGGTTTTGTATTCAGTCACTGTAAGATACTCTAAGATGGGATGAACTGCCAGCCTTCCCCTTGGAGAAAACTGCTGACCTGGGAGAAAGTTGATGGCTTGAAGACAATAAGCACTGTTAGCTTCACTGGGCATCATTAGCTGTCATTCAAAGTCCTCAGTATAAATTCCTACCAAGAGTTAGTATAGTTTCCAGAGCTCAACCATCCCTGGTACTTGGAACTGGCACTGAAGCCTTCTTTGACAACTTGATGCCTTGTCATTGGCATTATTTACACACATGCTAGCACCTTTTCCAATCATCTGTTGCCCATTTCAGTTTCTTGGTTCATAAGCTGCCTCTTGATATTTTTGAAGATTTAATTTTTGGACTTATCTTTTTTTTCTATTGAGTTGGCATAATTCACATATTCTCAAAACAAGTCTCTTTTCAGCTATATCAGATACAATGATTCCTCAACTTCAGCTTGGTTTTTCTATTCTGTTTATGCTTTCTTTGTTGTGTTTATGAAATTATAATGTTGCTAATTCATCCATTCTTTTGATGGGCATTTTGGGTTTCCAAGTTCTTGTCTTAAAGGGAAGAGGATTTAAGGTTCTTTAGGACCTTAGTCTGATTAATTTTATGAAAATATATCTACAGTTGGGACTGCTCTCACTGATAGAATATGCTGAAGAGTTGAAGGCCAGCCAGTTAAAATTCTGGCATGGAATGGGGACCAGCTTATCCCTAGCTGAGGATTTATCAGCAGTTGGTGGTTGCTGGGAGAGGAAGAGCCAGTTTTCTTTGGTAGTATAGTCTCTAGTGTGCTGCCTATGCCAGGTAGATAGGCCCATAGTCATATGCAAATGGGCAGTTCTAATTGGACTCTTGTTTTTAAAGAGGTCATGAAGTTGGGAGGGGGACATGTCAGAGGGCATAGTTTGTCTGGCTTAGTGGATATGATAAACATACATTGATTACATGCATGAAAATGCCAAAGATAACTTTAACAATTCTTTAAAAAGAAAATGAAAATGTCCCTTTGAAATCCTTTCAACACTGTAACAGTAGAATTTCCCAAAATTGTGTGTGTGTCTGTTTCTGAGACTCAATTTTTCTCCTTGGTGTTTTGAGACAAGTTTCTCTGTGTAGCCTTGGATATCCTGGAACTCTAGACCAGGCTGGTTTTGAACTTGAAGATCTGCCTGCCTCTCTCACCTGAGGGTTTTTTTCCTTTTTTTTTTTTTTTTTTTTTTTTTTAATTTCTGAAACTCTCCAGAAACTTTGTCTCGAGAAGTCCATGCCTAAACTCAGGTGCATACTAATATTCTCCTAGAAACTCACTTCTTTACTACTGCCTATGCTTAAATCTATGTTAAAACTTCCTTAATTAATTTCAACTCTACTTAAACATAGCAAAACAAAACAGAAAAAAAAACCAAGAAAATCCTCAGCCAACTTAAAATTCTTTTAAGGAATTCAAAAATCACCTTAACAATCTTCTAGGTTATCAGTTATTATTTGATCTATAACAACTGAAACAAACCACAATGGGAAAACATAATCTGTACAAATAAATCAGAAACCTTCTGCCTGAAATGTGTATCATCCTCTTCACTTTTAAATATCTCAAAGGCTGACAGTGTATCTATCCAGTTTGTTTTGTTAACATAATATTTTATTGATTCTTTGGGAATTTCATATCACGTACCTTGCTCACACTCATTTCCCACTCTTTCCACATCTAGGCCCCACTCTAATGAACCTCCTCCCCCACCCATTTAAGTCCAGTTGTATTATCTTTATACTACTGGTGCGTGGTCAAACTCTCATTGGCCTGTCCCTTAAATAGAACTAGATCATTCCCCTTTCTCACACATCCACGCACCCCATCCTCACCAGAAGTCATCAATTATAGAGCACTAACTTCTGCATCCTTATCACACCTTTTCAAAGAGTCTTCTTGGATGGCTTCTTGTTTGGGTTGCTACCATTTTTGGTGTGTGATGAGCATTGGGCGTGTGTAGGGGGTAGAGACTGTCACAGAAGCTTTCCAGGTCCCTCTTTGTCAGCTATGTTTCTGGAGTCATTGATATCCCTGCAAAAATAGTTCCCTTGCTCTTTATAATCCATGGAAGCAAGGCTCATGGGCTTCTGCATGGTTCTTGGTGACAGCAAAGACCACAAACATGGCCCTCAGCTGCAGGCAGATGAGACCACTGCTATCACCATGGCCTCAAGTGGCAGTACAGGCTTATATCAAAATGCACCTCTGACTCCTGTCAGCATGGTCCACATACATCAACATAGAATCATGCTGCAGCCCAGAGCCTGGATGTTCATGTAGCCTTTGATGGCTACACAGGCTGTAGACATCAGCATAGACCCTGGCTGCAGTAGAACCAGGGATCCAGGCATGGCCAGCCCTTAGGGCAGCACGGACCTGGACATCATCATGGCTTCAGGCTGCAGCCCAGACCACAGACATCTGCCTGGCTTTTTGGAGGCAACACAGGCCATAAAAATCAATGTAGATCCTGCTGCAGTAGGGCCAAGGACTCAGACAAGGCCTTTGGCAGCATCGTGGGCCAGACATCACTGTGGCCTCAGGTGGCAGCACAAGCCACTCACATCTGTACAGCTCCTGGCAACAGTGAAGATCACAGATATCAACATGGCTCTGGCTACAACATAGGCCACAGACATCTAAATGGCCTTTGGTAGTAACATGGGCCATGGATATCCAGTTGATCTTACTTTGATGACCATATATCTCAAATATAGTGTAGGTTTACTTTTAACATACACACATTAATTGAACTATTCTTTATGTAATTACCCTTTATAAATTGCCGTTGTTGATTTGTTCAATGACAGATCTATTTTATGAACTACTCTGAGGTGCTATATTCCCCTCTCCTGGGGCATTTCATTACACTTGTGGTGGTGGTGGTTTGATTTTTGTCAAGTCAGGCCTTGCTTTGAGTGATGTCTTCAGCCAATGTGAGAATTTCCCAGATCATCACTTATTATACCATCATGCCTGAGAAAGAAACATAGACTTCCTTGTGGTTAAAATCTTTCTTCTCTGACATATTCAGTTTAACAGTTTACTTAACTACTAAAAGTTTCCTTTATGAAGTCAAGAAATAAATACATTTCCATTAATCTTCATCATAGCAATATTCATTGTAAAATTATGCGAGGGGCTAGAAAAATGGCTCAGTGGTTGAGAGAATGTACTACTACTCTTACAGAAAACCTGGGCTGAGTTCCTGGCACCCATATCAGAGGCACATAACCACTTGTAATGTCAGATCCAGGGATCAAATGTTCTCTTCTGGCCTCTGTTGAAACTGCACTCATGTGCACATGTACACACAGATAGACATAATAAATAAATAAATAAATAAATGAATAAATGAATAAATGAATAAATAAATGAATATATAAATAACCATTTAAGCATACTAATATAAATATTAATATTTGATTGCCATTAAGTTTTAGTCAACACACATGCATGCTTTGGTTATAGTGGGGAGTTTGTTTGCATAATCATATGAACAGAGACCCTCAATGTTCAATCATATGGAAGTGACATATGCCAATTTCTCTCTAGTTAATTTGTAAGTTTGCCTTTATATCACATTAAACGAAGGTGACACATGTGGCTTATTGTATGACAGATAACCTTTCTGGAGATCATTGTTCCTAATAGATCATTTAACATGAGCGACTCTGACACGTGACTGAAATCTTTAAGTATCAGGAAAGCTTCATGCAAGTCAATGTCATATCGAAGTCTGCTGTCATTTTCAATACATGTCTTCAGCTGCCATTGGCAGCTTTGAGAATTGTTACTAGTGAGGCTGAGGACAAAGTTAAGCTGTGTTCTGAAGGACTAGCACAAAAACTGGTCTCAGGGAAAGAAAATAAAATCTAAAAGTGCAATCAGAGCCTGTCAAAAGAGCATTTTCCTTTCCTCTTGACTTTAAAATACAACTGTTAGATTATGTTATGACTCTGAGAGATGCCAATAGAAAACAAAATAAAAAATTGCTTAGTAGTAGTTGAAGTAGAGGCACACTCAACCTACCTAATGGAAAAACCACAGGTAAATACTGCTGATTGCTGCAACTACATTCAACAGCACAAGTCTTATTCCTGGAGCAGTGTACTTACTCAGCTATGGATGAAGTGTGAACATTGTAGCAGGCTAGGCGGCAGTGCAGCAATTCAAAGGCAAGGACTGCTTTGTGTCTGCTCCATAGGTCACGTAATCGAGTGGCTGTGAGAACCACTGATCAAATAACTTCACTATGAGATTTTAAATTGCAACCATGAGAAGTGTGAGAAAACAGTAGGCAAAGTATTGGGTTAAAAAACAAAAAGAAACAAGGAAATTCTCAAATCTTTGAAATTCTTCTAAGGGATGCAGTTTATAAACACCTTAACAATTCCCTAGGTTAATGGTTAAGTTTATTTGATCTCTAACAATGGAAAAAACACAAAGGGAAAACTTATATAGCTTGCACAAACAAATCATAAAATGTCTGCGTGAAACATAAACTTCTTGACTTTTAAATACCTTCAGATAAAGGATGACAGTATATCCAGTTGGGTTTTTTTGTTTGTTTTTTTTAACATAATAAAAGTTGGAATAATTGGGAGACCTCCCAAAGGAGATGGTGGTTAGATTGTGAGCTCAGGGGGAAGGTGAGTTTAATTAAATATGGAAAAGAGAAAATGAAGGAACCCGTAGCAGAAAACAATATGTGCCACTGCCATGGGAGGAGACAAAGGTAGGAGACCGATAGCTCCTCAGACTGAGACTGGAGCAACAAGAGAAAGTTTGGGAGAAAGTTACCTGAGAGTCACAGATACCAGGTTTTGCAGCATCTTGCCACCAAAGTCAAATGTTTAATTTTATAGTACCTAGAAACCTAAGAAGCTATTAAAGAATTTGAACAGAAGGGTCACTTAGAGTCAAGTTCCTAAAAGTTCAGCCCATGATGTCAGGCCTAGAGACTGGAAGGATGAACACAGGCATGGTCGATGTAGTTAAGAGATACCCTATTCTTGATCGTAGAGCAAACACTATTGGTGTTCTGTTCAGGAACTTTCCCCCTGTACAGATGTCCTCAAGGGTCTTCCCCAGTTTCTTTTCTATTAGCTTCAGAGTGTCTGGCTTTACGTGGAGGTCCTTGATCCATTTGGAGTTGAGCTTAGTACAAGGAGACAAGGATGGATCAATCCACATTCTTCTGCATGCTGACTTTCAGTTGAACCAGGACCATTTGTTGAAAAGGCTATCTATCTTTTTTCCACTGGATGGTTTTGTCAAAGATCAAGTAGCCATAGGTGTGTGGGTTCATTTCTGGATCTTCAGTCATTCCATTGATCCGCCTGCCTGTCACTGTACCAATACCATGCAGTTTTAAACACTATTGCTCTGTAGTATTGCTTGAGGTCAGGGATACTGATTTCCCCAGAATTTCTTTTGTTGTTGAGAATAGTTTTAGCTATCCTGGGTTTTTCATTATTCCAGTTGAATTTGAGAATTGCTCTTTCTTACTCTATGAAGAACTGAGTTGGGATTTTGATGGGGATTGCATTGAATCTGTATATTGCTTTTGGCAAAATGGCCATTTTAACTATATTAATCCTGCCAATCCATGAGCATGGGAGATTTTTTCCATTTTCTGAGGTCTTCTTCCATTTCCTTCTTCAGAGTCTTGAAGTTCTTGTCATACAGATCTTCCACTTGTTTGGTCAGAGTTACACCAAGGTACTTTATACGGTTTGTGGCTTTTGTGAAGGGTGTCATTTCCCTAATTTCTTTCTCAGCCTGGTTATCCTTTGAGTATAGAAAGGCTACTGATTTGCTTGAGTTGATTTTATAACCTGCCACTTTGCTGAAGTTGTTTATCAGCTGTAGGAATTTTCTAGTGGAGTTTTTTGGTCACTTAGGTAGACTATCATATCATCTGCAAATAGTGATAGTTTGACTTCTTCCTTTCCAATTTGTATCCCTTTGATCTCCTTATGTTTTCTAATTGCCCAAGCTAGTACCTCAAGTACAATGTTGAAAAGATAAGGAGAGAGGGGGCAGCCTTGTCTAGTCCCTGATTTTAGTAGGATTGCATCAAGTTTTTCTCCATTTAATTTGATGTTGGCTACTGGTTTGCTGTACATTGCTTTTACTATGTTTAGGTATGGGCCTTGAATTCCTGTTCTTTCCAAGACTTTAAACATGAAAGGATGCTGAATTTTGTTAAATGCTTTTTCAGCATCCAAGGAAATGACCTTGGATTCGGTTGGCAAGAATTTTATTGAGTATTTTTGCATCGATGTTCATAAGGGAAATTGGTCTGAAGTTCTCTTTCTTTGTTGGATCTTTGTGTGGTTTTGGTATCAGCATAATTGTGGCTTTGTAGAAGGAGTTGGGTAGTGTTCCTTCCATTTCTATTTTGTAGAATAGTTTGAAGAGTATTGGTGTTAGGTCTTCTTTAAAGGTGTGATAGAATTCTGCACTGAAACCATCTGGTCCTGTGCTTTATTTGGTTGGAAGACTTTCTATGACCGCTTCTATTTCTTTAGGGGTTATGGGACTGTTTAGATGGTCTATTTGATCCTGATTTAATTTTGGTATTTGGTATCTGTCTAGGCAATTGTCCATTTCCTCCAGATTCTCCAGTTCTGTTGAGTATAGGCTTTTGTAGTAGGATCTGATGATTTTTTTTTAATTTCCTCAGTTTCTGTTGTTATATCTCCCTTTTCATTTCTAATTTTGTTAATTTGGATACTTTCTCTGTGCCCTTTGGTCAGTCTGGCTAAGGGTTTATCTACTTGTTGATTTTCTCAAAGAACCAGCTCCTGGATTCGTTGATTCTTTGTATGGTTCTCTTTGTTTCCACTTAGTCATTAGGGAAATGCAAATCAAAACAACCCTGAGATTTCACCTTACACCAGTCAGAATGGCTAAGATTAAAAATTCAGGAGACAGCAGGTGTTGGTGAGGATATGGAGAAAAGAGGAACACTCCTCCACTGCTGGTGGGGTTGCAAATTGGTTCAACCTCTCTGGAAATCAGTCTGGCGGTTCCTCAGAAAACTGGGCACATCACTTCCAGAGGATCCTGCTATACCACTCCTGGGCATATACCCAGAGGATTCCCCAGCAGGTTATAAGGATATGTGCTCCACTATGTTCATAGCAGCCCTATTTATAATAGCCAGAACCTGGAAAGAACCCAGGTATCCCTCAATGGAAGAATGGATGCAAAAAATCTGGAATATATACACAATGGAGTATTATTCATCCATTAGAAACAATGAATTCATGAAATTCTTAGGCAAATGGATGGAGCTGGAGAACATCATACAAAGTGAGGTAACCCAGTCTCAAAAGGTTAATCATGGTATGCACTCACTCATAAGTGGATATTAGCCTAGAAAATTGAAATACCCAAAACATAATCCACACATCAAATGATGTACAAGAAGAATGGAGGAGTGGCCTGGTTCTGGAAAGACTCAGTGTAGCAGTATAGGGCAAAACCAGAACAGGGAAGTGGGAAAGGGTGGATGGGAGAATGGGGGGGGAGGGCTTATGGGACTTTCGGGAAGTGGGGGGCCAGAAAAGGGGAAATCATTTATAATGTAAATAAAAAATATAAAATAAATAAATAAATAAATCTTAAAAAAATTTGCCACAGACATAATCAAATTAAAAAAAAAAGAGATACCCTACTAGTTCTTCTGAGCTGAAGCTCTCTAGATTAGAGTGATGGCACGGGGCTGGTGATGGGAAGAAAGGAATACATTCATGAGACATTTAGTAAGTAATAGGACTTGGTGGTCTGCTAAGAAATGATGATTAGAATATAAAAAGGGCTGGGCATGGAGCAACAGTTAAGGAGAAAAGAGTTTGAAAGTGAATCAGGAGTATACAGGAGGATTTGGAATTGAAAAGAAGAGAAGAGTGATTAAATTATACTATAATTTCAAAAGATAAAATAACAATAGAGAAAATTAAAAGTCCTGAGTATGGTGTTTCATGAATCTGAGTTCATCTTGGGCTACATGGTAGGACTCAGTCTCACAAAGGAAAACAAGACATAAAAATAGTCAGTCAACGGATTTGAAATACTGAATTTCCCAGAGTTCAGATGCAAATCATGAACCTTGGTTCCTGACTTATAAACTATAAATTGTTTTCCCACCCTCTACTCTGGTTTGATTAAATTTCCAGAGTAGGTACAAAACTCAAGGAAATCCTTACAAAAATTGAGATACCAAGACAAGGTATGTGTAGGGTTCCGAAGCAGCTTGTTGGGTACAAGGTGTGGGAGGGGAGGGAGCTGGACTCATGACCCCATGCTGCCAGGTGGGTGTCTGGCTGTGAGAGGCTACAGCCTGTGGGGGTGGGGGGAGCAGTCTGTTGGGCCCCTTTGGCCTCAAGGGCAACAGGTTTTCTTTTTTTTTTTTTAATTTTCTTTTTTTTTTATTCCTCCCTCTCTCCTACCTTGTTTTTCTTTTTCTTTTTTTTTTTTTAATGCATTGATATATTTATTTACATTTCAAATGATTTCCCCTTTTCTGGATGGGCAACAGGTTTTCTAGCACTCCAGAATGGCAAGGCTTCCCTGGGTATGGCAGAGAACTGAGAAGGTGGGGGAGGGGCTGCAGGGAGAACTTGGTCATCCCCAGGGCTGAATGGGAAAGGGGGCTGCTATGTGTGCTGGGCAGTTTCCCATTCAAGGTGTGAGGTCCTCTGTGGGCAAGTCCTCAGTTTTAGGGTTTGTCTGACTGAGGGGGCTTAGGAGCTGTGATATTTGAGCCCCACTTCTGGAGCCAGATGTGGGCCTGGGTTCTTGTGGAGGAGACCTGGCTGGGGAGGGGGGATGCACGTCCTAAAATGTTGAGAGGCTATTCCATTGCTCCAGCATGGTGGGTTTAGATGAAAGGAGACAGCCCATGATTTTAAAGCTTCATTGTAGAAGAGTAGAGTGAGAAAGAGGAGGTAGAGAGGTAGAAGCCGGCCATGACCACATAGAAGGGGTGGGGGGAAGAGAAATATAAGAGAAGAGAGGGACAGGGGAAGGGAGAGAGAAGAGAGGAGAGGAGAAGAGAGAAGGGGAGGGAATGGGGGGAGAAGAGGAGAGGAGGGGGAGGGAATGGGGGGGAAAGAGGAGAGGAGAGGAGAGAGGGAGGGGAGAGAAGATGAGAGGAGAGGGGGAGGGGAGAGGAAAGGAGAAGGCAGGGAAGGGGGCAGGGAGAGGGAGGGGAGGGGAAGAGAGGAGAGGAGGAGAGGAGAGAGAAGAGAGGCCAAGCATTACCTTTTATAGTGGGCCAGGCTGCCTGGCTATTGCCAGGTAACTGTGGGATGGGGCATACCTGGCTATAGCCAGGTAATTATGGGGGTGGAGTACCAGGGGCTCGGAGCAGGCATTGCACTACATGACTGATGGTCACAGGGTTATGTCTGACAGGTTTGTAGGAAGTGGGTTATCTCTATGCCTTCCTGTGTGTTATTCGTTAGGTATCTTCATGTATTCAGTAAGGTTTCTGAATCTCATCTTTTTAGGTTGTACAGGAAGTTATTAAGTAGATGTGATAGATTATATCATTGGGCATTACTGATTGACTCAACTTTAAAATCTACTCCCCTGCAGAAAGGAGGGAAGACAGGACTGAATGTAACTGTCTAAACATTTCACTTCTCTTCCTGGCAACTCTATCACCTAGCAGCTATAAAATTGCTTCTAGGTACCACCACTTGTAATAGAATTTACATCATATCCCTTTGGAGATTTTTCAAGTTTGTGGTACTATGCATCAGAAAGGCTGTGTGCACATATACCCATGTACATGCCTGTCAGAGTATGTATATATGTTTGTTTTTTTATGTATGTATGTATGTATGTATGTATGTATGTATGTATGTATATATATGTATGCATGTATGTATGTGTGGATGAGTGAATAGCATGTGTCACAAATGTAGAACTGATCTGTGTATACAGAGATATTAATGGAATGTAAATTACTCTGACAGAATAATGGCCTCTCAAATGTGATTATCCTAGTATTTCCAACCTAAGACTCTCATTGGATATGGAATGAAGACTTCAGGTAGTAGATAGAAGCCAAGCTGCTAACATGCTAATTATGACCTAGAATTAAATGTAACTGCACCTGTTTCTCTACATATATACTTAAGTCATTTGGATAGTATAGTAGCCTCAGTATATAAAGACACAATAAAAAATATAACTTGGGAAATTTTCCTTTATAATAACATATAGTTGAGTCTCAGTCACAGTGGCAGAAAATCAGATCAGTCAGCCCATGCTGAAATAAAGCCAATGGCAAGATGCATCTGTTGGATTATCTCTGTACCTTACATCTGTTCTCTGTAGGTCACTTTCTCTGTCTGCCAATGCTACCCAGCCCTATGACTGATTTTCCTGTTGGAAGGAGCTGCTTGGTTTGTGTATTGTTCTTTTAAACTGTTATATTTAATTTGTTCCAAGATTTTCTTTGGACATACTATCCTGGATTACCTTAGTGGATACTGATAGATTCCTGGGGGTACCTACGTGGATAGTCAACATCAACATGAGAGAAACCTGGCCACCGCTGCTGGCTTTTAGTATATGGAAGGATGCTGTTAGCCAAGGAGTGGGACAGGACACTCCAAAACAGTGGTTCTTAACCTTCCTAATAATGTGATCCTTTAGTACATGTTGTGGATCTCCCAACCATAAAATTATTTCATTGCTACTTCATAACAGTATTTTTACTACTGTTATAAATCAGAATGTAAGTATATAGTATGCAAAGTATCTGATATGTGACTCCCAAAGGAGTTGCAAGCCACAGGTTGAGAACTGCTGCTCTAAAAGCTGTTAAAGGGAGAGACAGATTTTTCTAATAATCTTATAGGAACATAGTCCACTGAAATCTTGACTTCAGTCCAGTGAAACTCATTTTAAAACTTATAATACTCCACATCACTAAGGTAATACATCTGTGTCATTCTAAACCACTAAGTCTGTGACCATTTGTCAATAGCAGCAATAGGAAGCTAACACAGTCATCTTAAGAAAAAAGAGAGGGAGAGGACACTTCAACATGTGGTTATCTCAAAAGAATGATAGATGTGCAAATGACAGAGGAAGAAAGAACAAGGAAGACAGGGGGACATAGGGTTCTGGACATAGGAGGAGAAATAAAAGAGGCCAAGTCAAGTGAAAAGCAGGTTACTTTTGACCTCACTGGTGGACTGGAGTATTTAGAGACCATGTTAGGGTAGGATGCTTTATAAATATGTGAATAGCTTAGGACTCTGACAGAGTCAGGGACTAAGAAGAATTTTGTGCAGTAGGAAAAAAGTCACAAACATGATTAATTATAAACTAAGTTTCTGCCAGAACGCTGGTCTGCCTTGGAGTGTGAGTCCAGCAGTTCTTTCTGGAGATGACTGATACTCTAATAACTCTGGCGTCTGCTTATTGAGTGTCACCAGCAATTTTCTGTCTTTAGACATTATCAAATACCTCTTCATGGAGATAATAATTGGCTAAGGACAACTGTTTTGGATGGAAAACAGAATTCCAGGAATTTGATTGTGTCAAAGCATATCAAACTTATTTCCACTCCCAAGCTTGAAAGGCCATCAAATGACTAGGACATTATTTAATTATATCCCTTAATGCTCATGCCTGGAGATGCACACAGTTCTCGGATTGTCTTCTCTGATTTGATGCAAAGTGATTTTGCATAAATGACATTGAGCACGCTCTTCTATAAGAATCTAAGAGGTGAGCTTGTGATGGACTCGAGGGCATATTCAAAACGTGTTCTAATTCCACCCATGTCATTTAATCTAGATCGCTGACTGAACGGTAATTGAACTGCATGGTTCCAAGAAATTGCCCCTTACCCCTGTGTCATCTGTCTATAAGAATTCTCATAACAGGAGCTGAAACCTCAAAGCATGTGCCTATCAAATCATGTTGAAATACTGTACACTGTAAAAAAATTTGATAGAGTGTATGCATTATAACATGCTTGATGTGGCAATTCAGACATTTAATGGGAAGTGCAGTCCGACCCTGGCTTCTGAGCTATGAAGGGAAGGATTGCTTTTTTTGATTGGGTGCATACATTGGGTCTCAATGGTATGAAGACACTATTTCTCTTATTGCCATTTTCTACCCCTCTTCTTTTGAATTGGCTCTTTTAGGTATGCCTGCGATGCTGACTTCAGTGGAATCTGATTTATTTTATTACTTTAATAATGCACTGTGTAGTTTGGGGAGAAGGATATGGAGAAGGTCTTGTAAAGTAAATTAAAAGCAAATTTTCACACTTGATCACACATGTAAAAGTGAGAATAATTCAGTGATGAGACAGATGCTTTATTAGAGGTCAGTGTGCTCATGGTAGTTATTAAAAATTTTTTTTTAGTATTTTAATAAGAGAGCTTTCCTCCCAACCTAGTTTTTCCATCTTGGGTGATGCTGATTTAGGATTATAACTCAGATCTGGGGTCACCTCATTCTGGACACAGGACTGCACTGAGCATTATAGACTTTAAGCTATTTCTGCCTGTCAAAGGAAGAAGTGTGAGAATAGTGCCTTTAAACTTTTAATTGAATTAATAATGAAGTAATACCTTCTTGCAGAAAGCCACTAATAATGAAAAGAATTGAACATTTACATTGGTATCCTGTTTCTAATTCCACTTCTATTGTTCAGATGCTTTGGAGTTATGCTACTAAAGCTTTTACAATTAATCTGCACACCTGCATATCTCTGCTTGAGAAGGGCTATCTTAATGACTTTTGACTTCGATGATGCAGAAGCAATACACACTGAGTAGAAAATATACTTTGTATTTTCCCATTAGATCAATGCTCTGGGATGACAATATAGAACACCACCCTTTTCCCATTGATAAGCAGGGGATGTGAGCATGGTTTACACGAGCCATGGTATCTTGAGGGTATGAGGGTACTGAGACAATTTGTGTTTTATGTTACCAAGTTATGAGGTTCCTTAGATTAGGGATGCTGAATGCATTTCAAGTTCACAATGTTTCAGTCTAGAATGGACTGGTAAGGACATAACTCCATTCTATAATTCCAATAGAATGTCTGTTCATGTATGCATATCAAACTCTCATCAAATTGCTTCAGTAAGTGCCTGTGGCAGATGTCAAGGTGAATTATTTTCATGATTTTATAATTTGTTACATAGATTATACCTTGAATATCTCATCATGTTCTCTTCTTCCCATATTGTATTTTAGTTTTAATCTAGTCTATCTTATTTATCTATTTTCTCACCCATAGACATTTGGGTTATGTAAGAATTTTGCACATTATACTCAATGTAATAATAGACACTTGTTTACATTGCTTGTATATCTATAAGAGCACTGTTTATGATTTGTCCTTCAATAAAATGCTTAAGACAAAGAGTAGGTACTTTAAAGAAATGATTTGTTTTAGTCCATACTTCTGAAAAGGCAATAGCGTTTTATTTATTTTTTGTAATTATAAATAAGGTATGTATGTGCACATATCTATAATCCAAGCCCTTGAAAATCTGAGACAAGAGAATCATTGAGAGATTGAGGCCAGCTTGGGATAGATGTTAAGTTTGAGGCAGCCTTGGCCTACATATTGAGTTTGAGGAAGTCTGAGCTACATAAATAAGGCCTGTCCCCCTATTCCTAGCCCTACCAAAGATCTGGAAACCAGGGTTATGCCTACGTCCCAACTACTTGGATAGTTGAGGATGGCAAGCCTAGGGAATATCTCGATGTTAGATGTTGATATATGTATATGTGTATGCATATATATGTTTGTATGCTTGTATATATGTACATATATATATATACATATATATACATAGAGTTTTGTGTGTGTGTGTATTAGATAACAATAGAGGAAGGTTGATATATTGCATGAGTTGATTCTGAGGTTTGAAAAGTAGCTTAACTTTTATCCAATAAGCATTGTTTGAGAACAGTTTGAGGTTTATATCAATATTGCAACGCGTTTATAGAGAGTTTTCTACAGTCTCTTGTGCATTTTGTTCTCTACTCTCAGCATCCTCCACTAGTGTAGGGAATGAGCCACAAGCGATTGACCTACACTGACACCTAATAGACACCTGACGTCCAGAGCTTCCATTAGGCTTTCACACTTGGGATTGCAAGTTTTCAAGGGTTTGGACAAATGTGTCATGACAAGTATTTCCACTTCCCTAAACATGCTGTGTGCTCCACCCATTCACTTTCCCCTCCTCCCAGGCAGTGGCAACTACTGTTCTTTTTACAGTGGCCAGTTTCATCGTTTTCACTATGTCATACTGTGGAAATCACACAGCACTTATCTGTTTCAGATCAGAGTCTCTCACTGAGTAACATATGTTTAAGGGTCTGGCATGTCATTTCATGGCTCTGTAACTCATTTCTTTGTAGAGCTGAATAATGTTTCATTGTCTGGATGTTGTTGAGGGAAATGAAAATGCCGTGAATTTGAAAGGAAGCAAGGAGGAGTATATGAGAAGAGTTTGGAGGGAGGAAAATATGGAGGGGGAAATGATGTAATGATATAGTTTTAAAAATACAAGAAATCATTAAAAAAATGAAAGTGCCATTAAAAATCAATGTACAAGTTGTGGAGTGGAATTATGACTTTTTAAAAGCTATTTTGTACATGTACCTAGGTGTGTAACTGCTGGTTTACATGATAAATCATGTTTAGTTTTCTAAGTATCTAAGTGTCTTTCAAAGTATCTTGATCATTTTGAGTTTCTACTATCACCAAACAAGAGCTCCAATTGTTCTGTGTGGTGTCTGTGTACAGGTCTTTTGTGTATATATATATATATATATATATGTGTGTGTGTGTGTGTGTGTGTTTGTGTGTGCGTGTGTGTGTGTGTGTGTGGCTGTGTATATGTGTGCATGTGCATCTAAGTGTGTCATATCCATGTATGTGTGTATGCTTGTATGAATGTGGGCACATGTGTGTAATTGTATGTGCACATGTGTCTACATATGTGTGTGAAGACCAGAGCTGATGATGCCTATCTTCCTTGTTCCCTCTATACGTCTATTGTACAGAACTGGATCTCTTACTGAACCCAGTTCATAGACTTGGCTACTAAAGCGAGCTATCCCTGAGGATTCTGCCTCTATTTTCCCAGCTTAGATTGCACGTGGGCTTCTTTAGCTGCCCCTCTTCTTTTGTGAGTGCTGGTGATCCAAACTCTGCTCTTCTCATTTGGGTGGGAAATGCTTTATCCACTGAGTCATCTCTAACCTCTTGTCTATATTTTATCTTGTCATTATTGTCAGTGTTCTGGGTTTATAGCATTCAGGAAAGTGTGTAGTAGCATCATTCTATTGTTTTAGTTTAAATTTCCCTGATGACCATATCATAACAAGTGTCTTTTACCGTGCTCACTTGCTATTGTATAATAAATTTTCATTAGAGCAGTGCCCTCTTAGGTCTGCAGCTAGTTTATAAACTTGGTTGTTTATTTTATCATGTAACCTTCAGTGTTCTTTATGCATTTTGAATATATAACAGATATATCTTTGTAAACATTTTCTCAATGTCTTTGACTTGTCTTACTCTCTTGAGTGTTTTAACTTTTACAATTAAGTTCTTGTTTATTTGAAAGCCTGTTAGAGATTGAAGAAATGTCACATGTATGTATCAATATTGAACTGAGTATGGACTTGCTTTGTTACCTTCCTGGGTCATTTCCTTATCTTTTCCATGATGGCTTGAAGTGGTTTTCCTCCAATTGGAAAAGAATTGCTATATGAGACCACCAATTTAGTCTGAGAATACTAAATTTAGGAGACCTGGGGTTATTTAATCCTTGGCAAAATGTGCTCAGCTTCTCATTTAAGAAAAATAATTAAAACAAACTGGAGGTGTTCACGCGTGTATCTGCTGGATTTAGATGATTCCTCGTGGGAGAAAGTCATGCTTTAATGAAGAATTAGTTTAAGCTGCGTGGATTAAGTTGATAAAATTCATCTCCATAGTAATTTAGCGGGGGTGGGGGGGTGGGGGGGGGAATTAAGATGTTGGCCACAGTTGCTTTTAATTTGGGCTGAGCTAAAGATTTGTGTGAAGACCTCAGGGAGAGAGCATTCAATTCCAGTTGATGACTTAGCCATTAAATGCTGAATTTGCACACAGTGGGTCCTCCATTGAGCAAATGCTTTTACATTTTAGTGTAAGTAATTGACCCCATACATTTTTAAAGTGTTCAGGGATTCCTTATTTTCCTTTCCAAGTTGGCTTCATTGTCCCTCCTACTTTGTAAAAATCAGGCTATGATATGAGGGCAAGGAAAGGTTGCCTAATACAATTCCTGACTTTAAAGAGTTTTATAGGTATAAAGAATAAACAGGAGTCTGTGGAACTTTCTATCATCTCAAAGATAGTCTATTTTTTGTTTTGTTTTCGAGACAGGGTTTCTCTGTGTAGCTCTGGCTGTCCTGGAACTCACTCTGTAGACCAGGCTGGCCTCGAACTCAGAAATCTGCCTGCCTCTCTCTCCCAAGTACTAGGATTAAAGGCATGTGCCACCACTGCCCGGCGATAATCTATTTTTTTAAACAAATAATTTGAGAATAAATTTTTTGTAATTATTTTACTTCAATTTGATTTCTAAACAATGCCATTTTAAGAACAATGGCAACTAATTTTGTGTATTAACTAGGCCATGGACTGCCAAGATATTTGCCAAAGCATTGTTTTTGGATGTGCCTAGGTAAGATAAGCAAGCATTTGGAACTTTTGGCTGGACATTCCCAGAATGGATAAGCCTCACAAAATTCGCTAAAACTTAGAATAGAAGAAGGCAGTAATAGAGGAAGGAAGGAGAAATGTTCTCCTTGCATCAGGTTTGACCTGGGACTCTGGTGTTCTTCTGTCCTCTCATGGGTGCATCCTCTGGTGCTCCTGACTTTAAGCCTTCAGATTTGAGTTAGAATTCCACTGGCTTCCCTGATTCTCAAGCTCTCAGTGTCAGACAGAACCATCACTACCCACTTTCCTGAGACTTTAGTTTGCACAGGGTATATGACTTTCTAGCGTCCACACACATGGGAATCAACTCCTTATAACAAATTTCAAATGAATATAAGCAGCCAAATCTTTTCATCTTAAAAATATGGTTTACTTTAAAACAGATATCTGGGACAAATTAATTACCTTTGTATGGTCTCAAGATGCCTGCCTCAAGATGGCAAATGTTTCCCTGTTTCTCTTCTTCCCAAACTGCAAAATTGCATCTGAAGATAGAAAATTGAGCAATGAAAGATCACTGAGCTTATACATAGTTGCATATGCCATCTCCATTTATTCAATCATGTATAAGTCTAAAATTTCAGTAATAACCTTGATGGGGAGGAACTGTAAGAAACATCAATATTCCTGTTGAGGGTTTTCAATAGTTCTTAGTGATCTCATGCATCTGCTACACAGACATGAAGAAGGCTTAATTAATATCTATAGAATAATAATCAAATACTACTGTAAAAGAAAAAAATCCCTATACATTATAAATACTCTTTGAAGATCAAATCCTGGTTTCAGTGGCCAGCAAAATTTTATCTTGGCGGAGCCATGCCCTTTTCCTTATTTGCAAAGCATCAATAATATGGTCCTGCATTCCCAGGATTGCAGTAGGATGCACTGAACTAGCCAATCAGAAAATCACTGATCTAGGTGAATCACTCAGAAAAACTACAAGGTATGTAAATTATTTTCTTACACATTTGAAAACATACATCTGGGCTCAGTCATGCTTGCCTGTATCACAGCTCTGGGAGATGGATGATACAAAAACACCGCAAGTCTGAAGGCATCCTGGTCTATAAAATAAGGCCATGTCTTAAAACAAAGGGTTGAAAATCTAATGAGTACTTCAGACACTGTCTTAAAAACACAAATACTCTGAATCTCATGACCAGAGTTTTCACTTGTCTCTTTGATGACGTGTGAAATACATGACATTGAAAGTAAAAACACTTTGCATAGACAGCTGTGAATCCTTTGTGCAACATTATCTCATATTCACCCATAACTATGATTCCTCAAAAGTTGTTTAGAAGCACATGGGAATTTCAGGAGGTAGTGTGTGATCCATGATGATTTGGTAACAGTGAGAGATGAGGTAAGTGGATCCTTCCGCAAGCTTAATCTGTCTCAAATCATGAGGAGTTAAATGAGGCTTACAAAGAAATCCAAAAAGGAACCTTGGGGTGGAGAGATGAGCTCAGAGCTTCACATCTAAACTCTGAGAGATATTGTCAGTTGAGTTGAACATTATTAAAAGCTTCTCAAAGTAACTGAAAATCCCTATCAAAGAACCTAGGCAGTCAGTCCATGGTTTGTCCCTGAGAACCATCACCACAACAGATGGCTAAAACTCACCCACCACTGATCTCACTTTCTATTTTTTAGATGAACGTACCAAGAGCTAGATTGGTTAAATACTTGTCCAAGGTCATCAGTGTAGAGCACAGGCATGGGGAAGGCTGAAGTCTAGGTCTCTTGCCTCCATATTCTATGTTTATAAGGCACATCGTAAAAGAGAAAAAGGGAATAGCTTCTCTTTTTCTAAGAAATAGGCCCAGGGGAGAGAAGCACGAGGCCAAGCTTTCTCTCTAGGGACACTGGATTTAAATTTCAACCACAAAGATCAATAGTGATTCTTGACACCTTTCAAGTGTTTGATATGCGTTTTGTGTGTGCATCTCATTTAATCCTTAGGATAACATCATTAGCTAGGTGATAATGTCAGCCCTGTTTTGCAGGTGGGGGAACTGAAGCAAGACATTCAGTCAGTTTTCTAGGATCATGCAGACAACATGTGATAAACCCAAGACTAGAACAGCAACTCTTGGTGAAATGTATATAGATGGCAGTGAGGTCATTCGCCATGTTAAGGAAAACATGGTTTCACTTCTCCATTCAGTCTCGGCATGCTTATGGCTAAACTAAGGGGACTATTCTCAGATGTCCTCTAGAGCCATGCATGATCTCTTTTCCTTTACTTCTTTTTCTTTGTGTCTGTACACTTTGCATTAAGGTTTTTGTAACCACTTACATCTAAAGTTTGAGAAAAATTATACAAGTTTGTGTGTGTGTGTGTGTGTGTGTGTGTGTGTTAAATTAGGGGTTGACAATGAGGTATCTAATGTGAAGTAGTTTAATGTCTAACTCCAGCTCATCCCACAATAGTCAAATCCCCCTAGGACTGCCTCCCTGAGTCTCCTTCCACTCCTTATTTTTGCTTTGATGGATGCTGATAATACCTTATTCCTGCTTAAGTGTTTCACTGCATCTATTTTTTTCTAGATTAAATGAGATTTTAACAAGGCTTATGGGGCAATTCGTTGTCATTAAAATAATGAATGGATTGAAAACAGCCTTCTGTCTCTTTGGAATCCACTGCCATTAGTGGACTATAATCCAGCTGGCGACAATGACAAGGAGCCAGGAGGCTCTCAAGAAGAGAGGGGGAAATGTAAAATTTCCCATGATTTGCTAGTGAGGACGCATCCCAGGAGTTTTAGAAAATGAATTTAAATCCCTGTCTATATGCTCTGAGTTTCTAGAACAGAGCACTACAAATATGAAGTGGGAGGTAGGATACCCCACCACACTCTAATCTTCAATTGTGTTTCTCGATGAAGTCAGAAAAGAAAGGAATATTACATACTTCTTCCTTTAAGATCCCATAGGAGTTGATAAAGTTAAGAGCTAACAGGACTTTGGGCATTAGAATATTACATGTTAAATCAGATAAATGCTAATCTAGTTTCAAGTCTGCAGTACTATAGAGGAAGTGGGTATTGGGATCTTCAGTCTAGGAGAAGCTGCCTCAAACATTCTCAAAAAAAGAAGCAAAATTCAATTTCCTCAATTCTATTTCCTGTTCCGTGATCCTAGTTAAGAGAGAATGACACTTTGGAGGGTAATAACAATTTGATCATGAGAAAAATGGCATGTCTTTCAATAAGCTGCCAACTGGATCTTTTAAAATGAATGGTAACAGTAAAGGTGTCAAGTTCAGGTCAATTTAAGGAGTCATCTAATGATAAAATAGACACCGGGAAAGGATGCAGTCCTCACCTGGCAGGGGCCAAAGAAGACGTGATGCATAGTCAGCTACTCATGACATTGTTTGGCTGAATATTTCAGGGTAAGAAGGAAAAGCTTCAAGTCTGAGAAATTTGCAGTCTGGCAAATCTCAAAGCATTTTTTTGACCTCATTTTCCTGTGGCCAGGTGTGAGACCTGTACGTGTCCCTATTCAGGGAATGGAGAAGGTTTAGATTATTATTAAAATCTCTTGTTCATTTTCTATTTCACATTTTTAGATTTACTTCCATGAGCATCTGCTGGTAGAAATAGGAACAAGAATATACCCTACCTGCTGTATAATTTTCAGACAACAGCATTTTTTCCCAACTACTCAAATTTAAGTTCATATTTCCCCACAACTCCCTCACTCTCCTGAACTCCTCATGTTTGGAACAGACAATATCTACTTGCTGCCTAGAATGTTCCAAATATTCTGAGTGTAATTATTGTTTCCTTGAAGTACAACATTTGAAGACTGTTTTATTTTGGGTATTGAATGGCCAGTGTAAAAGAGACATTGATCTGGGATGTCCTACCAAGCTAGAATCTGAATGTTTGTGACTGCCCCAAATTTATATGTTGAAATTCTCACCCCAAGGGTGATGCACTAGAAGGTGGGGCCTTTGGTAAGTGATTGTGTCATGAAGACAAACCCCCTAGGGATGGGACTATATGTATGTCCCATTGCTTTACAAAGCAGACCTTGGTGAGTTTCCTTGATCTCCTGCCATGAAGGGAGCTGTCTGTGATGCCGGAAACAGGCCTCATCCAGTGTCAAATTTCTTGGTGCTTCTGTCTACTTGGATTTCTAGTTTCTGTAATTGCAAGAAAGACATTTCAGTTGTTGGAAGTCATTCAGTTTATAAGATTGTTGAGGAAGTTTGAATGGGCTAGCACATGACACCACCACCACCATAACAGTGACAAGCAGTAACAATAGTCCCCACAGTAATCATTTATGTCAGTTCAGCACGTGGTTCAAGGTAGACATGATGATCCACGCCCATCCTCTCATTCAAGCCTCATGAAATGAGGAGCAGACAGTTTTTAGAATGTCTTTCTAAGTCATTTTTATTTCGTGTTATATCATGTTGCATGTTTCTCTGATTGAAACATAAGAGTTTAGCTTATGTTAGTTTGCCAACCACATTTAAGGCTGAAGCTGTTTCTTTAGAATACGGTTTTCCTGCTTTCATGAACTTTTTTATTTATTGCTCAGCTTGTGTTTGTGGCATTTTGCCTTGTTGGTTCTCTATTGAGACAGGGTCTTGTGGAGCCCATGAAAGATTGTCTTTGCTCCAGCTTCCGAGATCTAGGATTGGGTGTATGTTCTCACATCACTCCCACTGCTCGTATTCCTTTATTAATGAAGAATAAAGTCTTAGCATTGCAGTATTTGGTCCCCTAGAACCAGCTCATCTGTCACATCTAATTTCCCACCATGGTGTCACATAGTCTCTGGCCAAGAGATCAACTTATTTCAACAATGACCCTTCTTCCATGTTTGCTTCTCATCTGCATCTGCTTAAACCATCTCCTTCCTTGGATTCACCTCTCAGTCCAAGGCTTATCTATCTTCTCATGCTTTTATTACAATCCATGCACTCATAAGGATTTCCCTAGTGATAGATTTCCCTTATTTGAAAAATTTGAACTAAGCACGGTTTGAAACTAGCACTTCTCAAGGTAATTCTTAAGGCTAACACCCATGTCTTATATAATGTTTATTTTTTGGTTTTGTTTTTTGTTTATTTATTTGTTTGTTTTATGGCATTTGGTGCAGGACTTTTATCTTGTTCGTAATAAATAAAACTTTTCTATATTACTCTAATTTGATTGCTGGGTTCTCTCTGGGAATAGACAATTCAATAGAAGCTATTTTGACAGTTAATCTTTGATTAACTGTTCTATTGTCCAAAATTCACTCTGAAGCAACTATGACACATTGGACATAATCCTGTGGCCATCGAGTCAATTAGGGCTATGCCCCAGGCCGCTAGTATTCTGGCTGGACTCCACCCCCACAATCACCTAGCTACAGCCAGGTTTGCCCTGCCCCACAGTTACCTGGCAACAGCCAGGTAGCCCGGCCCACTATAAAAGGGGCTGCGTGGCCCCTCCTTGCTCTCTTGCCCTTGCTCTCTTGTCCTTTCCTTCTCCTACTCTCTTACCTCCCTGTCCCCTCCCCATTCTATTCCACGTGGCCATGAACAGCTCTCACCTCATTATCTCTTCTTTCTCTCTTTACCTTTTTTTGTTTTTATCTCTTTTCCTTCCTCCTACTTTTCTATAATAAAGCTTTAAAATCATGGGATGCCTCCTCTTATCTAAACCTGCCACGTTGGCGCAATGGAACAAGCCTCTCAGCGTCTCCAGTCGCCAGACTGGACCAAGAACTTACACTCCAGGCCGGGTCTCTCTCAACAGGTATACAGGCCACATCAGAATGGCCCATAATGACAGTGTAGCATTGGGTTAAATATTCCATGCTTCTTCCTGAATTATCAGAATGCATGCCTTCATCTTATATTTCCTTATCATATCAGTTAAGCTTGGGGGCATATTTATAATTAATGCAAGGAAAATAGTACAGTGAAAGGTTCCTTAAGCTAATTTTGTATAAGCCACTGGATGGATTTATTTTTCTAATATGTTATAGGAGGAACATGGAATACAAAATTTAAATTTCTGAGACAGAAAATTACGAATTTGGGACAATAGTGATGGATTTCATCAATCACTGAGATACACCGATCATGCTTAAATCTTTGGGTAGGAACTTTTTTCTTATATTCCGTTTCATGGCTGCCATACCATAGCCTATACCATCCACACAAAAAGCCTATGATTTTTATAAAATATCAAATGTTTGGAGCTACATCACTTAGAATAGTGTTCTTCTAGATATGCATTATGCATCTAGAAAATGCGGCAATGTTTTTCAGTTTGTTTTTATGCTTCATGACTCATTATATGGTAATTTTATTTACAGCAACCTATGCTAACACTGGTTTAGATAAATGAGTTTCCAGAAATTGCAATAATTTTAATCTAATATAGAATATTGTTTGTTAATTCTTCTAATAATTTAAAAATTAATAAATCGGTTTTTACTAGATTCATAAAAGATCTTTATGGGTTGTGAAATGACCCTGATTGGTTCATGAAAGTAGGCGTTTTTGAATACATCAACTAAGCATTTATGGTTATCAAAGATTGAAGAACTTGAATATGTAAGAATAATTGGGCATATTCTACATTTTGTTATCTTTCTAGATGAGAAACCAGAGGTATGATTTAGCATAATTGGCTGTCTGTCTCTTAGGAATAGCCTTTTTGAAGCCTTTGGGTGCACGTTCTCTTTTCTTCCATTGATCATAATACATGCAATTCTTTTGAGGGTCTCAAATGCAGTGATTTCAACTTTTACCTTAAGGGAGAATTAAAAATGGTGCTTGTTGAGCTACAGAAATGGCTTAGTGGTTAAGAATGCTCACTTCCCTCTTAAAGGACTGAAGTTTTGTTACCAACACTCAGATCAAACAGCTCACAAGTACCTCAAATTCTAGGGAATTTGATGCCTATTCTGGCCTCCATGGGCACCAAGTACATGTATAATACACACAGACACATAAGTAAAGACCAAATAAATCCTTTTAAAACGGTATAATTATTTATCTCTGATATTCACCAAAGGACTCCTTCTACCCTGGGATTCTTCCCATTTACTTCTCTGGCACCTTCACAAATGGCACATTTTGACTTTTGACCAAATGTTTGACTACTTTGTAATATAGTAGTGTGTGTGTGTGTGTGTGTGTGTGTGTGTGTGTGTGTGTGTGTAAGAGAGGGTGAGAGAATAACTATCCAAGGATAAACAGTAGGATTTTCCTTCCTCAAAAATTAATCAACATATTTGCTTCCCTGCAAGAAAAAGCAAAAATAGTAGACCATCTTCTTCAGAACTTCATAGACTCTGATGACATAAAAATGAATACAAGCCAAGGAGTGAACATCAGTCTCTGCCATAGTAGTGATGGATAAATTTTTAAATTATGTGTGTCCCATAGGAGGTGCAACCCTGAGGCTTCACACTCAGTGCTGTAATCTGTCTTTGACAGGTTATGTGTGTTTGTGTCCTGGAATTGAGCTTACAGCCTGGGTACAACAACCGAAGCGGAATTCATGTATATGTGATGATACTAGGAACATTTAAACCAAATGCCATAAATGACAGACATCTTCATTTTCATGTACAGTTTCTGATAGCTGCTTCGCATTAGTAATACTTCAGAGTTATTGCCATGCTTCTTGTGTGGTTTGGGGAGCCATTTGCTGTGGTGTGGCTTCTCTTTCCTTATCTTACACTTCTTTTATTTCTCTCTCACTAGAACTCTGTTCTCTAGCCGACTTACCTCCCATTATTTGCTAAATCAAAAGTGATCTTGCCTTTACTCCCTCAGTTATCTGATCCCCCTTTGCAGACCCCTTTTATGGTTGTTTCCTTTCAGTAGTGTCCCTCCAGTGTGTGTCATGACAGATATCAGATTCATCCCCATTTTCAGTGACAAAATTTCTTTCCCATTGGACTAAAACATCATCTTGAGGCCAGAAACCATATTTACCACCTTGAGAACTATTTGTGCAGACAGATCTACCAAGTACGAGTATTTTTTGCATTAATTTGTTATGTTCAGTAGGGAGGCTCTCATTCCTGTCATCTTGCTGATGAATGAACTTTTTGTGAATATAGAAAAAGGTTGAATTGTCCCACCCATGGAGATCTACACAGAAAGCAAGTTACAGGTCTATTCTATAGGTGACTCTGCCAGCATTACTACATCTACTTATTCTGGTTTGATTAAAATGTTGAGTTCAAGTTAAGCTTTTCCAAACTACAGACTCTATATTCTTTGTTTCCTTGTATCTGAAACTCCAACTAATCAAACTACATTTAAACTTATATATATTTAAGATATAGAAGGTAAAAATCCTACAATTTCTAGGAATAACTTCTAACCATTCATACCAGCACCAAGGAAGAGAACTATTTCTTCTCCATGCCCCATGATACATATTGATAGCAAATATGAGATACTGATCTGGGCAGTCTATCAACTACATACTTTTGTTGTTTTTATTGTCATGACACAGTATCTCATGTAGCTCAGGTTGTTGGCCTCCAGCTCACTATGTAGCTGAGGATGATCTTGAACTTTGGATCCTTCTGTTACCACTTCCTAAATGTGGGAGTTACAAGTATAGATCATATATGACAGTTGATATATTTCTGGCAGGTTTTTAGTCTGTTCAGCTCTAGACAGAACTGATGGAAGGACAGCCCCACCTACTTTCTTCTTTTTGCTTTCTGACACTTAGAACCTACTGCTCATAGACCCTCATCAAATAGCATGCCAGTAAGTTGAGAGCATTTAGTCTCTGCCCTTACCCATCAGATTAGGAGATCCTTGTAGATCAGGATCACATCTTATTCACCATTGCCTCCAGAGCTCAAGACACTTCTCTGAGCTTGGTATATAACTTTGAACACACAAGCTGATGTGGCGTTGGCAGAACATTTGAGCCTGGAATCTCGGCTCTTTGGGCAGCATTTCTGTCTCCCACCCAGTTTGTAGGCGTATCCTCCACTGGCAAGTGTTACGTCTCCAGTCTGAAATGGCATACCTCTTCCAAATAGGAGCATTTCATCTGTGGCATCATAGCTCACTATGATTTCATGATGTGTTTCCCGGTGACAACTGGCATAGAAATATTAGTTCCATGTCTTTAAATGTAGTGGAGCGGTATCCTTTAAGTAAAGTGTCCTGACTTTACCAGATCATCAGATCGGTATGGCAGCTCCTAGCTGTTTGAATTACTAGGTACCCTGCCATAGGTACAAGTTACTTAAAAAATAGCATTGGAAAGATATAATTGAAATATAAACTATGCCATTGATTAGGTTTGCCATATGTATAAAGTCATGAACTTGTCATTATAATCAATTTAGTGAACAAGCCAGACAGCCCCCCCCCCAAATTTCCTTGTTTTTCTTTATAGCAACTTGCCCTGTTCTCCTCAAGCTCCCTTATCACCAGACATCTATTTGTCTGCTTCCTGTCACAATAAATTGTTTTTACATTTTCTTGAATTGTATAGAACTAATGTTAGGAAAGATTTGTTCCTCTTTGTCTGGCTTTTATTACCCAGCACAATTTATTTTGACATCTTTATCATCTTAGGATCAGTAAATTAATTCATTCTTATTGCAAAGTGCTATTTTATTGTATAGATATACCACAATTTGCTGATCTCATTGATGGATATTTGATTAGATTTTAGCTTGTGGCTATTCTGGATTAAGCAGCTGTTAGCGCGTAGATACGTGTTTTAATTTATGTTGGATAAATTCTCAGGAATATAATTCCTGGGCTATGTGGTGGGTATTATGATTTGAATTATATTCTGCAAAAATAGGTTGGAGATCTAGCTCATGTGACTTCAGAATGTGATCACTTGAAACAAAGGTATTTACAGAAGTGATCAAGTTAAAATAAGATCATTAGGAAGGATTCTAATCCTTTGTGAGTGGAATTATGTACAAGTTATTTAAAAAGCAGCTTTGGAGAGGCATAACTGAAATGGAATATTTACACATTGATTACTTTTGACCTGTGTATAAACACACAAACTTACCATTATAGTTGACAGAGAACAAACCAACTAGCCACTAAAAGTTCCTGGCTTCTCTCTATAAAAATTCTTCCTGGGGAGTAGGAGAAATGGCTCAGCAGTTAAGAGCACTGACTGCTCTTCCAGAGATCCCGAGTTCAATTCCCAGCAACCACATGGTGGCTCACAACCTTCTGTAATGGGATCTGATGTCCCCTTCTGGTGTTTCTAAAGACAGCAACAGTGTACTCACATACATTAAATAAATATATCTTTTAAAAAATACAACACAACTCTTCCTGTTTTCCACTGCCTTTCTCCATCACCAAACAGTATTTATCTGCCCAATAACATCAACATAAATGCTACAAAAATAGTGATTAATATACAGAC
The DNA here is from genome assembly GCF_947179515.1 of Apodemus sylvaticus. NCBI lineage: Eukaryota > Metazoa > Chordata > Mammalia > Rodentia > Muridae > Apodemus > Apodemus sylvaticus. The sequence continues at coordinate 77,020,212 of NC_067481.1, forward strand.
ATGCATATGGAAGGATGCCATGTGACAATAAAGGCAAGAGGCTACAAATGTCACCAAATGTCTCCAGTCAACTTCCAGAAAGCAGCGGAGTGACACAGAGCAAACTTATCCTCACTGTCTTTCAAAGGGAACAACTGGACTTCTGTTCTCTAGCATGGAGATTCTATACTGCTAAGTTCCCCAGTCCGTGGAACTTTGTTCCAGTATTCCTACAAGCCAACACTGTGTATGTACACCTGAGGAAGCAGATACTTGTCTTCCAGCGTGATTGCAGGAGCTTCCATTCCTGGCAGCAGTACTTTAGAGGCTTGATTTTTGCCCCCTTACTTGCTGGTCAGCAGGTGTCATAGTAATCATGATATTAGCCACTGGAATGCCACTGCTGTTTTCATGTTCATTTCTCTAACAATTGGTGACATCTAACATCCTTTCAAGTGCTTATTTGGAATTCACATAACTTCTCTCATCATGAAGTACCCATTCTGATCTTCTATTCATTTTAATTTGGTTTCTTGTGACCCTTGAGATTTGTTTTTTTTTTTTTTATCCTACATGTAAGATCATCAGATTTAGGACCTGAAAAATGACTTCTCTCACTCAGTTTCTTTGTTATTTTCGCACTAGTATGTTCTGCAGAACAGAAGTTTGGAGTTCTGATGGTATCCAGTTTATCAACCTTTCTCTTTCACGCATGTCACAACTAACGCACTCTTTGGCTAGGCCTAGTCACAGACATTTAAAATTATTTTCTTCTGGATGATTGCCAGAATCTGTGAGTCCTTACATTATATCTACACATAAAGTTCATTCTGAGCTAATTTTCATGTGCTGTATGAGGCTTGAACTGAATTGGCATTCTGTTATTGGCCAAGTGATATCAAATAGTTAAAATACCATTTGTTGAAATGACATTTTCCCAAGTGAATTGCCTTTGGATTGTTGTCAAGAGTCAATTGGGCATGTACGTTCTGGTATATTTGTAGGCTTAACAGTTCTGTTTCACTGGCTTGTTTATTTCAAAGCAAGTATGTTGCTGCCTTGATCATTACAGTCCAATGGCTCTAAAGCAATGATTTAGATCCCCAGATGGGTATTTGAAAATATCTGGGAACATTTTTTAATGTGACAACTAGGGGCTTAGACAGCTAATAGGGATGCAGCTAAACATCTCACAATGCACAAGCCAATCTCTTTAAAACAATTACTCATTCCCCCTCAGTAGTGCTGAGGTTGAAAAGTCATCTGTAACGTTATATGCATCTGGAAATCAGGTGTTAGAAGGCTTCTAAATTAGCTCTTATTTTTCTAAGGTATTTTGTTTTTGTTTTTTTTTTTTTTTGTTTTGTTTTGTTTTGTTTGATTTGTTTTTTTTTTTTCAAGACAGGGATTCTATGTATAGTCCTGGCTGTCCTGGAACTTACTCTGTAGACCAGGCTGATCTCAAACTCAGAAATTCACCTGCCTCTGCCTCCCAGAGTGCTGGGATTACAGAAGTGCGCCACCACTGCCCAGCTTCTAAGGTATTTTGGATTCTGAAACTTTTGTATTTTCATAATGTTAACAAGCACACTGTCAGTTCCTCCAAACATCTGAGATTTTCTTTGCAAGTAGGTACATCTAGGTGAACCTGAGAATTAATATCCTAGTAATGTATAGATACTGTATACATCTTTGTATAATAGGCTTTTACAATTTCTCATATAAACAAATCCTTCTTAGTTTTTCTGTTTACAGGCCTTAGACATCATCTTCACATATATCCCTAAGCAGTCTAGTGTTTCTGTTGCAGTTGAAAAATCACTTTATTTGTAAGGAGGGAAGTTTTAAAGATTTTTATTTTTTCTATGCCCTTGGAGAGTAATTTGTTTTAGAACTGAGTCTATGGCATTTGTGAGCATGCCCTCTGATATAGCTAATAGGCTCATGGAATTCCAGGTGATAGAGACCACTGATATGCCACCAAATCAGTGAAATGGCTGAAGACCTGGATAGAAAGCTGTGGTGGTATTTATATTTATTTCGCAAGTGGTCTTCAGATTTCTGTAAAACACCTGCATCATTTCTCCCACTATCTGACTTTGGTGACAGACAATCCCAAACAGTATTTTTTTTTTTCTTTTCCTAAGTCTTAGGCTTCCCTTCTGCCATTTGGGAAACAAATGTGTGCACTTGTGTGTGCATGCATGTAGTGTGTGCATGTGTGTGTGTAATATATATATATATACATATATATGTATATATGTATATATATATGTGTGTGTATAATATTATATATATGTGTATATATATATATGTATATATATATAATTGCAAAATACACTGTAATTTGTGTCTTCAGAGGTTCCAGAGTATGGACCATTCTCTCTTCTTCTTGCCCTCTCCCTCAGTGGAAGGAGTTAAATTTAGGCTGCAAAGCTCTCTAGAGGCAGATCAAGGAAATGTTTTCTGACAGCCTGGCCCTGGCAGCTGAGAGTGAGCATGGGAACATGAGAGTGAGAGCCCTGCTTCTTTTGCTTGTGGTAATAATTATGTATTCACTTACATAAGGGGCTCTTGCTACCATTCAGTGTGAGTCCTGGCTATAGAATTTTTGCTCAGGTGGTAATTATGTTAAATAAAAAGCTACCTTTGAAGAGAAAAGAAGACCCAATCGCTCGGTCTATATTCTCCTTCTACTTCTCCAGTCTCTGGATCCTAACAGAATGAGATGAAAGAAACATCATAGAATAACTATCATCTTTATCATCAAGGTGCTAGATCTCACAACAACAGGCAGTGCTGTCATCTCCATTCTCAAGATGAGAGGCACTAGGAGGCAGAAAGATTAACTTGTCAGCATTGCGTAATAGTGACTGCATCTGACCCATATCTGTCTATCCAATGCCCCTCCACTACAAGGACATCCTACCTCTCATGGGTCCCATGAATGAAGGAATGAAGAGGTCATTACATCTTCCTAGGATTGCACAGGCCCCCACTCATGGAGAGGTGAGCAGACTCAGAATTGAATGACATACTTTTGAGTTCATTCTTCTAAAGAGGAAAGTAAAGGGACAAATGCATAAACAACTGACAAAACTCCAGATGGATACATTGAAACGAGGATTCTTAGACATCACTCTGAAAGTCCAGGGTTAGGAGTATAAAGAATTGTGGGCATTTATTGCCTCCTCAGGACTCCAAAAGAGATGAGCCTTGGAATAGCACTGAGAGAAGGAAAAGTTGAGAATTTATTCTCTGAAATACAATTGATATTAGTTTTGATTGGAAAAATAATGTGCTCATGTGTGTGTGTGTGTGTGTGTGTGTGTGTGTGTGTAGATGTGTGCATACATGTGCTTGTGCATGGGTAGTGTGTGAAGGAATGGAAAAAGAAGGAGAAACATGGAGATGTGGGTTGGGAAGGGCAAATGATATGTTGGCAGGGGTCTGGAGAGCTAGCTTCCTTTTAGCCCGACACTGTGCCTATATGCAGCCTCGAAATTCAGAGCCCCCAGAGAGTCTCCAGGCACTGCCCTACACCAGTCATTTCTGGGCTATCAGCCTCAGTTCAGCTCTAGCCCAGCCATTCAGTATTTCTTTCGACCACTGGGGATATGAACTAACGGAGCCATGCAAAGCCATTACCACTCTAGCAAGAAGAAAAAAATATTAAAAGCAAATGAAAACCCCAGCACACTTGCCTTTCTGAGATGAAACCAGGAGAGTTGCTCTCCACTGCCAAATTTCAATTTACTCAAGGTCTAGTTACAGCTACTATACAGCCACTGCCTGGACTCCCTTCTTGATTCTCTATGGAAAAGCAGAGGGATCTTTTCCCAGGTGGGAGAGATCACACCCACATTCATTTCTTTTCCAACTAAGGTCCAGGAAGTCACAGGAAGCCTGGTGTTTCCTCATATTAGCATGTTCTTGGGTTTTAGGATGCTCCCTGCCACACTGGATGTTGACTGGTGGATCAAAGTATGAATTAGCTTGTCACTGACTTCTTCATATGTCAAACAAAATCCAGGGTTTGTAACATGGCAGACAAGGTCTTTTGTCCTCTTTGAGTTTATCTTCATTTCCCTCTCCCTTACTCCTCTGTTCTCTTTCAGCTCTGACTCTAGTAGCCCTGCACTGGGTACTTGTCTGCTATAGTTATATGGATATTCCTACTTTCTGTTGTGACCTAGAAGCCACAAGTCACCATCTTCTAAATTAGGTGACAGCTAGTTGTAATTGACATCTTTTTATTTGGTTTTTAATGCCCCCTGGGGATCAAACCCAGAGCCTCATCAATGCTAGACTAGTGTCCTACTACTGAGCCACAGGACTATTCTTTCTCTCTGCAAAAGGTTTCTGGTCCTCTCTTCTACATTTGAACTGGATTCTCCCATTTTATTCATAGCATTCTTTTCCTTTGGCTTTGAGCACATTTTGTATTTATTTCTATTTCATCTGATTAGACCACTTCTGGACAGTAGTAGCTTCCATAGGGACAGGAACTTATGCATTTAACTTTCCTCAGTATGTGCAGAGCCTAGGAGAAGGCTGAGTGCAGAAGGAACTTGAATAACTGTGTGTTGACTGGACAGACATATTTTACCTGCAGGATATCTAGCTGAATAATTTAAGTCACTGATGGCAATGCTGAGGAATCTGCATTCATGAAAATGAAGCCAAACTCTGGCTAACCCAGATTTGCACAAAGGAAAAGGGCAGACCTGTCATTGTGTAAGGATGTCAGAATTGATGGAGTTGGTGCACACTCAACAACTGACCTTCCTTGCTGGTAATTAGTAGCCCGAGGCTAAGCTAGTAGCAAGTGTGGGTCGGAGGCAATACTTAACCACCCAATTAAAAGGCAGTTCAAACTTAAATTTCGAAGCCTGTCCGTGACTGTGCCACAGACACCACACTGAAGGGGACAACTGGTTGTGCAGCTGCTACTCCAAGGACCCTTCTTGCATGTTAGCAAGGTAATTAAAGACCCTGACTTGGCACATTTACAAACCATATCCAGTGGCTTTCTTGTCTGGAACACATGAGAATACAAAGAATTAAGGTTTGGGCCACTAGGCTGTTTTCAGGACAGAAAGTGGTTAGACTTCTGTTTGAAAGGGAGGAGGGTATATTTGTTAATAACAAAAGGTAAGCTGCATGGGTGTTTTAGAGGACCTGCAACCCAAGGTTACACTCATCCATTAAATGCCTTCACAATATAGGAAAGACCCCTAACGTTCTTGTGAATTTTATCTCCATTGAGGAATTTGGGACACTTTCAATTGGACAACTGCAAAGGTGTGGCTTTTGTTTTTGTTGCTGTCATTATTAAAAGGTCTTTATTAGCTCACACAGCTGAATAGAGCTGATGGCTGTCTGGCTGAATATAAACAAGTACATGATACCTAAGTGTTGGATTATACTTTCCTATCACCTGAACATATTATGTTTATTCTCACGTCAGGTTTCCCCTGGCAATAACACGTTTGTGGAAGCTAGGTCTTAGCTATGAGTCTGTCTTCCACAAATTCATGGGACTAACTGGTAACCATGGCTAGGTTACAAGATCAGGTAGAAAGTCTTCTTCTTATACCTAAGACTGTCACCTAGATGTGGTGCATGGATTTTTATCAGATAGTACACTTCAGGGTGAATATCTGGCACAACTGAAACTCCCTATCTCAGAACCAGTTGGGGGGAGGAGTCAGCATCAAACAGAGTAATTCCAGACAAGGACCATTGCATATTTTAGTGGCCTCTTTTAGCTTTTTGTATTTTATATGTATATATGATAAACACACATATATTCCTAA